>NC_057733.1:50476337-50625696 GCF_004010195.1 Chiloscyllium plagiosum | reverse complement strand
TTTTGGGAAAGCAAATCTTAGCAGGACTTATACACTTAATGGTAAGGTCCTAGGGAGTGTTGCTGAACAAAGAGACCTTGGAGTGCAGGTTCATAACTCCTTGAAAGTAGAGTTGCAGATAGATAGGATAGTGAAGAAGGCATTTGGTGTGCTTTCCTTATTGGTCAGATTATTGAGTATAGGAGTTGGGAGGTCATGTTGCGGCTGTACAGGACATTGGTTAGGCCATTGTTGGAATATTGTGTGCAATTCTGGTCTCCTTCCTATCGGAAAGATGTTGTGAAACTTGAAAGGGTTCAGAAAAGATTTCCAAGGATGTTGCCAGGGTTGGAGGATTTGAGCTATAGGGAGAGGTTGAACAGGCTGGGGCTGTTTTCCCTGGAGCGTTGGAGGCTGATAGAGGTTTATAGAGTGACCTTATAGAGGTTTACAAAATTATGAGGGGCATGGATAGGGTAAATAGGCAAAGTCTTTTCCCTGGGGTTGGGGAGTCCAGAACTAGAGGGCATAGGTTTAGGGTGAGAGGGGAAAGATATAAAGGAGACCTATAGGGAAACATTTTTCAGACAGAGGGTGGTGCATGTATGGAATGAGCTGCCGGAGGAAGTGGTGGAGGCTGGTACAATTGCAACATTTAAGAGGCATTTGGGTGGCTATATGAATAGAAAAGGTTTGGAGGGATATGGGCTGGGTGCTGGCAGGTGAGACTAGATTGGGTTGGGTTGGGATATCTAGTCGGCATGGACGGGTTGGACTGAAGGGTCTGTTTCCATGCTGTAAATCTATATGACTCTATAATTAGACGAAGCTGGGTTGAAATATTCCTTAACTAAATCTGACAATTCTTGAAAGGTTTTAGTATCTGATGCCTTAGGAAAAGTTAGAGCCCCAATAACCGAACAAGCTGCGGGTCCACAAGCTGTCAGAAGAATCCCCCCCAAAGTCATTTGCCCAGAAAGAAATAATGCAATCCTTCCACTAGGCCCAGTTCTCAATGGCAGGATGGAATAAGTCAAGCCTTCCAAATAACGGCATGATGCCAACAATGCTTATCCCAACTCAAAAACAACTTTTGTGAGTGTAATTCTTCAGGAGCGTGCTTTTCTCTTATTGCTGTTGAAATAATTCCACAGAGGCTGGTATCCCATCACCAAGTCCTCCTTTATTTACATATGGAGAGTTCTTGACACAAATACAGCTCTCTCAGTGCCAGCCCTCAGAGTGAACAGGTTATCTAACACTCCTATTCTTTTTTTTGTAAAGACACCAACAAAAATCAGTCTTCTCTTTAAAGAGCAGAGTCCTTCACTCCACGCTGATCCAGCTCTTTCAGAGGCAGGTCTCAGAATGAACAGGATGTCTGACACTCCTGTTGTTTTCTTATTATACCCACACACTATCGCCTAACTGAACACTCCTCTTCTTATCTGTTGGCCAGTGCTCCCTGATTGGACCAGCTTAAAAGCCTCAATCCTTGAACTCGTATTCTATGAGGTGACCTTGACACAATCAGGGCAGAGGCAGTGCAGCAAAGGTTCACCAGATGGATCCCTGGGATGGTGTTACTGACATATAAGGAGAAGCTGAATCCGTTAGGATTATATTCCCTGGGAATTGAGGAGAATGAGGAGTAATCTTGTAGAAATCGATAGAAGTCCAACAGGATTAGACAGGGTAGATACAGTCAGGACGTTCCCAATGACCTGGGAGTCTGGAACTAGGGCTCATAGTCAAATGATACTGGATAAACCATTTTGGACTGAAATGTGGAGAAATTTCTTCAACCAGAGAGTGGTAAGCCTGTGGAATTCAGTACCATAGAAAGTAGTTGAGGCCAAAACAGTGTATGATATCAAGAAGGAGAAAGTACTTGGGGCTAAAGGGATCAAAATATTTGTGGGAAAAGCAGAACTGGCTATTGAGTTGGATGTTCAGTCATGATATGAATGGATTACAGTGTAGGCTCTACATTGGTGAGACCAAACGTAAACTAAGGGGATGTTTCGCCGAGTATCTCAGCCGGGCCTGCAAGGGCCAACATGACCTCCCAGTCACTGCCTACTTCTGCTGTGATTTTCTTTTGTTTCAATGCCTGTGTCCAGGACAAACAGGAGGCTGGAAGAACACAGCAAGCCAGGCAGCATCAGGAGGTGGAGAAATTAACGTTACTTCAGGACAGGGGCTGGGGTGAGAGGAGCTGCAGATAAAGGGTGAAAGAAGGTTTTGGGTGTGGAGAGGGACGGAATAGTGACGAAGTGATAGGTGAACACAGGTAGAGGATATGGCCTGGTTGATCAATGGGAGGAATGAATTCGGTTGATGCTGGAAGGGTCAGTAAGTGGAATACGGTGGGGGGGGGGGGGGGGCTAGGAATCGAGTTGGGGGGGGAAGGAAGGGTACATCTTCTGAAATTAGAGAATTCAATGTTGAGTCGTCTGGTCTGTAGGCTGCTTCTCTAATTTGCGGTCTGATTCGCTGTGGCAATGGAGGAGGCCGAGGATGGTCATGTTGGAGAGAGAATGGGAAGAGGTATTGAAATGGGTGGTGACTGAGCCCGACTGAGACACTCGGCAAAACGTGCCCTAAGTTTATGTTGGTCTCACCAATGTACAGAATACCACATTGGGAGCACCAGATTCAGTAAACAAGGTAGGAGGAGAGGCTGGTGAACCTCTGTCTTTCCTGGAAGGACCGTTTGGGACCCTGGATGGAGGTGAAGGGGGTGGTATGCCAGCAGGTTTTGCACCTGTTACGGTTGCAGGGGAAGGTACCTGGGGGTTGAGGGTGGGTGTGGGGTTTGGTGGGATGGTGGCTTGAACCAAGGAGTGACGAAGGGAGCGGTCCTCACCAAAGGCAGAGAGGGGTTGGGAGGGGGAAGATGTTCTTGGTGGTGGGGACTAATTGGAGTTGGAGGAAGTGTTTAACGATGATATGTTGGGAGACTCGTGGGGTGGAAGGTGAGGACAAGGGGACCCCTGTCTTTATTACATTTGTTGGGGGGGGGTCAGAGCAGTGGTGTGGGGAATGGAGAAGGTGTGGTAGAGGGCTATCTGGATGACAAAGGGAGAAAAAGCAAATTGTTCAAAATAGGTGGGCATATGGGATGCTTGGGAGTGGAATGTCTCCTTGTCTGAGCAAATGCACTGGAGGCGGAGGAATTGGGAGAATGGGATGGAGTTCTTGCAGGATACTGGGTGGGAGGAGGTGTAGTCCAAGTAGTTATGGGAGTCTGTTGAGAGTAAATGTCTGTCCGCCTGTTGCCAGAGATGGAAATGGAGAGGTCAAGAAAGGGGAGGGAGGTGTCCAAGATAGACTACGTGAATTTAAAAGCAGGGTGGAAATTGTTGATGAACTGCTCCAGTTCAGCATGGGTGCAGGATGCTGCACCAATGCAGTCATCGATGTAACAGCAGAAGAATTGGGACACAATGCCTGTGTAGGTACTGAAGAGGGATTGTTCAATATAGCCGACAAAGAAGCAGGCATAGCTAAGGCCCATGTGAATGCCCGGCCATGCCCTGGATTTCGAGGATTTGGGAAGAATGTTTTCATCTTCCACCTCTGAAACTGAGCACTTGTCCATGTTTTGGTCAAAGCAGTATTGAGGCTTGGTGCTGAGTTGACTTAGCTGAACTCAAATTGCGGACTGATGTTAAGTCCCTCTTGATTGCATTGTTGGCAATAGCTTCCATCTCTTACTGGTGACTGAGAGTAAACTGATGGTGGCAGCAAGTTGACAAATTGGATTTGCCTTTTTTTTGCGTGCAGGGCATGCCTGAACAGTTTTCCACAGTAATAGTTTCATGTTTCCAAATGTTTTCCACATTTGGGTAAATGCTTGTTTAGTAGAGAAATGTGCATTTCATAATTATCTGATTTATTCTGTTGACTTCGTTCATTCTTGCTGAGAGTTGTACAAAGCTGAAACTGCTGCCCACATGCCAAGCTGCTGGTAGACTGCTGGAGTGGGGAAATCGAGTAACATGTATTGGTTTAATTGAAATATGTCACAAAAAATGTCTCCTGACAATTTTGTGAATTCAATGAAATCTGGGATACATACTTAACCCAAGCTGGATTCTTCTGGTTTCAGAGTCTACCACAATCACTACACTGACAGCTATTTGAGTAGTCCAATGTACAGCAGTTGATGAATTTGATCCGCCAATTGTGGCCACTTTTAAAAATTGGCTGAAAGTGAGGACTGCAGATGCTAGAGATCAGAGGCAAGATTAGAATGGTGCTGGAAAAGCACAGCAGGTCAGGCAGCATCCAAGGAAAAGGAAAATCGACGTTTCAGGCAAAAGCCCTTCATCAGGAATCATAATGAAGGGCTTTTGCCCGAAACGTTGATTTTCCTGTTCCTCGGATGCTGCCCTGACCTGCTGCGCTTTTCCAGCACCGCTCTAATCTTGACTTTTAAAAATTGCCCTAGCTCTTAAATTTTCTTTTTGCATTGTTTTTCTCCTATTTGAGGTATCAGAGTCTGTGTCTGGTGTTTATAATCATTATGCAAATCTTAGGCCAAAACATTAAAGTCTGTTTGCATTTGGTGTGGCAAGCAGAATCTCAAAAGTTCTTAATAATTTTGAATTTATGATGAAAATAAGCTCCAATGAAAACTAGCTCCTGATTTGAAACGGTTAATCTATTTTCTGTAATGTTGACTTGAGATGTGAAAACCACTTGTCACTCTGTTTGTTAATATAATCCAATATCATTTACAACATTCTGTCAGTTCATTAATCATTATCAAGAAAAATAAATAGGACCGCTATGCAGCTGGCACAACAATGATGATTACAAATGCTATGGGTGTTAAAAAGCTGTATCCATGAACACCAACATTCATGTTTTAGTTATTCTTTGTAGAGAGTGCAGCTTCATCTGGCACATGGGTATATGAGGAAGACCAAAAGTTTAGACAGGTGTACGTGACAGATTTTAAGTAAACACCCAAGAAGAAGGACAACATTACACCTCACAACATGCTGACTGGTGTGCTGAGAGATTCAGAAGGGATGTACCAGGATTATCTGGAACAGTTCACATTGCTGCTTTTCTGGTTTCATATGCTTTCTATTTCCATTTGAGAAAATCCATATAAATAAACTTATTTTTATTCTTTCATGGGATGTGAGTTTCACTGGTAAGGCCCTCATTTGTTGTCCCTATTTCTACTTGTCTTTAGGATCCAATGACTAGTTTAAGCAGTTGGGGTATACAGTTAGATTATAGTGTTCAAGAATAAATTATTATGAAAAGATCATTACAGATTCATTGAATCCCAACAGTGCAGAATAAGGCCATTTAACCCATCAAATCCGCACCAATCCTCTAAAGAGCATCCCACTCAGGAAGTTTGTCAGCTCATTTCAATAGCAGGTGGCACAGTGGGCTTCAAGATCAACCTCGTACCCTGTGGATTGTCACTGAAACGGGTTGAGTGGATTATCTGCATGTGTATTTATTTGATTGTTGAACAGCATATATAATAGATGAGATAAAGGAAGGAAAGAAATCATAAATGATTTCTCTCCTACAGTCTGTATACCTATTTGCAGCATAAGATTAGAACTTTGTCTCTTAATGTCACTCAGTGAAAACTATCAGCTGCTGCATGACAGCCAATTCCCTTTTGATTTCCAGCATCAGCAGTATTTTGCTTTCATTTGGGTGTTACTCCCTGGTTCCACCTTCTGCCCAACCGCAGGGGGTTAGAAGTGGCCCTTTTGCCCATTGAGTCTCTGCAAACCTATCTTCACTAATCTCACTTTCCAGCACTTTGACAAGTTATGACATTTCAAGTGCTCATCCCTGTACCTTTTTAAAAGTTGTGAGGTTTCCTGCATCTTCTATCCTTCTAGGCAATGCATTCCAGATCCCTACCACTCTCAGTGGATTGGGAGTCATGATGGTAAGGATGGTAGTTTCCTTCTCTAAAGGACATTAGTGACCAAGATAGGTTTTTCCTGACAATGGTCACCATAAAACTTTTAATTCCAGATTTTTCCTCAACTAAAATTTCACATTCTGTCATGGTGGGACTTGAACCTAGGGCTAAATGTCCCCAGAACATTATCCGGATCCTTGCATTATTAGTCCGGTGACAATCCCAGTCGGCCCTACGTTATTAATTATGTTAGCAACTTGATTAAATGTATAATTTGGAGATGCCGGTGTTGGACTGGAGTGTACAAAGTTAAAAATCAAACAACACCAAGTTATAGTCGAATAGATTTAATTGGAAGCATTAGCTTTCGGAGTGGCGCTCCTTCAACAGGTGGTTGTCAGGTGGACAACCACTTGATGAAGGAGCGGCACGCTGAAAGCTAGTGCTTCCAATTAAACCTGTTGGACTACAACCTGGTGTTGTGTGATTTTTAACTGATTAAATGTAAAATTTGTTGTCTAGTGAGGAAGTGGGCTAGAAAAGGAAACAGTGACCTCAGGTCTCAGTCGTGACAATAGAAATGTTTGCAATATCTTGTGGTTATGTGAGTAAAGTCAACATGCATGATGAATACATGAGCATTCAAACAAGGAGCAATAGGAAGCCATTCAGCCCATCACATTTGCTCCACCATTTAGTAAGATCATGTACAATCTGATTGTAACCTAAAACACATATTCCTATTTACCTCTGATAACCTTTCACCCCCTTGCTCACCAGGAATCTATCCATCTCTGCTTTAAAAATATTCAAAGACTCTGTTTCACCATATTTTCAGAAAGCGAGTTCCAAGACTCATGACCATCTGTGAGAAAAAGAACTGCATTTTGGATGGATGCTCTCCACAACTACCCTGTAGGCTTCAATCACCTCAGCTCTTATTCTGCTAAACTCCAGCAGATACAACCTTTCCTTTTTAACACAACCTGCTCATTGAGGTATTAGTATGGTAAACCTTTTCCTCACCTATGCTTCTACATCATCCTGTCACTTGTCTGCGTGATGTTTTCATACTTTGTTGCACCACCATGCCATGTCATGAATAGTGACTTCAATACCTGGAAGGATAATTCTTGACTGTGCAGTAAAAAGTTTTTTATCCCGTCTCCAATTTAATGTCTCTATTCCCTGAGACTTTTCTAAATTCCTGGATCTTCCACAACACTCCAGAAGAGTTAAAAAACCAAATGGGAAATAATTAAAATCTGCACAAAATTGTAGTTGCAATCAATTACTGAAAAGATGACTGGTATATTTTGAAGCAATTTTACTGTAAAGTCAGTCATCATGAAGCCACAGCATAGTTCATTTTGGATGGACAATTTGGATGCTAACAAGATGAATAAAAATGACTGGGACAGATCCGCTGTATTATTCTAACAACCCACTCAATACTGATCCATTGTGAAAATCTCAATACTTTTGAACATTTTGCTAGTCAAATGGGGAGTTTTGCAGTTTATTGTGACCACATGCTAGGAAAAAAAGGTTATTACTTGGGTAAAGTGAACAACAAAATCTTAAGTGCAATGTTTCTTGTGTGGGTGTTGGAAGTGAATGTTTAAGAGGGTGTTGAGCACTAGATTAGACTAATTTTGTCTGTGGGAGAACCACATGAAAGCTACTAATGGGCCATTATTGCTATTGCATCAATGTTCTTGGTCACATAATTACATCACATTTGTAGATACACAGGCATACTATTTAGCCCAGATGAGTAGGAGTAATGCATTTTAAAAAAAAAAGGCACTTCATCGTTTTGAATGTTTCTTTAGTCAGAGTGTATATTTTCACCCTTTAATTACAAGGGTAGTTTGTTATTTCCCTTTATAACAATTCCTTTATTTCCTTCAAGAATCTTCTTTTTACTTCTATTCACTAGACTTTGCCCTTTTCTTTAGAGTCCTGACAAGTCACGAGCTTGTGTTACTTTCTTAAAATTGGATGTAGTTGAAGATTACTGATTGAATTTAGTGGTATGGATTTTTCAATGTATTTGTTTTTCATTTTAAGTCAAAATGTCTAAACTAGATGGTACTGTAGCTAACACTACAAACTGCTGCTTTCTTGTCATACTCCTGTCTCAACAGAAAATCATTCTTAAGTACTGACCTTTGTTGGATGAAGAGAAATCAAACTGAGAGACCAGCTGAATGCATTATTACTGAAGCTTCAAAGCATTGTTCAACAACAACGTATTTGTAATGCACCTTTTAATGTATTAAACATCTGAAGGTACTGCATGGAGTTTCCAAAAACAAAACAAAATGAAACCAAGCCACTTAAGGAGATATTATGGAATATTGAAGTTGGTTTCAAAGGTGTCTATTACAGGAGGAAAGAGACACAGAGGTTTAGAAAGGGAATGCCAGAGCTCAGGGCCTTGTCAGCTGAAGACACAGCCACAAATGGTGGCATGATTAAAATTGGGGATGCTAAACTAGCCAGAATTGGAGGAGTGTAGGTATCTCCCAGTTTAGTTTATTCACTTCTGGGACATGGCTTCACTGACTGGCCAGCATTTATTGCCTTTCCCTAGTTGCCCTTGAGAAGGTAGTGGTGAGCTGCCTTCTTGAATCGCTACAGTCCATGTGTTGTAGGCAGACCCACAATACCAGGTGGAACAGATTACAGAGATAGGCTCAGTGAGACCATCGTGGAATGAGAATTTTAACACAGATATGATTTAAACTGGAGTCAATGTAGGTCAGTAAATGTCGAGATAATAGAACTTTTGATGATCTCAGGTTTATGAAGAGGAGAATGTGGGAGGCCAACCAGGTGTGTGGAGCTATCGAGGATCAATAAGAATGTCTTTGGCATTCAGCATCCCAATTTCTGTAACAATGAGAATGCAATAGATTCACTGAGCAAGTAGTCTGGGAAGGAACAAATGGATACATTCAGAACAAGCACACTGCCAGTTTAAAAACCAAAAATGAAGAAAGCTGTTCTAGATAGGGTTAAAGTTGTTCAAATAAAAGGAATGTTGCAATATGCAAAGAATTCAAAGAATAAAGCCTGCACACTCTCTTAATCTCATTAGAACACTGTTTTGTAATTGTAAAACTCCCCTCAGTATTCTTTCTTACCACCGTTTTATGAAATATTCTAGTCATTTAAATACAAGATCTTTTCTTATTCAACTCAAATTGTCAGAAATCAGCTCTCACCACATCTTATGAAGTCACTGCTGGTTGGATGGAAAGAATCATGCAAATCTGTACACTTTTAATTAGAACAGCTGCTTTAGGCTTTTGAGGTAGGCCTATCGAGGCAGATGGTAGTTGATTTATGCCTTACTGTCATCTCCACTGATTAGATCTACTGTATGACAACAATGAACTTTGCAAAGGAGTATGCTTTGTGTACTTTGATCATGTAGGGTTTTCAAAACAGTTTTATCTCAGCTGTTAAGAGACAACCTCTTGGATTCTGGAGCACAATACTTGCAGATGCAAAACAATTAATAATCCCTAATTGTTTTACTAAAGCGGCAGAAGATTAGATCTTCAAAACGTTCCATTTAGTTCTGCTGGACTTTAATGTGTAACTATGGTCTGTAGACAATTTGACAATGAGAAGTGTTTCTTGAGGAAGGATGATTTGGTAAAATGGGTTTACTGACACTTCACAAACCTGACATGGATACTGAAATTTCTAAATCTCTGGGCCATACCTGTGAAGATTTTAAAAGCCTCTGGCTGTATTCTTTCTCAATCTGCTTCAACTTGTTGCTGGTCTGTAAAAACAAAAGGAGAAATGTAACATGAGATAGGCAAAGAGGAAGAACGTGCACAGACACTCACTGTTGACCTAGGCGCTTGGCACCTAATCGGTATGCCTGTCACTTAGGATCTGGGCTCTATGCCAGTTCCAACGCCCCTTCATGGCAACCAAAAGCACAGGGCCTTGCTTTGATCTTCAGCCAACTAGTCATCACTTGAAAGGAAAAATATATCTCTGCTGCCAATTATTAGAAAACATAAAGGGCTTTCTGGATGAAAAATGACAGCATAAAGTTTATCAGAATGACTTCACCTTAGTAAAAACAGAAACACATGCTCTGATGAAGACTGTGAAGGTACAATATGACACGTATGCTTCAGAGTGCCAGACGATTTTTAAGAAGAGTCTGGATCAGTGAGTGGTGGTGAGGGGGAGGGATCAGAGAAGGGGAAAAAAAATGAGAAAGAAGCTGCACAGACAAATCTGCCCGAGGGAAGGAGCAACAACATTCTCTAACATACAACAGAGGTATAGCTGGCTTTTGGAACTTCAAAGGAGTTTATGCACTTAATGTAAATGTGGCCATTAGCAAAATTTTACTCCACCTTTTTGCTGTAAGGCCATTAAATATGATTATTACCAACGTTATTGTAACGTACAGAAGAACTGCCTTTAATGCATTTTGGAAAATGATTTATGCAAATCAAATGATTTTTAAGTATAATTATGGATTTTATAATATAAATGAAATTGCAGTGTTTTTTAAAAATTCCCTTCACAGTAAATAATGTGTCTCTCTAATCCTTGAACACGTCTCACCATTATTCAACTGAGAGGGTGAGCTGTTCAGGCTGTGATCAGCTGATTTTTTTTGCCTCCCTGTGAGTAAAGTGTTTTGTCTCTATTTCACTCCACTCCCTCAGGGGTATAGCATGGTAATGACAGAATGATACAGCACAAAAAGCTATTTGATCTACTGGGCCTGTAGGAGCTCTTTGGAAGAGTTAGTAAATTGTTGCAATATCCCTGCTATTTCTTTTTATTCCTGCCAATTTCTTCCTTTCCTGCATATATCCAGCCCCCTTTTTGAAAACTGCTCTCAAATCTGCACCCACCACACACTCAGGTCATGCATTTCAGAAAATTTAAGGATGGATTATTTTCTTAATGTTGCCATGGAATGGAGTCAAAGGAGGTAAAAGAACAGAGGCAAAGGAACTGCAATTTTCTTTTAAACCTCAAATACAGCTTGAATATTTTATACCAAGTTCTATATGCTCGTGCTACACCACCAGATGCATGAGCAGAAGGTCATGGAACTATACATCAGGGAGCACCATTAAATGATCAAGGTGCTGTGATCAGTATAGGCCAATTTAAATAAGATCTTCCAGCATTGGTGCAAATTGAGATGTACACTGAAGCATAGAACACAAGGATTATTTTCAGGAGATATTAAAAAGATCTGTTTTAATCTATGTGGAAGTATTTCAAGAATGCAATAGTTGTCATCAGTGTGTAAATCACTCAATGAACTATTGGGCTTGGAGATAACCATATAACCCGAAAGCTTCTTTTCAAACTTCTCTTCAAACATGAACACACTAACAAAAACAAATCAAACACTGCTATGTTCTATGTTCATATGTTGGAAATAACAGCTGTTGAAAAGAGGAGAGATGCAACTATAAAGCTTCAAATGAACCTACCTATATGAAATCACAATCTTGGCAATGGTTTGAATAAAGTTGACAAATATTTTACATTTGCTATAACAGAAATACCTTAAATTCAGCAATGCTACACACACATTCCCTGGAGACCTGAAAGCTGCTATCTGGAGCATATCAAGGCAATGCCTCCCCTCCTCACCGCCTCCCCTCCCTAAAGGGAACCTAGTGAACCGACTGTGGTTTTACAGTCAACATCAGTCTCTTAATTCCAGATTGTAACTGAATTAAAATTTTGCCATCAGCCATGTTGGGATTTGAACCCAGTGCCCAGAACATTACTTGGGTGACTACATTAATAGTCTAATGACAGTACCAATAGGCCAATGCCTCCCCTACTGGTTCTTCTTTAACCTGGCTGTATTCTTTGAATTTAAACAAAATCATGTTAATTCTACTTTATTATATGAAGCTTTTCTAAATATTCAGTTAAGTATGTACCTGAGAGGCAGGGAGGAAGATATAGAATGCGTGAGCCGTGGTTTACTAAGGAAGTGGAATCCCTGGTCAAGAAGAAAAAGAAGGCTTATGTTAGGACAAAATGTGAAAACTCAGTTAGGGCGCTTGAGGGTTACAAGGAAGTCAGGAAAGACCTAAAAAGAGAGCTCAGAAGAGCCAGGAGGGGACATGAGAAGTTGTTGGCGGATAGGATCAGGGTTAACCCTAAGGCTTTCCATAGGTATGTCAGGAATAAAAGAATAAAAGAGTTAAATTAGGGCCAATCAAGGGTAACAGTGGGAAGTTGTGTGTGGAGTCAGAGGAGATAGGAGAAACACTAAATAAATATTTTTTGACAGTGTTCACGATAGAAAATGAAAATGTTGGTGAAGAAGATACAGAGGTACTTACATCTAGACTAGAAGAGATTGAGGTTCACAAGGAAGAGGTAGTAGAAATACTGCAGAGTGTGAAAATAGACAAGTCCCCTGGGCTGTATAGGATCTATCCTAGAATCCTCTGGGAAGCAAGGGAAGAGATTGCCGAGACTTTGGCATTGATCTACAAATCATCATTGTCTACAGGAATAGTGCCTGAGGACTGGAGGATAGCAAATGTGGATCCCTTGTTCAAAAAAGGTAGTAGAGACAACCCTGGTAATTAGAGACCAGTGAGTCTCACTTCAGTTGTTGGTAAAGTGTTGGAAAAGGTTTATAAGAGATAGGATTTATAACCATCTGGAAAAGAATAATCTGATCAGAGACAGTCAGCACGGTTTTGTGAAGGGTAGGTCGTGCCTAATGAATCTTATTGAGTTTTTTGATAAAGTGACCAAACAGGTAGATGAGAGTAAACTGGTTGATGTGGTGTATATGGATTTCAGCAAGGCGTTCGATAAGGTTCCCCACAGTAGGCTATTATACAAAATGTGGAGGAATGGGATTGTGGGAGACATAGCAGTTTGGATAAGTAATTGGCTTGCTGAAAGAAAACAGAGGGTTGTAGTTGATGGAACATGTTCATCTTGGTGTCCAGTTACTAGCAAAATACCTCAAGGATCGGTGTTGCGTCCACTGCTGTTCGCCATTTTTATAAATGACCTGGATGAGGGCTTAGAAGGCTGGGTTAGTAAATTTGCGGACGACACTAAGGTCGGTGGAGTTGTGGATAGTGACGAAGGATGTAGTAGGTTGCAGAGAGACATAGATAGGATGCAGAGCTGGGCTGAGAGGTGGAAAATGGAGTTCAATGTGGACAAGTGTGAGGTGACACACTTTGGCCGGAGTAATCGGAATGCAAAGTACTGGGCTAATGGTAGGATTCTTGGGCGTGCAGATGAGCAGAGAGATCTCGGTGTCCATGTACACAGATCCCTGAAAGTTGCCACCCAGATTGACGGGTTGTTAAGAAGGCATACAGTGTTTTGGCCTTTATTATTAGAGGCATTGAGTTCCGGAACCAGGAGGTTATGCTGCAGCTGTACAAAGCTCTGGTACGGCCACACTTGGAGTATTGTGTACAGTTCTGGTCACCGCATTATAAGAAGGATGTGGAAGCTTTGGAAAGGGTGGAGGAGATTTACTAGAATGTTGCCTAGTATGAAGGAATGTCTTACGAGGAAAGGCTGAGGGCCTTGAGGCTGTTCTCGTTAGAGAGAAGAAGGTTGAGAGGTGACTTAATAGAGACATACAAGATAATCAGAGGGTTAGATAGGGTGGACAGGGAGAGCCTTTTCCAAGTATGGGGACGGCAAACACGAGGGCACACAACTTTAAAGTGTGGGGAGATAGGTATAAGACATACGTCAGAGGTAGTTTCTTTACTCAGAGAGTAGTAAGGGTATGGGATGCTTTGCCTGCATTGGTGGTAGATTCGCCAAGTTTAAGTGCATTTAAGTCGTCATTGGACAGGCAAAAGGACGTACATGGAATAGTGTAGGTGGGATGGGCTTCAGATTAGTATGACAGGGCGGCGCAACATCGAGGGCTGAAGGGCCTGTACTGCACTGTAATGTTCTATTACTTCCTTATATTCAGACTAATGATTTTTCTCAGTATATTCCGAATGTCAGATATTTGGTTTATTAGCCCATAGTTTCCAACTTTCTGTCTTCCTCCCTTCTTTAATAGAGATGTTATATTTGCAGTTTATCAATCCACTCGGACCTCTGCATTTTAGATTACAATCTATGTCGTCATTATGTTTGCAGTCAAATCTTTTCAGAAGTAGGCTAACATGCTTGGAGTTGTCAGCTTTTATTCCCATAAGTTTACCTTTCTCCAGGGACAATTTCTCCTTCTCCTGGATTTTCTACTATTATTTATATGTCTTTAGTGTCTTTCAGGTCTCTACCATTTCTCATTATTAATTCCCCAGTCTCAGTCCCTAAGGGACCAATAACCCCGTCAGCTATTCACGTGCTTTTATATGCATGTAGAATGTCTTACAGTATGTTTTTATATTTCTTGTCAGTTTACTGTTGTAGTCTATTTTTACCTTTAACAACTTTTTATTGCACTGTCTTTTGTATTTATGATCTTGCTGAAAATGTACCAATGCAAATTGACAAGGCATTCAGCTGCAACTTGAATCACACCAATTGTGCAAGAAACTTGCTTTTTTGGAACCTAAATAAGGTCTAGTTCTGTCATCTGTATCATTCTATTGACAACTGATATCAAGCCAATCCATACCCTTCCAACATTTTGAAGACACTTCAGATTTTATAACATATTAAATTAGATTAGATTACTTACAATGTGGAAACAGGCCCTTTGGCCCAACAAGTCCACATCAACCCGCCGAAGAGCAACCCACCTAAACCTATTCCCCTACATTTACCCCTTCACCTAACACTACGGGCAATTTAGTATGGCCAATTCACCTAACCTGCACATTTTTGGACTGTGGGAGGAAACCAGAGCACCCGGAGGAAACCCACGCAGACACGGGGAGAATGTGCAAACTCCACACAGACAGTTGCCTGAGGCGGGAATTGAACTCAGGTCTCTGGCGCTGTGAGGCAGCAGTGCTAACCACTGTGCCACCATGCCGCCCGACAGGTGTTCTTTTTAAGTATACACAACAATTCCCGCTTTGGGCACCTGTCTGTGTGGAGTTTGCACATTCTCCCCGTGTCTGCGTGGGTTTCCTCCAGGTGCTCCGGTTTCCTCCCACAGTCCAAAGATGTGCAGGTTAGGTTAATTGGCCATGCTAAATTGCCCGTAGTGTTAGGTGAAGGGGTAAATGTAGGGGAATGGGTCTGGGTGGGTTGCTCTTCCGAGGGTTGGTGTGGACTTATTGGGCCGAAGGACCTGTTTCCACACTGTAAGTAATCTAATCTAATCTAATCACAACTTAGAGACAGAAATTTCATTTTTGTCAAGTAAAATGAAATAGAAAGAGAATAAAACAATTTCACCACTGAGTTTTATTTTTGTTTGCAGCCACAAAATGTCATCCAAATTGGTGGTGTTATTTGATCCTTCAAAGACCATTGCTGTACTACAATCTAGACATTTGGTTTACTTGAAGAAGAGGAGTGCTAGGTATGGAATACTCAAGGCAGTCAATGAAAATATCGATCGAAAAACTGAAACAGAAAAAGAACATAGGTTTGTGCACATATTTTTGGGAGTTATGGTGAGATTATCAGTCTGATCACAAGACTGATGTCACAGAGTCATAGACATGTACAGCATGGAAAGACACCCTTTGGTCCAACTCATCCATGCCGACCAGATATCCTAAATAAATCTAGTCCCATTTGCCAGCATTTGTCCTATATTCCTCTGAAACCTTCCTATTCATATACACATCCAGATGCCTTTTAAATGTTGTAATTGTACCAGCCTCCACCACTTCCTCTGGCAGTTCATTCCATACACGCACCACCCCCTGCATGAAAAAGTTGCCCCTTAGAAGCCTTTTAAATCTTTCCTCTCTCATCTTAAACCTGTGCCCTCTAGTTTTGGATTCTCCCACCCTGGGGAAAAGACCTTGTCTATTTACCCTATCCATGCCCCTCATGATTTTATAAACTTCTATAAGGTCACCCATCAGCCTCTAATGCTCCAGGGAAAATAGCTTCAATCTATTCAGTGTCTCCCTATAGCCGAAACCCTCTAACCCTGACAACATCCTTGTAAATTTTTTCTGAATCCTTTTAAGTTTCCTATAGCACATTTGTTCTGGACTGATTACTCAGCTTCATAATCACATCATTATTAAGATAATCTATTTCTACCACCATAATATGGCTCATCTTTACCATCATCACTACGACAACCATACATGCTCCCCCCGCCCCCAGTCTCAGTTCACCCACTGTTGGAATCCTCATTCATAACTTTGCTTCTTCTCTAATCAACTGTTTCAATTTATTTCCAAAGTCTACCCTCTGTAAACCTGAGGTCATCCAAACCTCTGCAGTCCATGTCTTAATTTGTAGCAAATCCCATTCCCTAATATTCAGTGAACTAAATTGGTTCCTGGATTAGTGGTGCTGGAAGAGCACAGCAATTCAGGCAGCATCTAATCCAGAATCTGGTTTCCAGCATCTGCAGTCATTGTTTTTACCACCTAAATTGGTTCCTGGTCAAGCAATACCTTGATCTGAAGGCTGAAATAGACTCAGGTTGGGATCTGAACCCTGAGGGGCTTTTGACATATCAGAATGACAGTAGCTCAAAAAACATGGAGAGGATTAAGGATGTTAGTTTGAATCATAATTAATTAGAATCATTTTGGGTTAATGTAAGCAACAGCAAAGCTAAGGGGTCACTTGTGGGAGGAGTTTATAAGCTCCCTAACAGTGGTTACTGAAGTATCTCCACAAAGGCTGCCACCAAGTCACCTTTAATTTACAGATGAACAGTCCTTGATTTCAGTACAGTCTTTTCAGAGTCAGGTATCTCTAACACTCCCTTTTTGTATGGAGACAAAAAAACCTACAGATGTTGGAATCCAAAGTAGACAGGCAAGAGGCTGGAAGAACTCAGCAAGCCAGGTAGCTGAAGAAGGGTTACATCTGAAATGTTGACTTCTCCATCTCCTGATGTTGCCTGACTTGCTATATTCTTCCAGCCTCTTGCTTATCTACTTTAGGCTCTCTGATTGGACCAGATTAACGGCGCCAATAAGGGAACTCATATTCTACGATGTCCAGCTGGCTGACCTTGTTACAATCATTACAGCCCTTCCCCTCCGAGTCTGAGGATAGGGGCTGGTCCTTTTCTTGGGAGAGCCTCCTGGGGCTTTTTTAGCACCAGGTCAGGTTCCTCCAACTTGGGGTGCAACATGGGCCGCTTGTAATGTATGGGAGCTTGCCTCTTGCACCAGGAACATGTTGATAGAATTTCACTCTCTTTTTCCGGTGGCAAAGGCATCAAGGTTGCTACCTGTTATGTCTATCTCTAATTCAGAAAATAAATGCTTGATGGAGGGAGCAGGTAACTCACTGGTTCCAGCAGCCTTTCTGAATGTTCGAAGGGCCAGGGCATATTTTGCTCCCTCACTGTTTGTGAATTTGCAGCTTTCACATGGTCCATGTACTTGTTCAGGACCATCGCACCTATCTGAACTTTATACAGCCCATGCAAGGCCATTTCCATGATTCTTACACCAAAATTTGTCCCGTGTCAAACTGTCTCTCCCGCTTGGTAGAGCCTTGTGTCTGGCATTAGCGTTCCTAATTCAGTTTCACTCTGACCCTCTACAGGTCGGGGAAGATCGGACTTAACCTGGTGTGGAGTTTTCTACCCATTAGCAACTTTGCTGGTGCTACCACTGTAGTTGCACATGGGGTGCTCCTATAATCAAATAAGAACTGGGACAGTTTGGTGTCTAGTGAGGCTGTAGGGTGTTTCTTCTAGTCAAACTTTAAAGTTTGGATTGCTCTTTCTGCAAGGCCATTGGATGATGGATGGTATGGAGCTGTCCTAATATATCAAATACCATTTGACTTCAATAAATACTGAAATTCCTTGTTGGTAAATGATGACCAACACATCCAGATCTCAATGTATTGAAAAAGACGTGTAATGTTTCTATTGTCATCCCCATGTTTGATGAATGGACTCTATGCATGTCCAACCACTTTGAGTAGCTGTCTACAATGATAAGAGCATTCAATCCATGAAAGGACCTGCATAGTTGACGTGTAACCAAGTCCAAGGTTTACCTGGCCATTCCCACACATGTGGGGAAGCAGCTGGTAGTAACTTTTGACCTTATTGAGACTCTCGGCCCCATCCCACCAATGTGGCTATGTCTGCAACCAGGCCTGGTCACCAGACATAACTTCTCGCCAACATCTTCCTCTTTGGAGATCGCTGGATAGCCCTCATGGAGTTCGGCCAGTATTTGGTGGCAACCTTTGCTTGGGACAATTACTTTTGTTCCCCATAACAATATGCTGTCCTCTACTGTGAGCTGACTCTCTAGGGCAGCCCTCAGTATGATGGTCCTTTCATTTCCTCCATAACCACCAGCTATTTCAGTTTTGAAAGGGCTGGATCTTTCCACGTCCAATGTCTGATATTGTGAGCTGTGATTGGGAACATGTTCTGAAATTTTAATATCATTACAGACTGTTCCACTGGGGGTACCACCACAAATAGAGGTAACTCAATGCATCAGCATTTGCTACTTGGCCTCCCACTCTAATCATGACTGTAACCTGGTCTAGTTAACTCTGCAGCCTTGCAGAAAGGTCACTTATGGTCGTGGGGGGGGGGGGGGCTGGGGGCATAGAAATACATGATTTTCCCTTCTTAGATATATGCCTGCCTTAGGACAATACCTTAGGACAATATCCACGTTCTCTAATAAGAAGCAGTTAGTTTTCCCTGTTATTGGAATGTCATCTCGGAAAATGGTGACCTCAGGTAGATCTTGCAAAATGTTCTCCATTGTCTTTATGTTTGGTGTCTGTCTTTTTAACATAAATACATAGAGCAACAGGTTTAATTGGAAGCACACTAGCTTTCGGAGCGACGCTCCTTCATCAGGTGATTCAATCACCTGATGAAGGAGCGTCGCTCCGAAAGCTAGTGTGCTTCCAATTAAACCTGTTGGACTATAACCTGATGTTGTGTGATTTTTAACTTTGTACACCCCAGTCCAACACCGGCATCTCCGAATCATGACATAAAACAATGAACTGTATAGCACAGGAACGGGCCCATCAGCCCACGATGTTGTGCTGAACACCAAATTAAACTCATCCCTTCTGTCAAGATCCCTCCATTCTTTGCATATTAGAACACAGAACAATACAGCACAGTACAGGCCTTTTGGCCCTTGATGCCATGCCAGCCTTTTATCTTACTCTAAGATCAGACTAACCTACATACCCTTCATTGTACTATTTTTCATATGTTTGTCCAAAAGTCGCTTAAATGTCCCTAATGTATCTGACTCTACTACCACTGCTGGCAATGTATTCCACACACCCGCCACTCTCTATGTAAAGAACCTACCTCTGACATTCCTCTAAACCTTCCTCCAATTAACTTAAAATTATACCCCTCATGATAGACATTTCCACCGTAGGAAGAAATCTCTGGCTAACCACTCTATCTATGCCTCTCAACATCTTGTACACCTCTATCAAGTCACCTCTCATCCTCCTTTGTTCCAATGAGAAAAGCCATAGCTCCCTCAACCTTTCTTCATTAGATATGCCCTCCAGTCAGGTAGCATCCTGGTAAATCTCCTCTGCACCCTCTCTAAAGCTTCCACAGCTTTTCTATAATGAGGCGACCGGAACCAAACACAATTTTATAAGTGTGGTCTAATCAGGGCTCTACAGAGCTGCAGCATAACCTCGCATCTCTTAAACTCAATCCCCCTGCTAATGAAAGCCAACACACCACCCTCCTTCTTAACAACCCGATCAACTTGGGTGGCAAGTTTGAGGGATCTATGGATATGGACCCCAAGATCCCTCTGTTTTCACAGACTGTCAAGAATCTTGCCTTTAACCCTGAATTCTGCATTCAAATTCAACCTTCCAAAGTGAATGACTTCACAATTTTCCAGCTTGAACTCTATCTGCCACATACCAGTACAGTTCTGCATTCTGTCAATGTCTCATTGCAACTTATAATAGCCCTCCACACTATCCACAACTCTACCAACCTTCGTGTCATCGGCAAACTTACTAATCCACCCTTCCACTTCCTCATCCAAGTCATTTATAAACATCACAAAAAGCAGAGATCCCAGAACCGATCCCTGCAGAACACCACTGATCACTAAGCTTCAGGCTGCATACTGTCCATCTACCATCACCCTCTGTCTTCTATGGGCCAGCTAATTCTGTATCCAGACAGCCCAATTTCCCTGTATTCCATGTTTCCTTACTTTCTGAATGAGCCTACCATGGGAAACCTTATCAAATGCCTTGCTAAAATCCATATACACCACATCCATTGCTTTACCTTTATCAACGTGTTTTGTCACATCCTCAGAGAATTCAGTAAGACTGGTGAGGTATGAGCTGCCCCTCACAAAGCCATGCTGACTATCTCTAAGCAAAGTGTGGTTTTCCAAGTAATCAGAAATCCTATCTCTCAGAATCCTCTCCAATACTTTGCTCACCACTGACGTACGACTGACTAGTCTGTAATTCTCAGGATTATACCTATTCCCTTTCTTGAACAAGGGAATAACATTTGCCATCCTCCAATCATCTGCACTACTCCAGTCGACAGTGAGGACGCAAAGATTATTGCCAAAGGTAGTGCATTCTCTTTCCTCACTTTCTGTAGGAACATAGGATATATCCCATCTGGCCCAGGCAATTTATCTATCCTTATATTTTTCAAAATTTTCAGCACATCCTCCTTCCTAACATCAACCTGTTCTAGCATCAGTCTGTTTCACATTGTCCTCAGAAACGTCAAGTTCCCTCTCAGTAGTGAATAGTGTTGATCTTTTTGAGTATTGCTGGAGCTGCACTCAGCCTGATGAGTGGAGTATTTTTTATCACACACTTGACATGTACCTTGTAGATGATGGACAGGCATTAGAGAGTCAGGTAGTGAGTTACTTACTGCAACACTCCCAGCCTCTGGCCTGTTGTTGTAGCTACAGTGTTTATTTGCTGGTATGCAGAAGATATACCATTCCTCATTTCCCACCATAATCTGTATGATTTTGGAAATGCCAGTTTGTGAAGGACTTACAATTAATGACATATTGACTCTGGCATGTTCAACTTCATTATCAATGTTACGGACAGGCATTGCATGATGATGTTGCTGACTCAAATTCTGAATAATGAAATACATATGTTAAAAAGCCAGGCATTCCACAGGAGTTATCACTCTTCAGTCTCCAACGCTCCAGGGAAAACAGCCCCAGCCCATTCAGCTTCTCCCTATAACTCAAGCCCTCCAAC
Organism: Chiloscyllium plagiosum; assembly: GCF_004010195.1. Taxonomy (NCBI): domain Eukaryota; kingdom Metazoa; phylum Chordata; class Chondrichthyes; order Orectolobiformes; family Hemiscylliidae; genus Chiloscyllium; species Chiloscyllium plagiosum. Next base: position 50,604,440 of record NC_057733.1, on the reverse strand, counting down.
TCTGGCAACATGCTTGCAGATCTTTTCTGAACCCTTTCAAGTTTCACAACATCCTTCGCATAGGAGGGAGACCAGAATTGCACACAATATTCCAAAAGTGGCCTAACCAATGTCCTGTACAGCCGCAACATGACCTCCCAACTCCTATACTCAATGCTCTGACTAATTAAGGAAAGCATATCAAACGCCTTCTTCACTATCTTCTTGGCCTCTGATGAGTGGCAAAAGTGGACCTGTTAAGGTATATAATCAGGGAATGATAATCAGCCAGAACAAACACCAATTTACATTTTTTATTGCTCCTTAACCTTTAACTACAGTTAGCTAATAAATTCAGCTTTTTGGAGCTCACTTACCCATTTTTAAGCATCTTTGAAGTTTTGTCCATGTGAACATTTAACATTTTCATTCCTGAGCTCCATAAATTCATTTTTGTGCTGTGCCCAGAAAGGCTGCCAATTCTTGCTTAGCTTAGCAATAGCTGATCAAAGACAGTCTAGCTAGTCTGTCATCTAAGCAGCCCCTTTCCAACCAGGATCTTTGGTAAGTTGTTTCTTTAGCTACCCAAATAGGGCACCAGATATTTATAACAAGCTCTGCAGGTAGGGGGTGGGGAAACATTTCAGATTGAGAGCACCTCCCAGAGGACTGCTTTCCTTTGAAGTTGATATTTGTCTTACAGAGGCTGTCCTGGATTCATCCTTGAAAAGGAAATGAAGAAGGGCAAGAGCTAAACACAATGAAATATAAAGGTAAGCAAAGAAAATCCACTAGTTCACACATTAAAGCTTCTTTGGGTACTGTATGATGTGAAGTTTAATTAAACAGCCATTGATGCATTTTCACTTTTCAGACAGGATGTGGGCAAGATGGCAGCTGAAATATACTTTCAGTATATTATCTTGAAGAAGCTGCAATTTGAGTTTATATTATAATATTTATATTATCCAGGGGGTGGCAGAAATCAGGACCTGAGAACTTCCTCGTCTTTGTTAGTGAACAATAAAGGCAACATTATCTGACTGAGATCCGTTAACTCTTCATACAGCATATACCAGTTATAGGATCTTCCTGTTCTATATACAGTTACAGTTTCACTGTGACCAAGGAGGTTTTAAACTAATGTAGCAAGGGGCTGGGAACCAGCAGAGAAGACTACTAGACAGTGAGGTGGAAACTGGAGACAGTAAGGATCATAAAGTTAGCATTACCAAGGGGAAGAGTAGGTAGAGAGCAGATGAACACAAAACTGGCAGCCTGAAGTGCATATACTTTATAGCGAGGAGTATAGTGGGTAAGACAGATGAACTTAGGGCTTGGATTGATGCCTAGGAGTATGACATTATTGCGATCACAGAGACTTGGTTGAAGAAAGGACACGAGTGGCAACACAAAAGTTCCAGGATACAGACGCTTCAGACAGGACACGGAGGGAAGTAAAAGGGGAGAAGTGTTGCATTGCTGGTCAGGGATGATATAATGGCTGTGCTAAAGGAGGACACTATGGAAGGCTTAAGCAGTGAGGCATTATGGGTGGAACTGAGAAATAAGAAGGGTGCAGTTACATTGGTGGGGCTGTATTACAGGCCCCCAAAAGTGAGCGTGAGGTGGAAGAACAAATAGGTAAACAGATTATGACTATGTAGAGGCAACAGGGCGGTGGTGATGGGAGATTTTAATTTTCTCAACATTGACTGGGATACACTTCATGTCAGAGGTCTGGATGGGGCAGAGTATGTAAAGAGCGTCCAGGAAAGTTTTCTAGAACAGTATGTCAATAGTCTGACAAGAGAAGGAGCCATATTAGACCTGGTGTTGGGGAATGAGCCAGGCCAAGTGGTAGAAGTTGCAGTGGGGGATTTCTTTAGGAATAGGGACCATAATTCTGTAAGTTTTAAAATACTCGGAGACAAAGATGAGAGTGGTCCTAAGGGACGAGTACTAAACTGGGCCAAGGCCAATTAAATCAAAATTAGGCAGGAGCTGAGAAATGTGGATTGGATACAGCTATTTGAAGGAATGTCCACATTTGATATGTGGGAGGCTTTCAAAGATAGGTTGAAGATAGTGCAGGATAGGCATGGCCCTTTGATAACAGAGATAGGAAAGGCAAGATTCGTGAACCGTGGATGACAGGAGAAATCATGCGACTAGCCAAGAGGAAAAGGGGAGTGTACATAAGGTCCAGGCAGCTAAGAACACAACAGGCCTTGGAGGAATGTTGGGAGAGTAGGACCAATCTCAAACGAGGAATCAAGCAGGCTAAAAGGGGTCATGAAATAACTTTAGCAAGCAGAATTAAGGAGAATCCCAAGGCCTTTTATTCTTATATAAGAAGCAAGAGGGTAACCAGAGAAAGAGTTGGTCCACTAAAGGGTAAGGAAGAAAGGGAGTGTGTCAAACCTGAGAAAATGGGTGAGATTCTCAATGATAACTTTGCATCAATGTTCACTAAGGAACGGGAGGTGATGAATACTGAGATTAGAGATAGAAGTTTGTTTACTCAGAATCACATTGACATAAGGAAGGAGGATGTATTGGGTAGGCTAAAGGAGATTAAGGTGGACAAATCCCCAGGACCGGATCGGATCTATCTCAGGTTGCTGAGGGTGAAATAGCTGGGGCCCTGATAGATATCTTTGTAGCATCCTTCAACACAGGTGAGATGCCAGAGGACTGGAGGATTGCTTATGTTGTCCCCATGTACAAGAAAGGTAGTAGGGATATCCCAGGTAACTACAGACCAGTGAGCCTGACATCAGTGGTGGGAAAGTTGCTGGAGAAGGATAAAATCTATTCATATTTGGAAAAGAATGGGCTTATCAGTGATAGGTAATATAGTTTTGTGCGGGGTAGATCGTGCCTTACCAACTTAATAAAGTTCTTTGAGGAAGTGACCAAGTTGATAGATGAAGGAAGAGCTGTAGATGTCATATACATGGACCTTAGTAAGGTGTTTGATAAGGTTCCCCATGGTAAGATAATGGAGAAAGTGAAGTCATATGGTGGGCAGGGTATTCTAGCTAGGTAGATAAAGGACTGGTTGACCAACAGGAGACAGAGAGTAGTAGTTGAAGGGAGTTTCTCAAAATGGAGAAAGGTGACCAGTGGTGTTCCACAGGGGTCAGTGTTGGAGCCACTGTTGTTTATAATATACATCAATGATCTGGAAGACGGCATTGTTGGTCTAATCAGTAAGTTTGCAGATGACACGAAGATTGGTGGAGTAGCAGAAAGCATAGGGGACTGTCAAAGAATACATGAGAATATAGATAGACTGGAGAGTTGGACGGAGTAGTGGCAGATGGAGTTCAATCCAGGTAAATGTGAAGTGATGCATTTTGGCATGTTTAACTATACTATATTGTTAACTATACTGTTAACAGAATAGCCTTAGGAAAATTGATGAGCAGAGAGATCTGAGAGTTCAGGTCCATTGTACCTTGAAGGTGGCTGCACAGGTGGATAGAGTGGTCAAGAAGGCATATAGTATGCTTGCCTTCACCGGACAGGGTGTTGAGTATAAGAGGAGAAAGTGAGGTCTGCAGATGCTGGAGATCAGAGCTGAAAATGTGTTGCTGGAACAGCGCAGCAGGTCAGGCTGCATCCAGGGAACAGGAGAATCGACGTTTCGGGCATAAGCTCTTCTTCGGGCTTATGCCCGAAACGTCGATTCTCCTGTTCTCTGGATGCTGCCTGACCTGCTGCGCTGTTCCAGCAACACATTTTCAGCTATTGAGTATAAGAGCTGGCAGTCATGTTAAAATTGTACAAGGCTTTGGTTTGGCCGCATTTAGAATACGGTGTACATTACTGGTCGCCACATTACCAAAAGGATGTGGACGCTTTGGAGACGGTGAAAAGAAGGTTTAAGAGGATGTTTCCTGGTATGGAAGGTGCTAGCTATGAAGAGAGGTTAAGTAGGTTAGGAATGTTTTCATTAGAAAAAAGGAGATTGAGGGGGGACCTGATTCAGGTCTACAAAATCATGAACAGTATAGACATGGTTGATAGAGGTAAGCTTTTTCCCAGGGTGAGGGATTCAATAAAGAGAGGTCACACATTCAAGGTGAGAGGTGAAATGTTTAAGGGGGTTATACGCGGCAAGTACTTTACACAGAGGGTGGTAGGTGCCTGGAATGCGTGGCTAGCAGAGATAGTAGAGGCAGGCATGGTAGATTCATTTAAGGTGCATCTGGACAGATGCAGGAGCAGGTGGGGAGCAGAGGGATACAGCAGCTTAGGAATTGGGCGATAGGTTTGACAGTGGATTTGGATCAGCTCAGGCTTAGAGGGCCAAAGGGCCTGTTCCTGGGCTGTAAATTTTCTTTGTTCTTTGTTCTTTTAAGTGCTGAACACTGCTGACGAATATTTCAACAGACCCTGGTGAGTTTCTATGCTCAACACATGCACACAGAATCCAGAGATCATAGAATCATAGAGATGTACAGCATGGAAACAGACCTTTCGGTCCAACCCGTCCATGCCGACCAGATATCCCAACCCAATCTTGACCCACCTGCCAGCACCCGGTCCATATCCCTCCAAACCCTTCCTATTTATATACCCATCCAAATGCCTCTTAAATGTTGCAACTGTACCAGCCTCCACCACTTCCTCTGGCAGCTTATTCCATACATGTATCACTCTGCATGGAAAAACAACCCTCCACCACCACTCTCTATCTTCTACCTTTGAGCCACTTCTGTATCCAAATGGCAAACTCTCCCTGTGTTCCGTGAGACCAAACCTTGCGAAGCAGTCTCCCTTGTCAACCTTGTCAAACACCTTACTGAAGTCCACATCTACTGCTCTGCCCTCATCAATCTTCTTTGTTACTTCTTCAAAATACTCAATCAAGTTTGTGAGACATGATTTCCCACGCACAAAGCCATGTTGACTATCCCGAATCAGTCCTTGCCTTTCCAAATAAATGTACATTGTGTCCCTCAGGGTTCCCTCCAACAACTTGCCCACCACCGAGGTCAGGCTCACCGGTCTATAGTTCCCTGGCTTGTCTTTACCGTCCTTCTTAAACAGTGGCACCACGTTTGCCAACTTCCAGTCTTCTGGCACCTCACCTGTGACTATCGATGATACAAATATCTCAGCAAGAGGCCCAGCGATCACTTCTCTAGCTTCCCACAGAGTTCTTGGGTACACCTGATCAGGTCCTGGGGATTTATCTACCTTTACTTGTTTCAAGACATCCAGCACTTCCTCCTCTGTAATCTGGACATTTTGCAAGATGTCACCATCTATTTCCCTACAGTCTATATCTTCCATATCCTTTTCCACAGTAAATACTGATGCAAAATATTCATTTAGTATCTCCCCCATTTTCTGTGGCTCCACACAAAGGCCACCTTGCTGATCGTTTGAGGGGTCCTATTCTCTCCCTAGTTACCCTTTTGTCCTTCATGTATTTGTAAAAGCCCTTTGGTTCTCCTTAATTCTATTTGCCAAAGCTATCTCATGTCCCCTTTTTGCCCTCCTGATTTCCCTCTTAAGTATACTCCTACTTCCTTTATACTCTTCTAAGGATTCACTCAATCTATCCTGTCTATACCTGACATATGCTTCCTTCTTTTCCTTAACCAAACCCTCAATTTCTTTAGTCATCCAGCAATCCCTATACCTACCAGCCTTTCCTTTCACCCTGACAGGAATATACTTTCTCTGGATTCTTGTTATCTCATTTCTGAAGTCTTCCCATTTTCTAGCCGTCCTTTTACCTCCGAACATCTGCCTCCAATCAGTTTTTGAAAGTTCTTGCCTTATACCATCAATATTGGCCTTTCTCCAATGTAGAACTTCAATTTTTAGATCTGGTCTATCCTTTTCCATCATTATTTTAAGTCTAATAGAATTATGGTTGCTGGCCCCAAAGTGCTCCCCCACTGACATCTCAGTCACCTGCCCTGTCTTATTTCCCAAGAGTAGTCAGGGCAAGAAGTTTTGCACCTTCTCTAGTAGGTACATCCACATATTGAATCAGAAAATTGTCTTGTACTTACTTAACAAATTCATCTCCATCTCAATCCTTAACGCTATGGCAGTCCCAGTCGATGTTTGGAAAGCTAAAATCCCCTACCATAACCATTCTATTTTTCTTACAGATAGCTGAGATCTCCTTACAAGTTTGTTTCTCAATTTCCCTCTGAATATTAGGGGGTCTATAATATAATCCTAATAAGGTGATCATCCCTTTCTTATTTCTCAGTTCCACCCAAATAACTTCCCTGGATGTATTTCCGGGAATATCCTCCCTCAGCACAGCTGTAATCCAATCCCTTATCAAAAATGCCACTCCTCCTCCTCTCTTGCCTCCCTTTCTATCCGTCCAGTCCTGCCCATCCCTGAGCCATGTTTCTGTAATTGCTATGATATCCCAGTCCCATGTTGCTAACCATGCCCTGAGTTCATCTGCCTTCCCTGTTGGGCCCCTTGCATTGAAATAAATGCAGTTTAATCTATTAGTCCTACCCTGTCCCTGCCTGCCCTGACTGTTTGACTTGCTTCTGATCTCAACTGTACCAGTCTCAGATCAATCTCTTTCCTCACTATCTCCCTGGGTCCCATCCCCCCACCACCCCCCAACCTTGCTAGTTTGAATCCTTCCGAGCAGTTCTAGCAAATTTCCCTGCCAGTATATTAGTCCCCTTCCAATTTAGGTGCAATCTGTCCTTCTTGTACAGGTCACTTCTACCCCAAAAGAGATTCCAATGATCCAAAAATGTGAATCCTTCTCCCATACACCAGCTACTCAGCTATGCATTCATCTGCTCTATCCTCCTATTCCTACCCTCACTAGCTCGTAGCACTGGGAGTAATCCAGATATTACTACCCTTGAGGACCTCCTTTTTAAATTTCTGTCTCACTCTCTGTAATCTCCCTTCAGAGTCTCAACCTTTTCCCTTCCTATATCGTTGGTTCCAATGTGGACAATGACCTCTTGCTGGCCCCTCTCCCCCTTGAGGACATTCTGCACCCTCTCTGAGACATCCTTGATCCTGGCACCAAGAAAACAACACCCCATTCTGCTTTTTCTCTGCTGGCCACAAAAACATCTGTCTGTATCTCAGACTATAGAATCCCCTAACACAATTGATCTCTTGGAAGCCGGCATACCCCTCGTTGCCTTCGAGCCAGTCTCAATACCAGAAACTTGGCTGTTCGTGCTACGTTCTGCTGAGAATCCATCACCCCCTACATTTTCCAAACATACCTGTTTGAAATGGGTATATCCACAAAAGACTCCTGCCCTAGGTGTCTACCTCTCTTACCCTTCCTGGAGTTAACCCATCGATGTGACTGTATCTGAGACTTCCCCCTTTCCTATAACTGCCATCCATCACATACTGTTGCTGTTTCAAATGTGCCTGGCCTTCCACAGTTTGCCTCCATGTCCGCTCATTGAAGATCTTAGGCAGCATGACTGTGAGATCAGTGAACAGGAGTTTTAACAAAGCCACTGGTAGCAGAGAAGAACCTACTAGATCCCGACCATTTTGAGACAGACACTATTAACGACAGTCAGCACTGATACCCACAAAGAAATATCTTAGACTGTATCCTTCTCTTCGAAGAACAGGTAGACAATAGACAAAAATAGAAATTGCTGGAAAAACTCAGCCAGTCTGACATCATCAGTGGAGAGAAATCAGGGTTAATGTTTGGATCGAGTGACCTTTCCTTATGACAACCATGAGCCCAAAGCAGATAGCCTAGACCAACAGCTTTAAGACAACAGAATGGAGGATGACTAAAGCCTCGAAAGATTTGCCAAATGTGAAATCCAACCGAAAGCATGATGCATAAACTGAAGGCCTGAATGGACACTGAAGAATATTGCAATACTGGAAGACAACTCCAGAAAATCTATCAGAGATGATCCTGAAAAAACACACAAGAGTATTTTCCGAAATCCATGCATCAACCAAAAGGGGGATCCATACAATCTGGGGAGGCCAATGATGGGGTATTCGGAAGGTTGAGCCTCAGGTCGGCATAGATCACTTAATCAGGCACACACCTTAGGAATGCACCATATCAGAGTGTGACAGAAATAACCCCAGTGTTATGACACCAGCTGACGATCCAGCGTGAAACCTGTCTTGAGAGGCCACAGGTTCTAGCTTTGAAATCTGTTTACAGTTTTCTGGTGATCAGTCATTGGCTACCTTCTTTGAATATGTTCAATGTATTTTTGACAAAAGAACATAAATTATTATACAGAAGAAAAATATCAAAGCTGGATATATAAGACAATTTGAAAAGATCTCATCATAAACAGTCGAAAGAATTATTAAACCCTTTTTCCCAGCAATATTCTTTACAAACACTCAAACCAAGTGAAGTATCATGTCTACCCCCACTCTTCAAATTCTTACTCAACTGACAAGGTTGCAAGCTTTTCCTTTTGGTGATTTCCTACATATTCACTAGATGCGATTCTCTCTGTCTCCTCCAGAGACACACAGACACAGGCTACCTCCTAGGCTATTCTTATTTATTTGCAAGAAAAGCTTAGGGCTTTTTCCAGCCCTGTCTATATAAACAACAAAGATATTTCAAGACTTCCTTCCATTCTAGAGACTGCCAAAACTAAACTGTCATTCTGCTGATAACTGAACGGAACCTGCTTCTGGCCTGTAGCCTCTATTTCTGCAGGTCACAAAAGTGCAACTGAGTAAAAGTTTTGGCAATTATCTCACCAGGAAGCTCATCGAGGCACTTACTTGGCAGATGAGTTTTTGGAAATCCTGTTTTGACCCACAGCTAAAATATGTGTTTCTAATTCTTAAGAAAAATCATCTTCATAGAATTAAAAATTAAAACCCAAAACATCAAAAATCTCACAGATGACTTCTCATACCAATTTTGAGCCAATGACACATAATACACCAGTAGGAGCTATGCATGATGGACCTCAAACACCTATTATTGACATCCAACACGATGATGACACCATATCCAAGCCGAACTGGAGGAAACTTAGTTTCAACTCTACTTTCTTTTGCCCCTCAACTTTCTTGGATGCATCACTGGCTGCAATATTTTTAGCAATCCAGCTCGGAAGTTCTGGAAATACCTCTCTAAATCTCTTCTTCTCTGAGATTCCCCCCTAAAACCGACCACTTAAATCAAACATGTAGTTACCATTCCCCACATCTTCGTCTTTGCTTTAGTGCTAATTTTTATGATAAAAGAGGATTATCAGAGGGACTTGGAGCTAGGGCAAAATAGAAGAGCAGTAAAGGAGGACCAGAATAGAACCAGACTGGGTGGCGTAACGGGACAATGGATTTGGGCTGACCTTCATCAAAAGGCTGGATGGAGGCACCAGCAAGAGGACTGTGAAAGAAATTTTAAAAGCGTAGTTAAAGAAATTAGTTGTGATAAAATAGATACAATTTTTGTGGCAATGATGAGCAACTGACTACACAGGACAATTTCCATTATAAATTCTGATATTACAGTATTCTCAAACATTCTGACAGGAAAAGCAGACAACATACATGCGTGAGTTTTCTTAAATAATATATATAATTTGCAGTTTTCCAACAGACAACTAGTTTAATAAATTTTAAGAAGTTACTTATAACTTATTAAAAAGCAAGAAAAATTTTCAAGCACAATTACAAAATATTTTGTAATAATAAACTCCAGAAAAAGGTCTATTTATTCCACATCTTCTGATCTCCATTTCAATAACAGGTCTAATTTACTTTGCTCAAGTTACACACACTCCTTGCTGCAATTTAATAGAAACTCGCGGAAAATTTGTTGGTAGCTGTTCTGCTAACTCCCTGTTCACACACCCCTCTTTTAGCATTTTCTAGTGAGTGTGCTATGAAGCACATTTTCATCACATGCAAGTGACAGGAATACATTATACAATGCAGTTTCCATAACTTCTGCCATAGCACAACTTGGTGCAAAAACAGTCAAGCATTCCTGACACTGCTGTTGCAGTGGGTAAAGTGGCAGCAGTGAGATGGGAGGAAAAGAGTAACAAATGTTGGGTACTTCTGCCAGAGGAACAGCTGAAATCCAAGCTGCTAAATTTGAATACTTCAGGTAGCTGTCTTGTTGGTCTACATAGGTCATCAAAGTGCAATCGAATGCCACACTGGAGGAATGGTTAAACGGGCTTTAAATTTGTAAATACACAAAACATCAACATGATTTTGGTTAAATAATTGATTCAACAAGATGATTAGGATCTACCAAAATGATGGCGAACTAGTTGTGTCACTGCTTCTTATTCGCAAACTATTGAGTTTAACTGTTAGAACTGCTATTGGATTGTAGATTCACCTTGCAAAAACATTGGAGCACTTATCCACTTCCTGAACTCTTTTGCTAAGGCCAATGTTACTTCCTCTGGCTTCAGTTCTGATGTGAATTAATCTGCATAGGTCAGACATTCGGAAGATTAAATCCGCTTCACAGAGACTTAAAATTTGTTTTAAAAATCATTCAAGTAAGAAAGCAATAGTGAATATTATCCAATCCTTCACACCTGCAGATATTTAGTAGAATCACTAAGACAGTTACCTGAGCAACAAAAATATTATAATGGCAAACATATATAGTTGGTGAAATTATTGCTTATGTGGCAATATATTTTATAAGTAACTTAATAATATACCAAATCACAACTTATGAGAAGAATTGAAGCTCAGGTTGAGCTTCTGGTTGTAGTTTTGCTCGCTGAGCTGGAAGGTTAATTTTCAGATGTTTCATCACCATACTAGGTAACATCTTCAGTGAACCTCCAGATGAAGCATTGCTGATGTTTCCTGCTTTCTATTTATGTGTTTGTGTTTCCTTGGTTTGGTGACATCATTTCCTGTGGTGATGTCATTTCCTGTTCTTTTTCTCAGGGAGTGGTAAATGGGGTCCAAGTCAATGTGTTTATTGATAGAGTTCCGGTTGGAATGCCATGCTTCTAGGAATTCTCATGCGTGTCTCTGTTTGGTTTGCCCAAGGATAGATGTGTTGTCCCAGAAACCCTTGCCACTCTCCCCTACATCAAAGACATTTCAGAAATGACTGCAAGACTACTCAGACCCCTTGGCATCATGGTAGCCCGAATTGTAACAAGCACTACATTGGGCAAACAGGCAGAAAACTGGCCATCGGGATATATGAACATCATCTAGCCACAAAACAATGAGGAAGGACACCACTTCGACTGGGACAACACATCCATCCTAGGACAAGCCAAACAGAGATATGCACAAGACCTGGACCCCATTTACCACCCCCTCAGAAAAAGAACAGGAAATGACACCACCACAGGAAATGGCATCACCAACCCAAGGAAACCCAAACATATAAATAGAAAGTAGGAAACATCAGCAGTGCTTTATCCGGAGGCTCACTGAAGATGTTGTCTAGTATGGTGACGAAACATCTGAAAATGAACCTTCCAGCTCAGCTAGCAAATCTACATCCATATATTAAATCCTTGAAGCTGAATAGATTTCGTAGATGACCTTGTGCAATTAGAAGACTGAAGGGCTAGGAAAAGAAAACCAAACCTAAAAACACAAAACTGACAGCCTAGAAATGAGTGTTTTCAATAATTTGCATGAATATTTCATATACCTAAATGATATCTTATATAAAGAGATAATTGAACAGGGTTAAAGCCTTGATAAAATTATAGACACACTCCAAGTAAGATGTTTAAGTTTCAAAACACGTTGAGATTCAGATGACAAGTATAGCCAATTTGGAGGTATGGCTGATGGTTGATAGTTACAGCCAGTCTGGGGGTTCAGGCAATGGCTAGCCAGTCTGAAGTTTGGGTGATGATCACAGTCAGTTTGAAGGTCAAGACAGTGATTGTAACATGGTCAGTCACGTAGACCATGTGGAATAGAGTTCCCTGACAGGAGCTTTAATCTGGTCCAATTGGTGAGCCCTGGCTGACAGATATGAACAGGAGTGTCAGAAGTTCTGTTCACTCTGAAAGCTAGCTCTGAGGGAACTGAATCAACATCAAGGACTCTTCACGTGTAAATAAATGATGACATGATGACGGGATACTGGCCTCTGTGGAATTATTTCAGTGGCAATGAGCTTAAAGCATGCTCCATCAGAAATTCACTCACAATATTTGCTTTTGAATTGGGGTAAACATTTCTGGCATCATACTGTTATTTGTGAAACTTGACTCTTTCAAACCTGCTGAAGATAACTGGGCCCAGTGGGTTGAAAGAATGCATTTTTTTAGAGCAAATGACATTGGGGCAGATGAAAAGTAACGAGTAATTTTGCTGACAGCTTGTGGACACATAGCTTTTTCGGATATTAGGAGCATAATTTTCCCTGAGGCACCAGGAACTGAAACTTTTCAAAAGTTGATTGATTTAGTGAAGGAATAATATGTGCCCAAGCCTAATTCTGAGATGCTATCAGTTTTACTCAGCAATTTGAGAACCAATACATCTGTATTGGGATATTTGACTAGGTTAAGAAGGCTGGCAGAGGCATATGACTTTGGTTTAACCCTTAATGAGATACTGAGAGACAGTTTGGTATGTGGGATTAGCTGAAGCCCAATTGGCTTTATCATTGGAAAATGCAGCAAGTGGAGCATATGAGTTACAAAGTACTCCAATAGAAGTGAACACCCTCACCAGGCTGACTGAGCTGGGGAACACCATTTGAATGAAAGCAACTGCATAGCCTCATGCAGGACAGATCCTGAACAGAAGGACTCGAGGTCAGTCAACAGCAAAATCCTAAGACAATGCCAAGCCTCGGGCAAATGGTTAAAATTTTCTTCAGGATCCCGACCAGAAAGCCATTGCAGTTGCTGCCGGTATGCAGACTCAATACTGTAAAGAAATCCCAATGGACCTAAATGGAATAAGAGAACTCATAGCTTGTATCGAAGAGAGTGCACACCCTGGAAAGTCCACCTACCTCTGGTTTGGAACAGTTAAATTGCTTAGCAACATCCAAATCAGAACCAATTAATATAAACCTCTGGTGAAATGGTCACCCAGTTCTAATGGAAATCGATACTGGCACAGCAGTTTCAGTGATCGCAGAACCAGTTTTTAACAAGTTTAGCAGGCCTTAAGTTTGTGCAAGACCTTGGTCAGACTGAGAAATTATACTGGGGAATCTTAACAGATTAAGTGTACAACTTCTGTTCCAATCTCTTCTGAAGAGCAGCTGATTCAGCTACCAGTGATTATAGTAAAAGGCTTAATTCCAAGCCTGATGGGACAAAATTGGTTGCGAGAGATTCAGTGAGATTGGCTCAACATTTTTCAATTAAAAAATGGCTGCCTGAATGAAGCCCTAATTAAATCTCCAGAAAAGTCTAGAGACTATCAGAGGAGCCAAGGCCAACTTGCATGTTGACCCGGAAGTAATTCCACAATTCTCTTGGCCCACCCAGTGCCAATTGCCTTATGGGCAAAAGTAGAGGCAAAAATCAAAATGCTGGGAAGCAAAGGAATCATCAAGCCTGTCTAATTTGCGGAATAGACAGCGCTAGCTGTATTAATTGTGAAGACCAATGGGTCAGTTCGCCTTTGTGAAGATTTTAAGCAAACAATAAATGGGGTTTTGCAGCTGGATAAATATCCAAATCCTCAAATGAATTTATATGCAAAGTTGGCAGGAGGGCTGTCCTTCACAAAGCAAGACATGAGGCATGAGTACTTGCAATTACAGTTGGATGAGGATGATATGGGGTATTGTCAGCCTGTGCAATTTTTAAGCAGTTGTTGGAGAACATTTTACAAGGTCTATTCCAGGTGGCCATTTATCTTGATGACGTGCTAATAACAGAGAAGACCAATAAGGAGCACTTAGACAACTTGGACGTAATCCTTAGATGTTTCCCTCTGTTGGGTGTATGCCTTAGAAGGAAAAATAAGTATTTCAGGTACTCCAGAGCCGACAACATCAGGTTACACCTATTGGAAGATATAGTGAGGATCAAAATTGCCCCAGTTCCCATGTCTGTACTGGAACTTGGAAATGGTCACGTAGCCAAGCCATAGCCTTCAGAGAAGTGAAGAACAGCTATCATCCTCAAAGATGTTGGCACACGATGAATCCAAGTGAGATCTGGTATTGACATGTGATGCCTCCCCGTACAGCATTGGGGTAGTATTAGCTTATAGATGACCCAATGGGGAGGAACGCCCAATAGTGTACGCATTCAAGACTTTGGCCAATACAGAGCATAAATACGGTCAGGTAGAGAAGGAAGCTTAAGCAGTCATACTTGGAGCCAGAAAGTTCTACTAATACCTTTGCAGATGTACATTTGTAATAATAACAGATCACAAACTCCTGCTAGGTCTACTGAAAGAAGACAAGGCAGTGCCAATCATAGCTTGGACCAAATTAGGTGCTGGGCTCTAATACTAAGTGCTTATAAATACAAGTTGGAACACTGTCTGGGAGGCCAGGTAGCAAATTGGTTGCATTGAGTTGCCTCCCACTGTCAGATACACCACTAGTAGTACTGCCATTGGAAGAATCCGTAATGGTTTTCAATTTTCTGGACATACTTCCAGTCACAACTGACATTATCAGGCTTTGGACACAGAAATATCCGTTCCTGGGAAAACTGAAACAGCTAGTGGTGAGGGGAAAAACAAAAGGACTGTCACATACAGAATTCAAACCTTTTAGATCCAAAGAGACCATATCACAATACAGGATGGTGTATTATTCTGAGGAGTAACAGTGATTGTCCCGAGCAAAGATCACCACCAGGTACAGGCTGAATTCCACCAGGGTTATCCAGAGCTTTCCAAAGTGAAGATGTTGGTGAGAAGTTAGGTCTAGTGGCCAAGTTTGGATGCAGACACAACAGCACTGGTAGGGCAGTGCCCAGACTGCTAAAAAGGACAACAATTACTACAAGCAGATCCCCCACATTTGTGGGAATGGCCAGGTAAACCCTGGACTTAGCGATAGGTCAATTATGTCAGTCCTTTTCATGGGCCCAATGTTCTTCGTCATTGTGGACGCCCACTCAAAATGGCCAGACACGCATAGAATTCATTCATCAAACAGGGGGATGCTCAAAGAAAAACTGCAATACATGGACTCCTGGAAGTTTTGGTTACATATAATGGGCTATCATTTACCAGCAGGGAATTTGAGTATTTCCTAAAGTCAAATGGTATTCATCGTCTCAGGGCAGCTCCATACCATCCATCATCCAATGGTCTCACAGAAAGTGCAGTCCCAAACTTTGAAGGCAGACTTAAAGAAACAGTCTATGGTTTCAATGGATACCAAACTGTTCTGGTTTCTACTTGATTATTGGACAACCGCTCATGCAACTACAGAAATACTTCCAGCAGAGTCACTAGTAGGGAGAAGACTCCGTATGAGATTAAATCTGATCTTCCTGGACTTCGGGGTGAGGGTGGAAAGGCAGCTGGAATGCCAATTGTGGACATGTGACTCTGCTAAGTGACAACAGGGGACGAGGCTTGGTGTAGGAACTATGGGAATAGCCCTGCATGAGTAACAGGCATGGTCAACATGAGATCAAGTCTAGTGACATATACATTTTGGATAGGTGTGTTGGTCCTGAACGAGCACACGGACCATATGAAAGCTGCAATCATCTGAATCCTCAAGCAGACTGCGACCTTTGCCCAAACCTCCAGACTGATGTTAACTGTTAGCTGAACCCATCACCCAGTGCGAAAATGCCCTGGAGGAACTGGAAGGAAAGAACAACTATGTCCTTGGACTCAGGTGGAGATGGATGTAATTGATTGTAATGAGGTCAACCAAATGGACCTCATAGAATATGAGTTCCATGATTGGGAGTGTTAATCTGGTGCAATCAGGGAGCCCTGGCTGACAGATTTAAACAACAGTATCAAAGGTTCTGTTCACGCTGAGTGCTGGCTCTGAGGGAGCTGAAACAGTGTCAAAGGACTCTCCATATGTAAATAAACAGTGACTTAGTGACATGATACTGGCCTCTGTGCAGTTATTTCAATTTTAGTCAGTCTGAGAGTTCAGGTGATGCGCCAGATGACAGTTAAAGCCAGTCTGAAGGTTTGATCTAAGTTCACAGTCTGCTTGGGGTTTCAGATGATGGCTACAGCCAGTAGGGGATTTGGACATTGGTTATAACCAGGAAGTGTATGTGAGTCAGTTAACCATTACAGTCAGTTAGTATTTAGTTTATTATAGTTAGTCTATGGGTTCAAAGACAAAATAGTGCAGATACTGGAGATCTGAAATATGAACAGAAATTGCTGAAAATACTCGCATGTCTGACAGCAAGTTTAGAATTATTGTTTGAAGCAACATTTGTGCTAATGTGTTAACCATGCTCTTGTTCTACAACTGCTGACACACATGTATTTCCAGCCTTTTCAGTTTTATGTGCATTTCAGAACTTTCATATGCAGCTACTTAATAATAAGATATTTATTTATCGGTAGATGCGTCAATTAACGTTTGTATTATAACTAATCACGCAAGATATTTCCAGGCTGTCGCATGCAATTTCAATCATGACTATACACTTCACCAAAAGTTCCAAAATTAAATAAAGTAAAATCTTATGACCTCAATTATGAAAAGCAGTTTTGTTTTAAGTAAAGAGGGCTTGGGGAAAATGTTGAGAAATTGGGGTCTTAATTTTGCAAAGATTGTTTTTTTAACACAACTTGTTTATTTTTCTTAGTTTTGCAGTAGACTGAAATATGAAAAGGAAAAGTTTAAAACCAAGGACTGTGGAAAGGATTATTGCACTCTTAAAAACAAGTTACTGGAACTCATTGTGGGTTGTGTTTCCACCACTGCTTTGCAGCAGTGGGGGAGACAAGATGCCACAGCACCTGGGTGCTGAGTGCGATTCTTCCAGCAACAGATTACTGATGGGTTTGTGCAATTGTGATCAGTCGTGGAAGTAATTTATCTCTCAACAAAATCTTGATTGGTTGCTGTCAGGGAAATAGCTGGATTAAGAGACAGACACTTCTAGACTACTGAAAGAGCAGGTTCCATTTCTCTATCTTTCTTGACTAATACAAATTACTGAAACCTGAAGAAAACCAGTTAACTTCTGTAAGCCGTTGCCTTTAATGACTGACTCAAAGCCTATTTAATTAGCAGATTAATTGTGCTGTGCCTCTTATGCAGAAGTGATAATAATTTGGGGATGGACATCAAAGAACTGAAAGACTTGGGAAGCAAAAGGAACATCTCATCTATCCTGTGGACAGGTGCTACTGAACTGAGTTTCCCTTCCATGCACAGCTCAATTTTTTTTTTGTCTGTGTCTGTCTGTTTGGGCTAATAGGGATTTAAAAGCAGATTAGAGACTAGCCTGTGTTATTTATTTGCAATAAACATTAATCTGTGTTAATTACAGGAACCTGCTCAGTGTTTTCAATTTAACTTGATTCATCAAACTGGGGACTTTGCATACTTTTATTAAATCATTAACTCTTGTGGCATCCTTGGAGTAGGTGGGATTTGAGTTTTCCCAAATAGGTCATGACAATTTGATCACTATCTGTCCAGGGCTTTCCATTGGGTACAATATAATTTATACAGAATCCCGTACAATACAGCGCAGAACAGGCTCTTCGGACCTCAATGTTGCGCTGACCTGTGAACTATTCTCAGCTCGTCCCCCTACACTATCCCAAAATCATCCATGTGCTTATCTAACGATTGTTAAATCTCCCTAATGTGGCTAAGTTGACTACATTAGCCGGTAGGGCATTCCACACCAATACCACTCTCTGCATAAAGAATTTACCTCTGACATCTGTCTTAAATCTATCACCCCTCAATTTGTAGTTATGTCCCCTCGTACAAGCTGACGTCATCATCCTAGGAAAACGACTTTCACTGTTTACCCTATCTAATCCTCTGATCATCTTGTATGTCTCTATCAAATACCCTCTTAGCATTCTTCTTTCCAATGAGAACAGACCCAAGTCTCTCAGCCTTTCCTCATAAGACCTTCCCTCCAGACCAGGCAACATCCTGGTAAATCTCCTCTGCACCTTTTCCAACGCTTCCATGTCCTTTCCGAAATATGGGGACCAAAACTGTACACAATATTCCAAGTGTGGCTGCATCAGCGTTTTGTATATTTGCAGCATGATATTGCGGCTCTGGAACTCAATCTCTCTATGAATGAAACCGAACACACCGTAAGCCTTCTTAACAGCACTATCCACCTGGGTGGCAACTTTCAGGGATCTATGTACATGGACTCCAAGATCCCTCTGCACGTCCACACTACCAAGAATCTTTCCATTGATCTAGTACTCTGCCTTCTTGTTATTCTTCCCAAAGTGCATCACCTCACATTTAGCTGCATTAAACTCCATTTGCCACCTCTCAGCCCAATTCTGCAGTTTATCCAAGCTCCTCTGCAGCCTGTAACATTCTTCCAAACTGTCCACGACTCCACCGACTTTAGTGTAGTCTGCAAATTTACTAATCCATTCACTTATGCCTGCGTCTAAGTCATTTATAAAAATGACAAATAGCAGTGGTCCCAAAACAGATCCTAATGGCACACCACTAGTTACCGGACTCCATCAACCACCACTCGCTGCCTTCTTTCAGAAAGCCGGTTTCTAATCCAAACTGCTAAATCACCCTTAATTCCATGCCTCTGCATTTTCTCCAACAGCCTACCATGTGGAACCTTATCAAAGGCTTTACTGGAGTCCATGTATACCATGTCAACTGCCCTACCCTCAGCTACATGCTTGGTCACCTTCTCAAACAACTCAATGAGGTCGTGAGACATGACCTGCCCTTGATGAAACCATGTTGACTATCTGAAATCAAACTGTTGTTTGCTAGATGATTATGTAAATCTTATCTCTTAAATTCCTTTCCAAAACCTTTCCCACAACAGAAGTAAGGCTTACTGGTCTATAATTATCTGGGTCATCTCTTGAACAAGGGCACATTTGCAATCCTCCAGATCTCTGGTACTAAACCTGTAGAAAATGACGACTCAAATATCAAAGCCAAAGGCTCTGCTATCTCCTCCCTAGCTTCCCTTGGAGTCCTTGGATAAATCCCATCCGGCCCAGGGGACTTGTCTACTTTCACTCCTTCTAGAATTGATAGCACTTGTTCATAACTAACCTCGATCATTTCTAGTCTAATATCTCATACCTCATTCTTCTCCTCTACAATATTCTCCTTTTCCTGAGTGAAAACCGATGAGAAATGTTCGTTTAGCACCTCTCCGATCTCCACAGGGTCCACACTCAACTTCCCACTTTTGTCTTTGACTGGCCCTATTCCTACCCTAATCATCCTTTTATTCCTCACCTACCTATAGAAAGCTTTAGGGTTCTCCTTTATGCTATTTGCTAAAGACTGCTCATGTCCTCTCTTTGCTCTTCTTAACTCTCTCTTTAAATCCTCCCTAGATGATCTGTAACTCTCCATCGCCTCATCTGAACCATCTTGCCTCATCAACAAATAAGCTTCCTTCTTTTTCTTAACAAGAGATGCAATTTCTGTAGTAAACCATGGTTCCCTTACCTTATCACTTACTCCCTGCCTGACAGGGACATAACTATCAAGGCCACGCAATGTCTGTTCCTTAAACCACCTCCACATTTCCATTGTCTGCGTCCCCTGCATTTTGCTACCTCATTCTATGCATCCTATTTTCTTGCCTAATCGCATTATAATTGCCCTTGCCCCATCGATAACTCTTGACCTGTGGCATGTACCTATCCCTTTTCATCGCTAAACTAAACGTAACTGAATTATGGTCACTCTCTCCAAAGTGCTCACCTACAACTAAATCAAACACCTGGCCTGATTCATTACCAAGCACCAGATCAAGTGTGGCCTCCCCTCTTGTTTGCTCTTCAAAATACTGTGTCAGGAAATCCTCCTGTACACATTGGACAAAAACTGATCCATCTAACGTACTAGAGTTATAGCATTTCCATGCTGGGGAAGTTAAAGTCCCCCATAATAACCACCCTGTTCCTTTCACTCCTACCCATTTTGCTAATCCTCCCTTCCACCTCTCTGGAACTCTGCGGAGGCCTATAAAAAAAACTCCAAGCAGTGTAACCTCTTCTCTTCTGTTTCTAACCTCAGCCCACACTACTCAGTAGACGAATCCTCATCAAAAGTTCTTTCAGCCACTGTTATACTATCCTTGACTAACAAGGCACGCCTCCCCCTCTTTTACCGACTTGCCTGTTCTTAATGAAAAATCTAAACCCTGAAACCGGCAATCTCCATTCCTCACCCTGCTCTATCCATGTCTCTGAAATAGCCACAACATTGAAGTCCCAGGTACCTATCCATGCTGCAAACTCACCTACCTTATTTCGGATACTTCTGGAGTTGAAGTAGACACACTTCAAACCAGTTTGCTGTCTGCCAGGACATTCCTGTGACCGTGAAATCCTGTTCCTGTCCTCCCTACTCTCATCCGCCTATGCATTGCAACTACACCTCCGGTTCCCATTCCCCTGCTGAGCTAGTTTAAACCCACCTGAATACCACCAGCAAATTTCCCAACCAGGATATTAGTACCCCTCTGGATCAAGTGATGACCACCCTGTTTGTACAAGTCCCACCTTCCCAGAATGAGCCCCAATTATCCAAGAACCTGAAACCCACCCTCCTGCACCATCCTTGCAGCCACGTGTTCAGCTGATATCTCTCCCTATTCCTTGCCTCGCTATCACCTGGCACGGGAAACAAACCAGAGATAACAACTCGGTTTGTTCTAGCTCTCAGCTTCCACCCTAGCTCCCTGAAATCCTGCCTGACATCCCTATCCCTCTTTCTACCTATGTCGTTGGTACCTACATGGACAAAGACTTGAGGCTGGTCACCCTCTCCCTTCAGCACCCCAAAGATACGATCTGAGACATCACGGACCCTGGCACCTGGGAGGCAACACACCAACCACGAGTCTCGTTCGTTCCCAACAAACCTTCCATCTGAGCCTCTAACTATTGAGTCCCCAATGACTAACACTCTCCTCCTTTTCCTCCTTCCCTTCTGAGCAACAGGGACAGGCTCTGTGCCAGAGACCTGGGCCCCACTGCACACCCCTGGTAAGTCTTATATAGTTTAAGAATGAGCAGAAACTCAACATTACTGCTTGGTGATGATGCAGAATGAGCAATCATAGACAGTCAATCCAAGTTACATTGGCAGCAGACATTTGCCTGAATGTTTCTCAGTGATAAGAAAAGAATTCTCAAGCTTGGGTCCCAAAGTCATTACTTAGACATCATCTACATCCTGTATATTCTAAGTTGCTCTCAGCTTCCATATACCCCCATCATCATTTTTAAATGAGAATTCCAACAATAGGATGAAGTGGCCGAAACGTTTTAGGTGGCAGATGGTACAATATGATGCTACCAATGCTATATCATAAACTAGTACTCATGTTCCCTGCAGAGCAATCTTCCAGCTCTGCCATGCTGTCAGGGGGATGTGACAAGCATCTTCGTGGACATATTTTCTAAGCAACCCATTTAGAGATGGTATTATGCACCGCTGGAGTAGGTGGGATTTGAACCCAGGTCCGTCATGAAGACACATCTGAAAGATGTCTCTCAGCTGCAGCTGTTTTGAGAGCAGGAAGTTGTCAGTAGAATAATGATGTAAAATGATCAAATATTCACCCAGAAGAGCTATGAAGATCATAAAGAATAAGATTTCACGGACGCCCTAAGCTGCCACAATATTCTTGGGGTCACACGTATTTTTTAAACATAAAATCAAACATATATTATTGCAGCTATGATAGCTAATGTTGTCGAAAATTCTCCATTCAAACGTTGGAATGAAGCGTTTTAACCTGTAGAATGCCATATTAAATGAGAACAAGGGAGCTTAAATTGGCCGTTATGTTCTGATGGGTGAACATTTTAAAAAGGACACAATAAGTTAGATGAGTAAACAGTGTTAAGTAATTTTTAAAAATCTGTCATGAAGACTGTTCAATATATAGCTTGTAGTCTACAGTTTACAATGATGAAAACATATCCTGCTCAGGTCTAGATTTCAATACATTTTTATGCTATCTGCCAAGCATATTCAAATGGTATTAGACCAGTATTGGTATTCCAACAGTCTAGTCGTTACCGTGGTGATGGAGGTATTGCCTGTAACAAAAGCTGCTTTCAGTCTTGTCCTTGATGTTCACACAATGCGCAGTATTATGAGCTGCTGTGAAATATCCTGCCAAGACAGTAGTGTAAATAGGCAAAGCTATCTTAAATATGTATTGGAGTGGTCTGTCCCATAACAGGTATGAACTGTAAATGGGGCATATGACTGTGACAACACTCTTTGACGTCACTAGCTTGTTTGTCAAGAATACTTGGTAATTAAAATAAATTATAAAATATTAATATATTGCACTGTTGAAAGGATACTGGTTTTTCAAGTATACCCAACTGTTTTATGCTGCCACGGATATGAGAACTGGATTAAAAATGAAAACATATACAGTACAAGGCTGCTGCACATTTTTATGTTCTTCTACCAGCCAATTCCAGAACAACATTTTCAAAGTTATGATTGCTTAACTAGGAATTGGGGCAATGTGAGATAAAAAAAAGTGACTAGTATTTCTTTCAAGGTGAATATCTGAGGTTTAACCAGTGATTCAGAGTCTTCAGGGCAGTTGCTAGGAAACTGATCCCATGGCCATTTCCAGAAAGATCACGGACAGGAATGAGGCTGCCAGGATATGTATGGTTTCACGTACTTTATATATTTATTTCAATCAGGTGTTTTGTCTGAATTCCCAAAGACCCACTGTATGTCGAAGCTCATGGAATTAAAGCCAAATTACAGAAATGTTAAGGATTCTAGAACCTGACCTGCTTAAATAGTATTACAATATTTTGTGTTCATTTTCTAGACAATTTTGCAGAGATTTGGCAGATGTATTAACTGTTTCAGGGGAACTTAGCCACTTTTAACTTTCTTTTGCTGCCAATACCTTCCTCCAGTTGTCTTTGTTTTGGCAGGCATCTTTCAAATTTCATCCTTGGGATATGGGCCTCACTTGCAAATACCAGCATATATTGCCCATCAGTAACAACCCTTGTGTGGTTGTTGTTAGCCTTCTTCTCAAAATGCTGCACCTCATGCAGTGAAAGTACTCCATGATACTGTAAGTTGAAGATTCAGCATTTCAATATAGTGATGATGAAGGGATGTAAATGACACCATTTGAAATGCTGGACAGTGTGTTCTTTATTAGATTCCAATTCCTGAATCCCTCAGGTGAAAAAGAGATGCTCTTCTGGGCCACCAAACTTAAGCACCAATGACACCTGAGGCCTTGTGTCTGCACTCCTCGTTACCCATGACCAGTGTTTACAGTTTCTGTAAATGCACTATTACAGAATCTACAATTCTGAATTAAGTAATTAAATACCTTAAAAACTTCCAGATGATAAATGATACATCATGGATTTATAAAGAAGAGATCATGTCTGGTTAATCTGATTAAGGCTTTTGAAGACATAACTAAAGTAGTAGATAGTGAAATATCTATGGATGTTATTTGTGTGCACTTTTGAAAAAGTCCTTTACAAGAGACAGCCAGCTAAAACTGAGGCTGATGAACAATTGCTTTTTTGGAAGGAGACAGAAAATGTGGTTAATGGGCAGGCATTCATATTGGCAGTTTGTGACATGTGGTATCCTGCAAGAAAGGGTTATTGGAGCCACAATTATTTACTGAATTCATAAATGACACAAAGACAGCCTGGGATTTAAGCACTTTAGATGGAGGTGTAAAATTACAAAGAGATACTGACAGACTCTGTGAATGGATCAAATTGTGGCAAATGGATTTCAATATAAAAAAATGTGAGGACCTGAAAGAGTTAGAACAGGCTATATTTTAAAGGGTGAAAAGGTAGAAGCACCAGAGATCTAAAAGTAATCCAGATACACAGATTGCTAAAATGCCAAGAACAATACATAAAGTAATCAAACAAAGTTATTGAAATTTTGGCCTGGACAGAAATGGAACAGAAGGGTACTGAGGTGATGTTTCAGCAAACCAAAGCACAGGTGCAACTTCACTTGGAGTACTGTGAGTAGTCTTGACACCACATCTTGGACTTGGAGGCAGTATAGCCTAGATTTACCAAAATGATACCTGGGCTCCATGGATTAAGCTACAGAGAGAGATTAAAGAAACTAGTGTGGTATTCTCTTTGAATTTAAATAGCTACAAGTAACCTAATTGATGAATGCAACACATTAAATTAATATGTTGGGTGGATAGACTGGAACCAATTCCACTTGGTACGTAGCCTAGAATGGAATGAATAGTCAAAAAAATTAGAGCCATTTCCTTCAGATGTGAAATTAAGAGACAGTTCTTTAGTCAAAAATAATGGAAGTTACAAAAACATAATTTACTGGAAAAGGTCAGCAGACTTGCAGCATCTGTGGAGAGAAACCAGAGTTAACTTTTCGGTTTGAGTGACCCTTCCTCAGTAGAAAGGTTACAAACTCTCTTCTGCAAGTAACAGTCAATACAGGATTAATTGTAATTAGAAAACTCTTGTTAGCTAAAGGTATAAAGGGGTAAGTGGCAAAGGAGGCATAAAGGAATTAGGCCTCAGATGTGGAACAAGGTCAAGGAATTAAATAGCCTTCTCCTGTTTTCAATTCCTAAATCAGAGAAATAGATTTCAACACCTCCACATCATAATTGCAATGGTGCACAATTTGCCTCATGTTATGGGAAAAACCAGGATTGAAGAAAACTTCCCATACGGATGAACGTTGCTTCAGCATATTGCTTTTTTGTTCAAGATTCTTCCAACTCTCATAAGGACAATGTTCAATACTTTCCTCTTAAATTCATCCCTATTACATACCTCAATTACTCCAGTTACTCCAGAGTTCTCACCACTCTGTGGGTAGTAGGGCATTTCTTGCAGGCAATATAGGACCCTATCTGAAAATCCCATTATATATGCAATTAAAGGATTAGAGAAGGTAAAGAGAATATATACCTGACTATAGGGAACTACAGAGCTACAGGAGAAAAAGTAGAGGATTAGGACTAACATCATATCTCTTTTAAAGAGTCAACACAGACATTGAACCATAGAATGCTAGTAGGAGCAAATTCTGCCCACTGGACCTCTTCAAGCATGTTGAGTCAAATGAGTCCCAGTGTACAGCAAGATTCAGTGAAGCCAAGAAATGTAAAAGTTAATGTGAAATACCATGGACAATAGCCATAATGCTAGCAGAAAGCAGCATTGCATTATTTGGAAGGCATATCAGGAAAGGGGTAATCATTCCCAGAAAACCAGGGTTACAACTTCAATCCATGGCTGCTGCATTAAATCAGGAATCTCTGAGTAGCAGAAGTGGGATAGAAGCAAAACAACTTCACCTACAAGAGGTATAGGCCACTCAGTTCTGACATGATGAAAATGTGAAAAGATCAATGATTTGTACAAACTCTTCAGTATGCAATACATCCGATGTGCCCTATAAATAACTGCACAGCATTGGTTATATTGATATCACTGAATCTCTGCATTTGACACCAGAAAGGAGAAGCCTGTCTGACTTAATCAAAATGGTGTTTATTTTATTTACATGTTCGGTTATAGGCATGCCATCTCCAGGTGGTGCAAGGAGGATAGGGGCCCAGGAACATCACCTGGCTGTACTATGTTAAGGGCCAAGCAATAGATGCAAGTTCCCTCAAACCAGAAGGATAATCTATTTAGTTAGGCCGAGGGCGTTCAGTGAATGAGTATATATATGTATTTGTGTATTTGCACTCAACCCCTTCTTGGTCTTTGCCTCTGCTCTTAGCCTATACTCTTTCTCCTGTATTCTCAATCTCAGGCTCCCCCCACCTGCAATGATTCAATTTCAGTGAGGCCATCTGCACATGTAGTGACAGCAGTCATATTTGGGCTTAGGTCTATCTGTTGCCAAAACCGGACATCACTGGATCCCTGTGTACAGACTCATTCAACCACTTTGATTGCAACCTATGCACTGGGGCAAGATACTTCATTTTTTAATGCAACTTGCACCTTTCTCCCACAGGTCAATGGCTGGGCAAGCCCCAAACAGAGACACCCTCCTTTAATGCCACTCTGCACAAATAGATGAGACATTAAATCAAGGCAGCATCTGGCTTCTCAGATACAAATAAAAGATAAAAAGCACTGTTTGAAAAACAACAGGAAATTCTCAGTTGTAACCTAGTTAACATTTATTGCTCAATCATCATTGCTATGCACAAATTAGCTGCTAAAATTTCTATATTAAGGCAGTGATCTCACTTTAAAAATGGTTTCATTGGCTGTATTGCACTTTGGGATACCCTAGAACTGGAAAAGTTGATGTAAATACATGTCATTTCCTTTATAAGAAGACCTCCAAATCTTCATTTAGCCTATTATTGTCAGTGTGGATTTGATGCTTTTATATGTTATCTCCAGTCAGTTGATTGTTTAATAAACATTCTATGATTTGAATTATTATAAACTCACTTTATGACACTTTTGCCAAGATACCAAATAAAACTGATACACACAATCACTGTTTTGCAACATGCAGCTGAAGACATCTTAGACACCATCCTCGGTGCTAGTCATATTGAAATGCTGTATCTCAGAGGGGATTTTACATTTGTTGAAAATGAATCAGATACTTCTATCCATGTCCAGAGAATAAATGCAGCTCAATTCAAGCTGGCTTTGAAAGGAGAGAACAGAAGATACACATTTTAAAAAAACCTGATAGATTATTGCATTTTTATTAAAGTCAATCTTTTGAAGATTTTTAGAATTTTCAGTTTTCACATTCAGAAAAGCATGCCATCCACCTATGGATTGTGCAAGTATAAAAGATCAAAGCATGAAGAAACTGAAAAAAAAGGCAACGCCTGCACTGTGTTTTCCATTCAAAGTGCCTGACTTCAACACTTAACGGTAATCCTTAAATTGTAAATTCCATGCCTCAAAGAACAAAGTGACTGTGAAATGTTGACAGTGTTATGCATACTGCAGTGCTCTGCATAGGAAAATTCTTCATGACAGATAATCTAAAATTATGTGATTTATACAATGTTTATCAATAGTTTGCAAATGGCTCAGAGCTGTCAGCACATTGATGCAAGTTTGTGAATAGCATTTATTCATTTTGGACATGCCGGCAGTTCCAGCATTGCTCATTTCCTTGTTTTAATTCTATATAAAAAAAGAAATTGATGTTAAAAATTAGAAATGGTTATGTTGCGTAGATCCGACTGACTTATTTCAAACGTATGTTTCTTTATTTTGGCTCACTGTGGTTCACATGAAACACTTACAGTTAAACAGCTGCTTCTCGGATGAAATGAAAAGCACAAAAATGGGAGCGGTGCTGAAAGATGTTAAGGTCTATTGAAATAACATACAACAAACCATCCATTTCCCCAGATACAGCTGCAGTGAAGATGAATAAAAGTAAAAGAATGCTTTAAGTGCAGAATGTGTAGCATTCTGACATTCTTTGTCATTGGAAGGGTATAGGCTTGCTCTCCATAAGATGAGTTAACCAATTTCACTTGGACCATCACACTTATAGGGATTTTTCAAATGAAAAAGAAACTAGTTCAGTAAATTTCTCTCCCATCTCACTTAAGAGTCAGAATCATAATGGTACAGAAGGAGGCCATCCACCCCATCAATTTTATGATAGTTCTCTGAAGAGTAATCGATCAGTCTCATTCCCCTCACCGATACCTATAGCCTTGCAAATTCATTCCTTCAAGTGATTGTCAAATTTCCTTTTGAAATCATTTATCATCTCTGCTTATATCACATCTCCTTGTGACTCTTGTCTATGTCTTCTCGTCTTTGTATCAATAGCTAATATTAACTTCTTTTCTCTGTCTGCCTAATCCAAACCAATCATAAATATGCACACTTTTAAGATCTCCCCTCAACCTCCTTTACTCCAAGGAGAAAAATCCAGATTCACCAACAAAAGCAGAAGTTGTTGGAAAAACTCAGCAGGTCTGGCAGAATGTGTAAGAGAAGTTAAAGTTAACATTTTGGGTCTAGTGCCCTTTGCCCATGATTCACCAACTTCAATTTGAAACTAAATTCACTCTGTACTGAAACGATTGTGGAAAAACACTTCTTCATCCTCTCAAGCACCTTCACATCTTTATTAAAGTGTACTGACCATAACTGGATGCAATACTTGAGGCATAACTATTGCTTTTCAAAGTCTTAGCATAATTCGCTGCTTTCGTACTTAATAACTCTATTTATGAAACTGAAGGTTCCTAACATATCCCGCCACCTTCTAAGATCTATGTACATTAACCTCCAGGATCCTTTGACTCTGCACACTGTTCAGAACTGAGCCTTTAAGAATATAATAAATCTCCATACTCTTTCTACCAAAATGCTTTATCATATACTTATTTGTATTAAATTGTATCTACCGGTTGCTTGCCCATTGTGCTAGCCTATTGTCCTGTGCAGTCAATTGACTTCATCCTCACTGTTTGTTGCACCTCAAAGTTTTGTATCATTGGCAAATGTTGAAATTTTACTCTGTACAGTTGGTTCTGATATAATGGTGTTTCTTCAACATGAATTGGCTATGACACGCTTGAAGAATTTATACCATTATTTGTAGAACG
The DNA here is from genome assembly GCF_004010195.1 of Chiloscyllium plagiosum. Classification (NCBI taxonomy): domain Eukaryota; kingdom Metazoa; phylum Chordata; class Chondrichthyes; order Orectolobiformes; family Hemiscylliidae; genus Chiloscyllium; species Chiloscyllium plagiosum. The sequence continues at coordinate 50,575,737 of NC_057733.1, read as the reverse complement.
CGAACTTTCCTTACCTGTATTGGCTATGATGTGATTCCAGTCCCATTGGTTTAAATGGTGCTGCTATTACATGATCTTCTTATAACGTGGGATTGTACAGGAATAGAATTATCATGTTATATCAGAACAGACTGTATTCCAATATCAAAGTCATTTTTATATTTAAAAATGCTGTCCGAGCACTGACTACTGTGATTACTATCCGTCAGACTGAAAAATTATCATTTATCCAGTCTGACATTGACTTTTCTACTTGATGAGCAAGTTTAACTAGCCTTTTATGTGGTACTTTGTTAAATACTTTCTTAAAATCCATATAGACAATATAGAATTCATATAGACACTGCCATTCTCCTTCTATGTTATGTCATAAAAATAGTTAATTAGAATAGAACAAGCATGATCTGTCTTTTACAAATTTTGACTAGTTTTTGTTAATTAGTTCAAACTTCTCCAAGTGTCTCTTAATCTTTTCCCTGATGATGTTTCTAAAAGTGTACAGACCACTGATGTTAAACTGTCCAGCCAGTAGTTACGAGGAATGTCCTTATATGTTGTCTCAAAAAAGGTTACCGCATTGGTCATTTTCCAACCTCTGGTATCCACCCCATATTGAAAGAAAATTACAAGTGACTGCTTGATGACCAGCAGCGGTAGAAGTCTTGCAATCAGAAACTGGTGCACAGGACAAAAGATCAACAAAGAGAAACAAACAAATTTTTAAAAATGACAGATATAGACTGCTAGTCCCTCCAAAACAATCAAATACTGCAAACAACAATAGGACATATCTGCTCGGAACAAATGTGGAGACCCTCAACAGCAAAAGATATGGAAGATGAGCCAGTGTAGGTTCAAACATAAGCCTTTTATCCTGTAGGGAAATACGTATATCTGCAATTAATGAATATCTGTTTAATTACCAGTACAGAGGAATTGGCTGCAAACCCTTCTCAGTAGGGCACAAGTAGGTTATGACTTAGGTCTTTCCAGATACAATACTTTTTCTCATACCCAATACAAAAGCCAGATCCCATAGGATTGTCTGAACTTTCTATGAACTGAAACAAGACTATACATGCAAAACAACCTGGGCCAATGTGCCCATTTAGTCCCAGTAGATTTACATAATGCCACATTTTTAGCGGGCAATTAATCCTCTCGTCCAGAATCTTTTCAGACATCTGCATTCGTTTACTCCTGGATCACTTTCAGTGAATGTGCCTAAAACTGCCTTACATTCTGAAATTCATTCCTAAACATCTTAGCCGTGCTCTTTCTTTAGATGCTTCTTAAAATGCTTCACTTTGACAAAGTTTTTAGCTTTTCCTAATACTCTTAGGTTTGGTGTCTAATTTTGACTGATTCTTCTTCTGCGAAGTGCCTTGGAGCATTTTACTACATCAAAGGCACAATATAAATGCAAATTTTTGTTGTATTAGCCATGCTGAACACTTGTGTAACAGATTAAAGCAGCAAACATGCTTATTTCTGGGTAGAATAATTCACAGAAATAAATGGTTGTTGAAGTTAGTTCAAACAGCATTAATCATAAACATCAGTTCAATTATTGTTGAATTTCTTTGAATAGCTTTCTTTGCAGATTTTCCAAAATGTTTCTTGATGAGAAAGTAAGCAGTCTTCAAGTTATTGTACATAGGTGTTATACATATTAGCATATCAAAAATATTATCATAGTATCTGTGAAGGTCTGAATTATAGTCCAATCTTTGAAAAGTTAATCTTCAATAAAGGAGATCTTTATTTGGCCATAACCAAAGAATTGGATAATACATACATAAATTGTTTTGATGATCAGCTGCTACCTGACAATACTGTCCATGCAAGGGATTACTTTTGTTGTATTATATCCAAGTTTTGTTACTATCCCAGCTGATTGTAATACTGCATAAATCAGGTTACAGAGTGAAACCTGCCTTGACAGAACCATAAGTTTTATTTTTGCAGTGTGAATACCATGCTGGCCAGTGACTAGAGCTGTCAATGGACTATTAACAAAAGAAGATGAGTTTATTATACAAATGGCAAACAAAACAAATATACATCAGACAATTTGGCAAGTTTTTATGATAATGCAAAGTGTATAATATTATTATTATTATTTTTGGAAGGTGGATATTAAAACAAAGGCAGTGGGATTTTAGTCCATGCTGTGAAGTCTTTACTTAAAAATAGTCAAAAAGTCATTTTGCAACATTCTGACCTAACTATATCGTTGCTAAGAAAGCATATTATTGCAATCAAGTTCCTGCGATAAACCCTGAAGTATAAATAGATAACATTAATTAGTAAGTTTATGATAGGCAGATTAAACAGAACAAAACCAATACTTTGTTTATATTTTGGAGCAGAAGAATCAACTTTATTTTAGGAGAAAGTGAGGACTGCAGATGCTGGAGATCAGAATCGAGAGTGGGGTGCTGGAAAAGCACAGCAGGTCAGGTAGCATCCGAGGAGCAGGAGAATAACATTTCATGTAAGAACCCTTCATCAGGAATGAGGCTTGTAAGCCGAGGGGGTGGAGAGATAAATAGAAGGGGCGGGGCTAGGGAAAGATAGCTGAGAGTGCGATAGGTTGGTGGAGATGAGGGTAATGGTGATAGGTCAGAAAGGAGGGTGAGCGGATAGATCGGACAGAAGATGAACAGGTAGGTCATGAGGGTGGTGCCGATTTGTAAGGTTGGAACTGGGATAAAGTGGGGGGAGGGAAAATGAGGAAACTGGCAAAGTCCACATTGATATGGCATCATTGGACAGGTAGGATAGGTCATGAGGGCGGCGCTGAGTTGTGAGGTTGGAATTGGGATAAGGTGGGGGGAGGGGAATTGAAGAAACTGGTGAAGTCCACATTGATATGGCATCAATGTGGACTTCATCAATTTCACTATTTCCCCTCCCCCCACCTTATCCCAGTTCCAACCTTCCAACTCAGTGACGCCCTCATGACCTGTCCTACTTGCCCACCTTCCTTCCCACCTATCTGCTCCACCCTCCTCTCCAACCTATCACCATTACTCCCACCTCCATCTACCTATTACACTCTCAGCTCCCTTCCTCCCGGTCCCAGGCCCCTCCCATTTATCTCTCCACCCCCTCGCAGTCTCAGTCCTGATGAAGAACTCTTGCCTGAAATGTTGATTCTCCTGCTCCTCGGAGATGCTGCCTGTCCTGCTGTGCTTTTCCAGCATCACACTCTCAACTTCAATTTAGTTCAGTTCAGAAGAAACATGTTTCAAAGCTTGGTTTGAGGGAAAGTTTGATAGAAGTCTTCAAGTTGTTAGAACTGAGAAACTTTAGGCCCTCAGAATTGTAAAAGGATCATTCTCACAGACTCGGAAAGGAACTGTAGAATTGTTTCTGTAATCTACAGAAAAGAAACTGGAAGGAGCCATATTAAGTAGAAACTTAAACAATTGAGATAGGAGCATAATTTCTTCAGACTAGGAGTCTCTGTCACAGATTGTACTGGGAAACAGGTTGAAACTTGGTTTTGTTGTTTGGGTTAAGATTTTTCTAAGCAGTCTTGAATATCTATTTTGCTATGTCTTTCTTTTGTGTAATAAATTTATGTTCTGCTTTGAAAGGATATCTGCAGACTTGTGCGAATATGTTTCAGTGACAAACCATCATAGTTAACTAACTAAATATAAATGAAATGTATAATCTATCAAACCAGGTTTCGTTCTGGGACCTGATTTATCCAGCTGTGCCATCAGCTGTAATCATATCTTCAAAACATCAAAGAGAAAAATTCAAAACATTTTCCCAGTACTATCCTTCACAGACACTCAGACCTAGTGAAGCCTCACTCCTCTTTAATTTCTTACTTCACTGACAAGGTTGCAAGTGTTTCCTCTCGATGAATTTCGACAAATTTAGCAGATTTGATCCTTTCCCTGAGACACGTAGATAGATGTTATGTCACTGAACTTGAAAAAAAAACTCAGGGTTTTCCAAGTTCTGTCTATTTGAACTGCTAAAGCAGTTTAAGAGTTCTTTCCAGTTCTGAGAGCCTGAAGACAGCCTAAATTAATTCTGGTGATATGGATCTTTTCTTCTGAACTGAAGATGCTTCCTGCCTCCAGATTTTCTTTCTGAAGGTTGGAAATGCTCAACTTTGTAAACATATAGAATCATATAGTACAGAAGAGGTTTTTCAGCCCATCATGCCTGTACCACCAAAATAGATTAAATGTTCACTACTCCCACATCCCAGCACCAGGCCCATAACCTTGAATGTTATAACACTTCAAGTGCTTAACCAAGTACTTATGAGATTACCTGCCTCAACTACTCTCTTCGACAATGCATTCCAGACCTATACCGCCCTCTGGGTGAACAAAATCTTCCCTCAAGTTTCCTCTAAACCTTCTGCCTATTACTGTAAAATTATGGGTGTTACCGACCCTTAAATGATGATTAGCTGGGTTCTATCTAGCCTGTCCATGCGCATCTTATACACCTATCAAATCCCCCCTCAATCTTCTCTGCTCCAAACAAAACAACCCAAGCTTATCTAGCCTCTTTTTGCAGCTAAAATGTACCATCCTGATGAGTATCCTCTGTACCCCCTCCAGTGCAACCACATCCTTCTTGTAGTGTGGTGACTAGAACTACACACAGTATCCAGCTGTGGCCTAACCAAAGTGGTGCTTCAGCAATTCTCTCATCAGGCAGCTTGTCTAGTCATTTAGCTTGAGTCCAATGAATTATCGGGAACGCTTTGTTTGATGTGAGTGAAAAAAATATTACTGATTCTTAGGAAAAAACATGCCACCTTCACAGAATATAAAACCAAAAACCCATTTAGTGCTACTTTATGTGATGTAGACTTTGTGTGATTTACATTTTGTGTTAAGTTTTGAGTTTTGAACATTTACATAATGACATATAGTTTTTTTTTCTCTGTATCTAAAGAAATTAGTAATTAATTTGCGAGTGATTCTGTATCCATGGTGATTCTTCTAAAACAATTTAAGAGGGCTAGTCTTCAGAATTAGTTTTTTTTACCTTTGGAGAGTTTATGAGCAAAGTATACAACTGTGTCTCAAGATTTCTATTAGAAATTTTTGGACTTATGAGCTGCAAGGAAACGCTCATAGCATAGAGAGAGAGACCTTTTCAGTTTTACACACACAAACAGAAATTGCTGGAAAACCTCAGCAGGCCAAGCAGTATTTGTCCTGAGGAAGGGTCACTGAATCTGAAACTTTAACTTTGATTTCTTTCCAAAGATGCTGCCAGACCTATTGAGCTTATCCAGTAATTTACTGTTTGTTTCTGATTTCCAGCATCTGCAGTTCTTTCAGTCTTTCTTTTCAGTTTTACTTTCAGCTTTGGGTAGTTCTGGAGATGTTTTCATGTGCAAAGTTGCTCCTGAGAAGGGGAGAAGATAGCAGGCAGCACAATGACTCAGCGATTAGCGCTGCTGCCTCACAGCACCAGGAACCCAGGTTCAATTCCCACCTCGGACGACTGTGTGTGGAGTTTTCACATTCTCCCCTTGTCTGTGGGGATTTCCTCCGAGTGCTCCAGTTTCCTCCCACAATCCAAAGATGTGCAGGTTGGGTGAATTGGCCATGCTAAATTGCCCATAGTGTTCAGGGATGCGTAGGTTAGGTGCATTCGTCAGGGATAAAAGAATAATAGAGTAGGAGAATGGGTTTGGGTGGGTGGTGTGGACTTGTTCGGTCGAAGGGCCAGTTCCCATGCTGTAGGGACTCTATGAGATAGATAGTTAACCTTCAAGACATGGTCTCCGACAATTAAATCATGATCGACTGGTCAAGTGCACAGTCTCTGATAATTGATCTCACTGCCCACCCATGTTCCCTCTTAGCACGCATGTTGATTGTCATGCTGCTGTATGACTTCTGCTTCCAAAATATGATTGCCCTGAATAGGCTATACCAGCTTTTGCATTGTGTTTTAGTTCCAGATGGACTATCATTGCAGGATAAAGTAAGTTTTGTGATGGTAATGCAAGCACATGAAAAGAAATAGACTAGGAATTGATGTGTGAAGTCAGTATATTAGAAACATAGGAGGCTATTCAGCCCATCATATGCAGGCAGACTCTCTGTAAGAACAGCTCAGTTCCTCCTGTTCCTCCACCCATTTCTGTAGGCCTGCAATTATTTTTCTTCAGCTGCTTATCTAACAGATCTGTACAAGATGAAAAACAAATTACAAGAATGCAGCCACCCCACACAAGCTGACCAGGAGGTAGTGACAAATTACAAACATAGAAATGGCCCTAGATCCCTCTACAGTTGAAAGCAGCCAACATCATTTTGGATGTTTCAGAGCTGTGGATCCAAGGTGAAGCAACAAAAGTGAGTGATGAACCTGGACTATCTAAAAAGAAACCAAAAATAGACAACTTCCATGAGGAATGGGAAAATGAAATTCTGTCAAATTTGTCAAAGATTTGCCACCAAGGTTTATCAATAAATAAAAAGGGATTTGGAATGACACCACACAATGATTCATAGTAAATTCAAGGATAGCTTTCTCCTGAACAGCAGGCTTCAGACAAAGAAAGTTGAAACACTGATGTTGACGTTTTGGAAGTTCAATAGTCATTTTTTTCTAAACCAGCAGCAAAAGGCAAGGTTCACACTGAAGCATCATTTCACGTTTCCCATCTTCTGGCAAAAAACAAGAAATCATTCACAGATGGCAGAGTAATTAAAGAAGCAATGACTGTGGCCACAGCTTCTTTATTCAAAGACCTTAAGAACAAGAAAAAGTAATAATGAACTACAGTAGGGCCTGAAGGACTGTGAATGCTTCTGAATCCACTGACATGACTGACACAGCCCAGTTGATTATTCTCATGTGCATGCTTCTTAAGGAATAATAACTAAACGTCTTACCATTTTCCCCTTTATAGAGAGATCAAAGGGTGAGGATATCTATAACAAATTCAGAAGGTAGGTGGGTGAGAAAAACATTCCAATCAAGAAACTGGTTTCTATCGCAACTGATGGAACCTCAGTGATGCTTGGCAAAAATGTGGGCTTTGTTGCATTTTGCAGAAATGATCCAGATTTTCCTTTTGTTAATTACCACTGTATAATCCATCAGCAAGAATTAGCAAGTAAATTTATGGGCATTTCTCATGTAATGAAAATTAAGATTGTAAACTCGATTTGAACAAAATCCTTCAAGCACCACTTGTTTAAATCCTTACTTATAGAGTCATACAGCATGGAAACAGACTGCTCAGTATGACCAGTCCATGCTGACCATAATCCCAAACTAAACTAGCCTCACCTGCCTGCGCTTGGCAAATATTCTTCCCAACATTTCTTATTCATGTACTTATCCAAATGTCTTTTAAATGTTGTCATAGGATAAAGTGAGGACTGCAGATGCTGGAGATCAGAGTCGAGAGTATAGTGCTGGAAAAGCACAGCAGATCAGGCAGCATCTGAGGAGCAGGTGAATCAATGTTTCGGGCATAAGCCTTGATGAAGGGCTTATGCCTGAAATGTCGATTCTCCTGATCCTTGGAAGCTGCCTGGCCTGCTTTGCTTTTCCAGCACTACACTCACGACACTGTACCTGTGTGCACTACTTCCTCTGGAAGTTCAGTCCACACACACGAAGCACTCTCTGTTAAATCTTTCTCCCCTCACCTTAAAAATATGCCTTGTATCTTGAAATCCTCCATGCTAGGGCAAAGACACCTGCCTTTCGCCTCTCATGATTATATAAACCTCAGTAAGATCATCCCTGAGCCTGCTACACTCCAGTGAAACAAGTCCCACCTCTCCAGCCTCTCCTTATAACTCAAATCTTTCATTCCTGGTAACATCCTAGTAAATCTCTTCTGAAACCTCTCCAGCTTAATGATATTTTTCCTATAACAGGGCGAACAGAACGGAACACAATAATCCAGAAGAGGCCTCACTGACGTCTTGTACATCCTCAACATACATCCAAACTCCTCTACTCAAAGATCTGAGCAATGAAGGCAAATGTGCTAATTGTCTTCTTAATCACCCTATCTTTAGCTGATGCAAACTTCAAAGAATCATGTACCTGAACCCCTAGGTCTCTCCGTTCTGCAACAATACCCAAGGCCTTACCTTTAATTGTATAAGTCCTGCCCTTGTTTGTTTTACCAAAATGCAATACCTCCATCTGCCACTCTTCAGCCCATTAACCCAATTGATCAAGATCTCTTTGTAATCTTAGATAACCTTCTTTACTGTCCACTTGTTACCAATTTTGGTGTCATCCCCAAACTTACTAACCATGCTTTCTATATTCTCATTTAAATTATTTATATAAATTACAAACAAACGTGAACCCAGCATGATCCCTGTGGAATATCTCTGGTTATAGGCCTTCAGCCCAAAAAAACCCTCCACCATCATTCTGTCTGCTGCCAGTAAGTTAATTTTGTATCCAGATGGTAAGCTTACCCCAAATTCCATGTTATGTAACTTTACTAATTAGTCTCCTATGCATAACCTTGTCAAAGACTTTACTAAAGTCCAAGTAAACAATGACCACCGCTCTGCCCTCATTATTCTTCTTGGTTAGTTCCACAAAAAACTCAATTAAGTTTGTGAGACATGATTTGTCTCGCACAAAACTATACTATCAATCATCATTCCAGGCCTTGCCTCTGCCTACGGTAAACTAATTGACCGTGCTGACGTGAGGTGGTTGAGTTGAGAGAAGGTCCTGGATTTGATGCCTGAAATAATTACATTTCTTACCATGAATGAAATATCTAGGGAGCTGGAGACAATGTTTGACTTCAGATTCCTTATAGATTCAACGGCAAAACTGAATGAGCTGAATTGTGAACTGCAGGGAAAAGACAAAGATTTGGCACATATGATCAGTGCTGTGAGTGCATTCAAACTGAAACAGGGTCTTTTGTCCTCCCAATTAAAAAAATAAAATGCTGTTTGACATCCTGAATCTGGAGAAAATACTAGAAAAAAAAGACAAAGAAAAATGATTGCACCAGAAAAGCTCTGTGCATGCTTGAGGAAGTTAACAAAGGAATTCAACAGGTGATTTCAGGAATTAGATGTGCTGGAACATATCGCTGTTATTGTCTCAAATCCATTCCTTCAAGTTAATATTCATCAGTAGACGATCAAATTCCATCAAGTGTTTTATTTACAAAGTAGTGGAGTTCATTATGCAAAATGATATTCAGCTGAAAGTAAGATTAGGCACAGTAGTTTTTGGGGACTTCTAAACAGAGAAAACTTACCACTTCCATGCTATTAAAGTGAAAGTGTATTTTTGCTCCACATACCTCTGAGAGACAGAATGCTTCCAAATGAAGATAGTCAAGTTCCAATCTTTAACTTGCTTCACAGATAACTACTTGATGGACAGTAAATGACTGGCATCTGAAACTATAACCCAGACTGCAAGGCACTGGCAGATAATGTGCAGTCACAAATATCACAAAGAATTAAAATAAAAGAAATATAAATTTAAATGTATATAGTACTAAAAGTAAACTGTTTGTTATCTATATTTTTTGGGGTACATCCTGGGTTGCAGTCAAATACAAAAAAAGATCTATGCTGAAAAAAGTGGAGACCACTGCCTTAGAATATAGAGCTAGTGATAGTTGTACACCAGAAGTGCTCAGATAAAACCCAGAAGAGGTTTTCTGAAGCTGAAAATGTTTAGGCTCAGGTATATGATAGTTCTAGGAAGAAGCTATCAGATCATCTAAACTGGGAGTTGAAGTCAAATTAAACCTATCGAGATGTTAGAAAAAGGAACTTTTTTTGGAATGAATGCTGTACAGGGCCTGTTTTTGGGTATTGCACAGGGGTGTTTTAGATCTGTAATCAAGTGTTTTCGGGATTATTTGGGTTATATTTCACCATGTGTTTCAAAATCTTTAAGATTATGTTATATGCAAATAGTCTGGTTCAGGATGTAAGTTTGTTCACTGAGCTGGAAGGTTTGTTTTCAGACGTTTTGTCACCATACTAGGTAACATGCTGGAAATGTGTTGCTGGAAAAGCGCACAGGTCAGGCAGCATCCAGGGAACAGGAGAATCGACGTTTCGGGCATAAGCCCTTCTTCAGGATTCTTCAGGATTCCTTCTTCAGGCTGCCTGACCTGCTGTGCTTTTCCAGCAACACATTTCCAGCTCTGATCTCCAGCATCTGCAGACCTCACTTTCTCCCCATACTAGGTAACATCATCAGTGAACCTCCAGTGAAGCACTGGTGGTATGGCCCACTTTTTATTTATGTGTTTAGGTTTCCTTGGGTTGGTGACATCATTTCCTGAAGTGATGTGATTTCCTGTTCTTTTTCTGAGGGGATGGTAAATAGGATCCCAGTCAATGTGTTTGTTGATAGAGTCCTGGTTGGAATGCCATGCTTCAAGGAATTCTCATGCGTGTCTCTGTTTGGCTTGTCCTAGGATGGATGTGTTGTCCTAGTCGAAGTGGTGTCCTTCCTCATCTGTATGTAAGGATAGTAGTGAGAGTGGGTCATGTCTTTTTGTGGCTAGTTGATATTCGTGTATCTTGGTGGCTAGTTTTCTGTCTGTTTGTCCAATGTAGTGTTTGTTACAGTTCTTGCAAGGTATATATGTAAATGACGTTAGTTTTGCTTGTTGTCTGTATAGGGTCTTTCAAGGTCATTAGGGGAGAGTGGCTAGGGTTTCTGGCTACCATCATGCCAAGAGGTCAGAGTAGTCTGGCAGTCATTTCTGAGATGTCTTTGATGTAGGGGAGAGTGGCTAGGGTTTCTGGACGCGTTTTGTCAGCTTGTTTAGGTTTGTTGCTGAGAAATCTGCGGACTGTGTTCATTGGGTACCCATTCATTTCGAATATACTGTATAGGTGATTTTCCTCTGCTTTCCTCTGTGCTGTAGTGTGTGGTGGCTTGTTGAAATGCTGTTCTAATGCAGCTTTGCTTGTGAATGTTGGGATGTTTGCTTCTGTATGTATGTGTTGTTTTCCTGTATGCTGGCTTGAAGTTCCCCATTGGCTGTTCGCTGTTCTGTGACATCTAGGAATAGCAGTTTGCTGTTGTTTTCCTCCTCTTTAGTGACTTTTATGTCAGTAAGGGTATTATTGATGGTCTTGAAGGTTTCCTCTAATTTGTTTAATTTAGTGATGACAAAGGTGTCATCCATGTAGCAGACCCAAAGTTTGGGTTGGATAGTTGACAGAGCTGTTTGTTTGAGTCTCTGATGTCCCATCCATCCAACCCAAACCTTGGGGCTGCTATGTGGATGACACCTCTGTCATCACTAAACGAAACAAATTAGAGGAAACCTTTAAGTTCAACAACAATACCTGTACTAGCAAAACATTCACTAAAGAGGAGGAAAACAACAGCAAACTGCCATTCCTAGATGTTGCAGTAGAGCGAACAGCCAATGGGGAACTTCAAACCAGCATCTACAGGAAAACAATACATGCGGCCCAAATATGAACTACAGAAGCAATCATCCCAATATCCACAAACGAAGCTGCATTGTAACATTATTTCAATGTGCCACCACACACTGCAGCACGGTTGGAATGCCATGCTTCTAGGAATTCTCGTGCATGTCTCTGATTGGCACGTGCTAGGATGGATGTGTTGTCCCAGTCGAAGTGGTGTCCTTCGCCATCTACATGTAAAGATACTAGTGAGAGTGAATCATGTCTTTTTGTGGCTAGTTGAAGTTCATGTATTCTGGTGGCTAGTTTTCTGCCTATTTGTCCAATGTAGTGTTTGTTACAGTTCTTGCAAGGTATTTTTGTAAATGACATTAGTTTTGCTTGTTTTCTGTATAGGGTCTTTCAAGGTTATTAGCTGCTGTTTTAGTGTGTTGGAACCCTAGCCACTCTCCCCTAATGACCTTGAAAGACCATATACAGACAACAAGCAAAACTAATGTCATTTACACAAATACCTTGCAAGAACTGTAACAAACACTACATTGGACAAACAGACAGAAAACTAGCCACCAAGATACATGAACATCAACTAGCCACAAAAAGACATGGCCCACTCTCACTCATATCCTTACATACGGATGAGGAAGGACACCACTTCGACTGGGACAACACATCCATCCTAGGACAAGCCAAACAGAGACACGCATGAGAATTCCTTGAAGCATGGCATTCCAACCAGGACTCTATCAACAAATACATTGATTGGGATCCTATTTACCATCCCCTCAGAAAAAGAACAGGAAATCACATCACTGCAGGAAATGATGTCATCAACCCAAGGAAACCTAAACACATAAATAAAAAGTGGGCCATACCACCAGTGCTTCACTGGAGGTTCACTGATAATGTTACCTAGTATGATGACAAAACATCTGAAACCAAACCTTCTAGCTCAGCAAGAAACCTTACATCCAGGACTTCAACCTGAGCTACAACTCTTCTCAAAAGTCTAGTTCATTCTATTTTGTCTTCATTCCTTTTGTTCATTAAACTTTTGTTGTATTGTTAATAAATCTTCAACATCGCATGCTTACATTTCAGCGAGTGTAAACAAAACAAAATATGACATATCAAGTCCAATTTCAGTCTCGGATATGACTTGTCCAGAAATAACATTAGCTAGGATCATAATATTTTGAATCTAAGTTAATTAACAACAATATTATAAATTTTCATCATATTTTAAATAATAAAATCTATGAGTGAAAAGGCAGCGTGAATGGGGTTAGCAGAGATGGTCTCGTAAAAAGCTGGCACAGACACATAAGGCTGAATACCTCCTTCTGTACCATAATTCCATTAAATTAGCCACACATCACAGTAAAAGAGGCTGGTAATACAGTGATGGAGCAAATTCAGTTCATTGCTATAAAAACGATTCCCATTCTTTGCAATGTGTATTTTTCATTTATGTATCAACCTTCTTTTCAAAAACTATTATGGATTCTGGCTCATTATTGCTTATTTTACACTTCTGCAAAACTCCTTATCCTAACAAACCTTTTTATTCTTTTGGTAATGTAGATAATCACATTGTACGTTTGCTCGCTGAGCCAGTAATTTGTTCTCAGAAGTTTCGTCACCATGCTAGGTATCATCGTCAGTGAGCCTCTGATGAAGCATTGGTGTTCTGTCCCACTTGCTATTTATTTGTCTTGGTCTGTTGTGGTGGGTGATCTCACTTCCGGTTCTTTTTCTGAGAGGTTGGTAAATGGGGTCTAAATCGGTATGTTTGTTGATGGAGATCAGGTTCGAATGCCAGGCCTCTAGGAGTTCCCGTGCATGTCTATGTTTAGCCTGTCCCAGGATGGATGCATTCTCCCAGTCGGACTGGTGTCCCTCTTCGTCTGTGTGTATGGATACTAGTAACAGTTGGTCATGTATCCTGGTGTTTGGTTTCCTGCCCGTTTTTCCAATGTAATGTTTATTGCAGTTCTTTCAGGTTATTTTGTATATGACTTTAGTTCTGCAGACTACAGTTGGTGATCTATAGTTCCTGGCTTTTCCTTACCACTTTTCTTAAATAGTGGCATCATATTAGGCAACTTCCAGTCTTCCGGCACCTCACCTATGACTATCAATAATATAAATATCTCAGCAAGAGGCCCAGCAATCATTTCTCTAGCTTCCCACAGAGTTCTAGGTTACACCTGATCAGGTCCCAGGGATTTATCCACCTTTATCCGTTTTAAGCCATCCAGCACCTTTGCCTCTGTAATGTGGACATTTTTCAAGATATTGCTATTTATTTCCCTGCATATTCTATCTTCCATATCTTTCTCCACAGTAAATACTGATGCAAAATACTCATTTAATGTCTCCCCATCTCCTGCAGTTCCACACGAAGGTGGCCTTGCTGACCTTTAAGGGGCTCCATTTGGTCCCTAGTTACTCTTCTGTCCTTAATGTATTTGTAGAATCACTTTGGATTCTCCTTAATTCTACTTGCCAAAGCTAGCTCATGTCCCCTTTTTGCCCTCCTGATTTCCCTCTTAAGTATAGTCCTACTGCTTTTGCTCTCCTCTAGGGAATCACTTGATCTCTATACCTGGCATATACTTCCTTCTTTTTCTTGATTAAAACCTCAACTTTTCTCAACATCCAGCTTTCCTTACACCTACCAGATTGGATTCACCCGAACTGGAACATAGTGTTTCTGGATTATCGTTATCTCTTTCAGTTAACAGCCTAGTCTTTAACGTAGTGTTTGAAAGAGAGAAATGCAGAACAGTTTCTAAGTTTCTAGATTGATGTATGGTGAACTTCAATGTGGTGGTAGAGAAAAATTGTCCAGAGTAAACTGGACAGTTACGTTAATGAGCAAAATGACAGAAGATCAGTTGGAGGAGTTCATAAAATAATGTGATAGAAAATCAGTTTATGCTCCTTAGGGACGAGAGCTCTACTTAGATGGCCAAAGAGATAAGAGACAGCATAAAACAAAGAAATACAAATGGTAGCACAGTTCTTGGCAATTGAGAGATATGAGAACTGCCAGAGGGTGACAAAACTGAAAATCACTTATCAGAAAGAAAGCATGTAAAATAACTTGCAACAGTTATCAAAACTGACACAAAATAATTTTACAATTATATTCAAGGAAGAAGGCAATTAGGTCCCTTGAAAACTAATAATTGTGATAATGTCAATTAAAATAAGGGAACAGCAAACATCTTATGCAATTACAGCATTTACAGTTGTGGAAGAGGTCACAGCCTGAAAATCCCAAGGAAATCAAGACTGAATTTGGGTGGGATCTTGTCACAATTTATGCATGGAAAGTAACTTATGAAAAAAAGTGTCACCAAAGAGTGACAGATCATCAGGTGCTAATGATTTCTATCTTAAAAGCAATACGTGAAAACACTACCAATGCCTGAACTATAACCTTCTTGGGCACTCTCAATATGGAAACAGATCCTGTAGATTGGAAAGTTGCACATTTGACTCTCCTGTAAGATTAGTAGGAGGGGGAATCCTCACTGTTAAGTGAACATCTATTGTCTAGAAATTATAACACTCTATCTTAACTGTAACAGTTATTGCTTTTGGTGAGGAAAGAAACATCTTTTATTTTTGAGTTTCCCTTGGATCAGACTTCTGGTAAGTGGGCACTGCTTCCTGTAAATGATAATGTGACCAGGTTGCATGGAAGCTAAACAATAGCGGAGAAAAACATCAACATATGTTATGGGGGTGGTCCTCTGTTCAGGAAGTTTAATTTCGGAGACTAGAATAAACTGGAGTGAAGAAATATGTCAGCACAATGTGGCTGAAATTCTGGGCGTTGGTTAAAAGAGTTAACTCTTGTTGACTGAAGGACTACAATAATTATGAGTAAACATCACTTCAACCCCAGGGCATCAATGTGAATTTCACCAGTTTCCTCATTTCCCCTTCCTCCACCTCACCCCAGTTCCAAACTTCCAGCTCAGCACTGTCCCCATGACTTGTTCTACCTGCCTATCTTCTTTTCCACCTATCCACTCCACCCTCCTCTCTGACCTATCAGCTTCATCCCACCCGCATCCACCCATTGTACTCTTTGCTACCTTCCCCCACCCTCCTCCCTGACCTATCACCTTCATCGCCACCCCCACTCACCTATTGTACTGCATGCTACTTTCTCCCCACTCCCACCCTCCTCTCACTTATCTCTCCACCCTTCAGGCACTCTGCCTGGATTCCTGATGAAGGGCTTTTGCCCGAAACTTCGATTTTCCTGCTCCTCAGATGCTGCCTGAACTGCTGTGCTTTTCCAGCACCACTCTACTCCAGAATCTTGAAAAGCCAAGCTGTTAAGAGATACAGAAGACTCCATAATTAAACGATAGTCGAACCAGGGGAATTCTGATAAAATGTGTTTCTTTTTTAATTCATGGGATGTGGCCTTCATTGGCTAGGTCAACATTTATCACCCATCCCGAATTCCTCTGGAGAAAGTGGTGGTGAGCTGCCTACTTAAGCTGCTGTGGAATTTGGGTGGAAGGATAGCCACACTGCCATGAGGAAGGATGTTCCGGGACTTTTACCCAGCGGAATTGAAGGAACTGCAATATAGTTCCAAGTCAGGATGGTGTGTGGCTTGGAAGGGATCTTGCAGGTATTGGTGCTCTCATGCATATTTTGCCTTTGGCCTTCTAGATGGTAGAGGTTGCAGTTTTATTTCAATAAACCCTTGTATTGAGCACTGAGTTTTGTAACTATGGCATGAGTGGAGGAGATTTGAAGGGAAAATCCTTCTACGAGTCTAAATCCTTCTACGATGTCTAAAGCCCAATAAAACTTAAATAGAAGCAAAATGCTGAGGACGCTAGAAATCTGAAGTAAAAGCCAGAAGTGCTGGAGAAACTCATTAGATCTGGCAGCATCTGTGGAAAGAGAAATAGAGTTAACATTTTGAGTCCATATGATTCGGAACTGAAAAGAGTTGGACAATTATGGTTTTTAATTTACGAAGGTTCTCTGAATCTGTAATTTACCGAGCACCATTTTCCTGCTTTCTTTCCATGATCCTGCACATTTTCCGTTTTCAGATTCATTCCCTTTTTAGCTTCATTCTTTCAGTAACTGTCTAAATTTTTGAAATTTAAAAAGAAAGTTACATGCCCCCTCCAATGAAAGATAGAAGGACCAAAGACCTGAACATGTTAAATTAACCAAATACAGCCAACCCACATTTGTAATGGATAGATCATTCTTGACGAAACTTATTTTTTTTTGAAAAGCTGATAAAAGTAGTGTAGTGAACAGATGTAGAAATGTTTTTTATAAGGACTTTCAGCAGACATTTGATGAAGTCTCTGATAAGAAATTGTGTTCTCATGTTTTAGATTATAAAATTGAAGACAAATTATTGGTTTGCTAAGAAACTTAGCTGACTTGAAGACATAATATTGATAACGGTCATTTAGATGAATTGACAGCATGTGACTAGCTGTATTCCACAAAGATTTTAAACTTTATGTTTTGTCACTCTCAGTGAACAAATTATCCTTACAACAGAATCAGCTTAAAATAATACACACATTCGTGCGCATACACCTACACATGCTACACACACACACACACACACCCCAACAGCAAATGAGGTTGAGCAGTCAAAGCTCAGCCTTGAATTATCCTGAAACACACTTCATCACAGACTTCCACAATAGTTGCTCATATTTTAGTTGTTCAATCGCACCGCCCCCCCCCCCCCCCCGCCTTAGATTGTTCTACTGGTTTCTCAATACGAACTGACCTAGAGAAGAATTTCAGCTCTTTTGCAGACAACTAGCTTCACTAAACTGGCACTGCTTCTGGGTTTCTCTGAACTCCAATATTTCTCAGTTGTACTGCTAGTGAGCTTCTTTCATCCTCACTTTCAGCTATCAAATGCCTCCTGGGATGTCAATGAGTCCACAGCAACTCAGACTGCTGTCAACAATTGTTCATCTTCCATCTACACAATTCTTATTCCAAGACTGCATCCCACTGGGCTTCACAGGACAATACACCAGCATCTAATCACTGGGACAATTCCAGCTCTCTAGCTGCTCTGAGCAGAACCCTTTTGTCCAGATGAAGTCCTTTCCCTCAACTATATACAGCCAGCAATACAAACACTTTAGCTATGTGGAGTCACTTTCTTTTATTGAAACGGTCTGTTGAACAATTGTCCTGTTCTTATGCAAAACTGAGTGTTGCAGTCATTGAAATATCAATGCCTTCAATGCTACAATACACAGCTAACGTCTTCTCCACAGCTGCCAAATTTAGACTACATACAGATAACATATGGATACAGAATTATGGTTTTTATCACAATATCTAGAGGATTGGAATGCAAAGGTGTAGAAATCATGTTGTAGATTGACAAAGTTTAGGTTAGACTAGCAGTTTGGGGCACCATACATTAGGAAGGATAAATTGTTCTTGGAGAATGTGTAGTGTAGACATCAAAATTATACCTGGCCTCCATAAGTTAAATTATGAAGACAGATTAACCAAACTAGGATTGCATTTAGATAGCTAGGTAGTTTTTGGACTGCATTTGAGAATTCAGATCTAATTTCACTGGTAGGAAAATCTAGAACCAGGGTAATCTGAAATTTAGAGCCAAAGGCTTCAGTACTGAGATTAGGAAACACATCTACACAGACAGTGTGAGAGAAATTTGTAGTTCTCTTGTACAAATGATAAGCAGATAAAGTTGTTAATTTTGAACGTGACAATGATAGATTTTTTAATTAACCAAAGATATTAAAAGACTTGGACAGCAATGAATATATGGAGTTATGTTGTTGATTAATGATGATCTCATTAAATGGTGGAACAGGCTAGGCTTTAAATTGCCTACTTCTTTTCCCATGCTCTTTTTCTTAATAGATAGAGTCAAAAACTCATACAGCATGGAAACAAACCCTTTGGTCCAACTCCTCCTTACTAACCAGGTATCCGAAAACTAAACAAGTCCCATATACTTGCATTTGGATCATATCCCTCTAAACCTTTCATATTCCAAATGTCTTTTAAATGTTGTAATTGTCCCCACCTCTATCACTTTCTCTGGCCGCTTGTTCCAGATATGCACCATCCTCCGTGTGAAAAGGTTACCCCTCAGGTCCCTTTTAAACCTTTTCCCTTTCACTTTAAACCTGCACCCTCTAGTTTTGGACTCCCTGACCTCCGTTATTCACCCTATCCATGCCCCTCATGATTTTATAAGTGTCTGATGCTCCACGGAAAGAAGAGTCAGCCAATCCGGTCTCTCACTATAACTCAAATCCTTCAGTCCCCGGCAACATTCTTTTCATGTAAGTTTCTTTTTCATTAACTGTTGTGATAAAGTGACTTCAAAATTAGTCACTGGCTGTGAAGGATGCTACATAATTGGAAATTCTTTTTTTACTCACTACAATAAGTACAAGTAATTATACAAACTAGAAAGAATTTTTAATATAACCACATAACTGAAATGTTGCTCTAAAAACTTTGTGTTTGTGGTTTCTCTGAGAATCTAGAAACTTGGTATTTCCAAAAGAAATCGCACCATCAACTGAATGAAGAGCCTCAGCTGCATAGCAGATGGCAACTTCAGATGGCAACTTCAGATTTCATTAATGCTATGTCTGTACATGATAACTCCCAGAATACAGCTTAGGTGGCTTATCTTCTGAGACTAATGAAAGCCACAATTTGGAGTTGGAGAACTTTCTTTTAATCAACAGGAATACAGACTATTAAAGATTAAGCTGCAGCCTGCTACACATATTTCCCCAGTCGCGCTCCATGAAAAAGTGCAGACAACACAAGATCCAAAAGCAATTGCTATGGTTGTGAAGGTAACTAGAGATTCGTTGCTTACCAATACTGATTTGAAAATAATGAAAAGCATTTTTTAGAACTTTTGACTGAGTTAACTGGCAGGAAAAATATTGTAAATAATTATAAGCAATCACATTGTTCTTTGTAAATATGTGAAATATTTAATAAAGTAATTATAGTTTTAGTTATTATGAAAGACATGTTCTCTCTCACTTTCCTGCTCTGGTGTTACTCCCATTTTAAGCACGTGGACCTTTCCTGCATTCACTCAAAACTTCTCAGTAGTTGAAGATGTTCCCTTCCAATCCTGCTCCATGTGCTTCCCAATTACAAGAATTATGCAGCCATGGGATCTTAGCTGCCCTTCTCTACCATGTTAACCGTACAGATTTATTTATATAGCTGATGTAGGCAAACAAAAGGAAACTAACTTATTTATTCATCTGCAGTGAGTTAAAGTGCACAATTTTTTTGAAGGAACTAATCAGAACGAAACATATCTAAAACACATTTTGCATAAATTTATCCAAATCCTTTAATGTGGTAAAAATGTGAAACTTCTGCCACAAGGATCTTTTGAGATGAATTGCTTGGAATATTTAAACTAATGCAAAGGAGAAAGGAAAAGAAGGAAATGTTAATATGGTTATATGCAAAGGAGTGGATGGAGGCTTACATGGAATATTATGATTTGCAGATGCCGGTGTTGGACTGGGGTGTAATTACACAACACCAGGTTATAGTCCAACAGGTTTAATTGGAAGCACACTAGCTTTCGGAGCGACGCTCCTTCATCAGGTGATTGTGGAGGGCTCGATCGTAACACAGAATTTATAGCAAAAATTTGCAGTATGATGTAACTGAAATTATACATTGAAAAATTGATTGTCTGTTAAGCCTTTCATCTGTTATAATACAGTGATAGTTTCACTTCTTTCATGTGTAAATCACAAAACCCTTTTTTTTTAAAGTTGCATTCTCGGGTTAGCTGTTAACAATGGTGATAGCTAGACAACATATTGTGCTGGAACTCATCCATTCTGACTGCTGTTCTTCTTTTGATATTTTTTCCCTACTTAACTTACTTTCCTTTACATACCATTGCTTATGGCGGTGAACCAGTGCAAACTTGAGTAGGCCCAATGGGGACTCAAACGAGCCCAGTGTGGACTACCTGGCAGTGAGTGGACCCTGCGCGGACCTCATGGCGGCAGCGAGTGAGCCCGGCATAGATCTCGTGGCCCTGGTGAGTGAGTGCCTATTTTCTTTTCAGGGGTAAGTACGGAACCTGGCATCTGCTACACTGGCAAGGCAGTGTCGGCGAAGTAGGCCCAGCCATGAATAATGGTACCTGAGGATCGGCAAATTCATTGCTGGTTGGGTCCAGTGGTAACAAAAGGCATCATAGCAACATTGTCAAGATGGGCCCAGCTGACAGAGATGTGACTCTGGCATTGGTGGTGAGGCGTTGGCAGTGGAGATATGGCCCAGTGGCATAAGATGGCGGCAAGGCAGTGGAAGAGGGATGGCGATGCAGGCTTCATTGTGATGACCCTGTTCAGGACTGATGGACTTTGTTTCAGCTTTCTCTTTTTTTTTATTCTTCAAAATAGAGCCTGAATGTAGCGACAATGAAAAAGCTTTTCACTGTATTTTACTGTTTTTCTCACTGGAAATTCACGTGACAATAAAAGCATAAATCATATTAACACTGGCACAGAACAGCTGAGGTGACTGGCACATTTCTCTGCCGTGATACACACTCCAATAATTTAATGTCTCCTGACTTCAGTGGAACATTTTACTCAGTAAATAACCAGCCATGTGCTGGCATAAGTAAAAATGTTGAACCCATCACAATTCAAGGGTCTTGTTTTTTACAAACACAAAGCCATCCTATATTGAGAAAAGCAGCCATTTTGTGATGCTTTAATTGACCTTGAGCAAGAGGTCTTCAATCTGTTTAAAGAAAATGACCCTTAGTTGGCCCAAAGAATGCATTTTTTCAGCAATCAAGCTTTATGTCTTTTAAGGGGTCAATTTCACTTACGATGGTGGTATGCAGTATATTGGTAAAATAATACATTTACACCAAATGGAATGACAATCCTGCCTTTTTCAACAGGTTCATCATGTTGAACTTATTCACAGGAAGATGACCCAACCCATAGGACAATCCACCATTCCTAAAATTGTTTATGTGTATTCAAGTCTAGGTTTGTTGCCCCCCCCCCCAGTAATAAAGGTTGTTCAACTATTTCATAACCATGCAGATCAGTGCTGGCAATGTGCCTTTAATTGCATCGTGTCAATTTTGCGCCTGGCTGCTTGTAACTTTGGTACAAAAATAGCATAACCCATAACCCACAATGAACTATTTAAATTGCTCCACCAATGGTGGCTATATGTTCAGCTGCCTAGGCCTTAAGATCTTGAAATTCACTTTCTAAACCTCTGCCACTCAACCTCTCTTTCCATTTTCAAGATGTTCCTTAAAATCTGTCTCCTTGAAGAAGCTTCATATTCATTACACTAAGTTTGTTGCAATCATAAGCAATGATGCAATAATCTACTGTATTATCTGGTTCACTAACTTCCTTTAGGGAAGGCTTACATGTGACTCCAGATCCACATGTAATGTAGCTGATTGTGAAACAGCCTCACAAGCTGCTCAGTTGTATCAATCACTATGATTCCTCAACAAAGAAATGAAAACAGCTGAGCTACTGTGTCCATTGCTCTTGACGTGGTCTCCTCTACATTGGGGAGATACAATGTCAACTTATAGAATGTTTCAGAGAACATCTCCAGGAGACATGGAGCAAATAACCCCACCGCCCTGTGGCCGACAACTTCAAATCCCTCTCCGCCAAGGACATGCATGGACTGCCAAATTCTAGCTACCAGATGCCTGAAGGAAGAACACCTCATCTTCTGCCTTGGGACCATCCAAACACACAGCATCAATGTCGATTTCACCAGTTTCTTCATCTCCCCTTCCCCACCTTATCCCAGATCCAACCCACCAACTTGGCACTGCCCTCTTGAACTTCTCCCACCCGTCCACCTTCCTTCCCACCCATCCGCTCCACCCTCTGCTCCCACCTATCACCATCACTCCTACCTGCATCCACCTATCACATTCTCAGCTACCTTCAATCCCCCCAGCTCCACACCCCCTGCTATTTATCTCTCTGCCTCCTTGGTCTCTCCCTCCACACTTCTGATGAAGGGCTTATGCCCAAAACATTGACTCTCTCACTCCTCAGATGCTGCCCGACCTGCTGTGCTTTTCCAGCTCCACACCTTTTGACTCTGATCTCCAGCATCTGCAGTTCTCACTTTTTCCAAAGAAATGAAAACAGACAGAATATCTGGCATTGACCTAGGTACTGGAAAAGACAATGGCAGAAACTACACTGTCAACACTGCAATATCATCCTTGCTAATATCTGGGGGGTTAGTGCTAAAATTGGGACAGCTGTCTCATAGACGAATCAGGCAATGCTTCCTCGAGTATGACTATGTCCCAAGCACCACCATCAGTATTTCTGGCTATGTCCCGTCCTTTTCAGCAGAACAGAATGAACAGAGGTGCTGGCAGTGGTATAGAGTCGAGACGGAGTCTGACTGGGAGGCTTGAACATTTACTTCAAACCCCATGAAGTCTCATGCTTTAGGTTAAACATGGGCAAGGAAATTTCCTGCTGATTACCATGTACTGTCCTCCTTTGACTGACGAATCAGTACTCCATGTTGAACAACATTTGGAGGAAGCACTGAGAGTGGCAAGGGTGCAAGATGTATTCTGGGGTGGAGGATTTCAATGTCCACATTGAAAGTTGAGTCACAGCGAGATTCTTGGCAGCAGCATTACTGATCAAGCTAATTGGATCAAGCTAATACTCCCCTCCTGCCTGGAAGGGTGCATCTTGAACAGCACTCAAGAAATTTGACACTACCCAGTACAAAGCAGCCCACTTGTAGGCACCACAACATAAACATGCACTCACTCCACTATTGATACTCAGTAGCAGCAAAATGTAGTATCTGCAAGATGCACTGCAGAAATTCATCAAAGATCCTGAGCGAACACCTTCCAAATCCATGACAACTTTCATCTAGAAGGATAAGGGCAGCAAATATGTGGGAACACCATCACCTGCAAGCTCCCCTCCAAGCCATTTACCATCCTGACTTGGAAATATATTGTCATTCCTTCACTCTTGCTGGATCAAAATCCTGCAATCCCCCCCCTAACAACATCGGGGTCAACCCACAGCATGTGGACTTCAGTGGTTCAAGTTGACAGCTCACCACAACCTTCTCAAGGGCAACTGGAGATGGCCACCCAGTGACATCCACATCCAACGAATGAATAATAATATAATATTATTCATTCACCGTGGGCGGCACGGTGGCGCAGTGGTTAGCACTGCTGCCTCACAGCGCCTGAGACCTGGGTTCAATTCCCGCCTCAGGCGACTGTGTGCAGTTTGCACGTTCTCCCTGTGTCTGCGTGGGTGTGCTCCGGTTTCCTCCCACAGTCCAAAGATGTGCAGGTTAGGTGAATTGGACATACTAAATTGCCCGTAGTGTTAGGTTAGGGGTATGGGTGGGTTGCGCTTCGGCGGGTCGGTGTGTACTTGTTGGGCCGAAGGGCCTGTTTCCACACTGTAATCTAATTATTACTATATTATGTACATTAAAACAACTTGGGATTGTAACTCTAATGTAGAAGAGACATTTTTACCATTGTACAAAAAATACTGCAATTTCAAAGAGCAAGACTGTATGTAATTGACAAGAAAAAAGCTAGATATTAAGATCCAGTGCAACAAATTAGCTCTTTAAAAGGAGGAATCATGCCTTCATGGGAACAGTTGCAAGTAAAACCACCAATGTTGTCAGATACTGGCACATACATCCTTCTAAACAGGCAGTACAATTATGAAATATTAGGCCAGAGTCAGAATTTTGATTCTAAATTGAAATGGTAATGACTAGCTCCTCACTACTTTCAGCATAGTGCCATTCATAAACAGTGACGAATGAGAACCATCATTAAATCCATCACTTCAGTTAATCTGGATGACGGATGGTAGCGTTAGCAAGAGAAGTTGTAAAATCATAAATGCTACAACACCAAAAGGGACATCTGGCCCAAAGGCCTGCATCATTGATGAATGAAAAATTTTTCAAAATCAGTTTCAATAAAATGTGGATATGGTGAAGTCAGCCCCCTACTGCTAGATTTATGGACTGCTCTTAGCTCTTGGGTACTATTTACAACTGGACATTAAAGTTCAAAGTTTGCTTCAGAGAATCCAGTATCTGACAAATGTACTGCAGGAATTCACCAAGGTTCCTCAGACTGTCCAGACCCACGACAACTCCTGTGTAAAAGGACAAGGACAACAGATACATGTGAACACCATCATCTGCAAGATACCCTACAATCCACTCATCATAAAAATTTGGAATTGTATTGCCATTCCTTCACTGTTACTGGCCCAGAATCCTGGAACTCTCTTCCTAACACTACTCTGGATGTACCTTCATCAAATGGACTGCAATGGTTTGAGGATGCAGCTCATTATAACATTCTGAAGAGCAATTAAGGAAGGTCAATTAATGCTGGAGCAACCAGCGAAGCTCGTATCCTCTGAATCAATAAAAACCTTCCTCATTTGATTGTTAGTATTTTAGCAGTAATTATTCCTCTGAATTCCCAAAGATTTTTCACCATGTATCCCTTTTTTCCGAGTTTTCTTTTTCTTTCAGATAGCTTTCCTGCTATGGCTGTGCAGGTAGAACGTTTTGGTTCCAAATAAGGTGTTTTGTTGTTTCTGGATATGTTCATATTGTAGTCTGGGTTTAGCAGAGATACTCATGAGTGTTATACTGAAAGAGTTAGTTCTAAATAGTGACAATGCTTCCTGTGATCCTGTGACAGGAAGAACTGTGCATGGTGATGACCATGATATGTTCACCAGCAACTTCTTGCTTAATAGTCATAGAGATGTACAGCATGGAAACAGACCCTTCGGTCGAACCTGTCCATGCCGACCTGACATCCCAACCCAATTTAGTCCCACCTGCCAGCACCCGGCCCATCCAGTTTTATTTCTGACAAGTGCAACATTAACTTAAGCTGCATAAAGCAAATCAAATTTTTTGAAGATGACCAATGTAGGACTACAGTTAGGTGCAGTTAAAAACATTGCCATCAAGAAAAAATATTAAACACTATATGCTTTTTTTTGGGAACTGCATATATTTATTGAGTAATGAGAACTGGAAAATGGATGTTTGGATGTTATTAGGTTGCCAAGGATTCATCATGTGATTGCTTTGAACTGGAAAGTCAAAAGGTTAATGCAGACTATGGTCTACTGGTGTTTACGAACAAAAACATTACTTTGGAGAGCAGAATCCAGCAAAGTTTTTAAAGGCAGATAGAATACAGTTTTATTGCTTTAGTTGTTGAGAAAATAGACCTGAAAAACACTAATGTATCTATGTTGCTGTTACCTAGCAACAGCATCTGGAGTGAGATAATGGGTGTTTTTACTGTGCATACCTAGAGGCTATGGGCTGGAGAAATTTACAAAGATGCAACATGTCTCTCATAATCTGCAGGAATCAGTTTGGAGTGGAAATTAGAACTCTCTGTATCTCTATTGGTGAAGTAGACTGAAAAAGCCTGATAAAATTGCACATTCTAGGATTCCTAACTTTCTCATCTGAATCTGAAATCTGGTCTAAAGATTTGCCATCAATTCATGATCAACAGCAACATGAAATGATTGACAAGTAACCAACGAGTCTGTGAGAAAATCACCTTCTTCTACCATCCAAGGGTTTTCCACATTTATCCATTCATAATTGCTCTGAAGAACTAGGTATCTCATCCTGCCTATGTTAGAAAGTGTGAATGTTTGGGAATAAGGGAGATATAAATGTGTTCATTTTGAGTTTATTAAATCTCTTTTAATCTCATCAAGAGTAAGAAAGAGAAACAAATTGACTTTTTTGTGACTGGTAAAGCTTGTGCAATTGTGAGGTTTGATTGTCAGGCTACTCCTCTCACCAGAATGATAACAACTTCAAAGGTCGAAATACTGTGAATTCTCTTTTAAAAATTCTTTCATTAGGTGTGAGTGTCACTGATAAGACCAGCGCCAGGTGCTGAAATCTAACTGTCTTTAAATTGAATGCTTACTCGGTCTTTTCAGATGGCAGTTAAGAGTCAACAATATTGCTGAGGATTTGGAGTCATATGTAGCCCAGACAGGGTAAGGATGGCATATTTTCCCCTTCAAAAGGGCTGAAATAAACCAAATGAGTACTTAAATCAATTGATGATAGTTGTCATGGTCCATGTCACTGTGATAAACTTTACATTTCAGATTTGAGGTGAACCCAAATTCCAGCCACTCTGATGGAATTTGAACCCATATCCCACAGCATTAGGCTGTGTCTCTGTGGGCGGCATGGTGGCACAGTGGTTAGCATTGCTGCCTCACAGCGCCAGAGACCCGGGTTCAATTCCCGCCTCAGGCGACTGACTGTGTGGAGTTTCTGCGTGTCTCCCCGTGTCTGCGTGGGTTTCCTCCCACAGTCCAAAGATGTGCAGGTCAGGTGAATTGGCCATGCTAAATTGCCTGTAGTGTTAGGTAAGGGGTAAATGTGGGGGTATGGGTGGGTTGCGCTTCGGCGGGGCGGTGTGGACTTGTTGGGCTGAAGGGCCTGTTTCCACACTGTAAGTAATCTAATCTAATTATTAGTCTAGTGACATCACCACTAAGCCACTGTATCTCCAACCTTCTCACTTGTTGCCTCGCTGCATCCCGATCCTCCAATTCTTTTACACTTGTTAATCTTCCAGCTCCCCACTTCCTTCTACCAAACACTCCCCCTTACACAGCATTTTAAAAATGAGTAGGTTCAATATATTTTAAAATAATACAGCCCTCAAAATACACTGACATATTTTGCTTCTTTTCCTCAATATTATAGAATCCATAGAAACTATCCTCTTGATAATACATTTAATAGGGCTTCTGAATATTGCGCTTAAATGACAGATACGGGCTTAATTAATGCTTAGA
The DNA here is from genome assembly GCF_004010195.1 of Chiloscyllium plagiosum. Classification (NCBI taxonomy): domain Eukaryota; kingdom Metazoa; phylum Chordata; class Chondrichthyes; order Orectolobiformes; family Hemiscylliidae; genus Chiloscyllium; species Chiloscyllium plagiosum. The sequence goes on along the minus strand of NC_057733.1, from coordinate 50,548,334 downwards.
AAGATTGTAAAAGTAGAAAAGAAATCAAGACTTGTTGACAGTTTTTTACTTTGCTGAAGTCATTTATCGCACAAAAAATGTAGCAAAGTCATTTAGCAGAAAACCGCAGATATGTACTTGTGTTTAATCATCTGTACTTTACTGTGACAGTATGACTATAAGATGTAGGATAAGTAGACCATTCAGCCCATCAAGTGTACTCTGGTTTCCAATGAGATCATGATTGATCTGATAATCCTCTACTTCACTTTTTTGTCTTTTCCCCATAACACTTGATTCCATTATTGATTAAAAAGCTGTCCATCCCAGACTTGAAAATAGTTAAGGACTCAACCTCGAGGTCCTTTTGCAGTAAAGAATTCTGTAGATTGCCTCCTTCACATCTTTGTCTTAAATGGTTGACCCCTTATTCTGATGTTATGACCTCAGATTATTGATTTTTCCATAAGGTGAAACTACCTTTCCACATCTACCTTATCAGGTTCTTGAGAATTTTGTATGTACAAATTTGGTCACTTCTCATTCTTCTAAAATCCACTGAGTACAAGTCCAACCTGCTCAAGCTCATCTCATAAGGCAGTTCATTTGTACCTGGGATCAACCTCATGAACCTTCGCTGGACTGCCTCCAATGCCAGTATATCTTTCATTATTTAGCTGCTGAGTCAAGATGATTTCAAAGATGAATTTGAATACAGGATGAACCTCATTAATTGTGGTAGTTCGCCATCGGTCTTAATCTTACTGGTGCATTCTTTACAGCAAGTCACAGTCCACTGTTGAACTGATCAGCACTTCCTTCTCATAGTATAAAATGTTGTTCATATAATATAAAATGTTGTTCCCCTTTATTTGACATTTTTATTAATGTCCTGATGGGTGCAAGAGGAATGGCTTTGACAAAATCTGTCTTTTTTTCAACAATGCTGATGTTCTGCAAAACCAAACAACTACACAATATTAGTCTCTTAGATCCAGCAGTGTGGTGACACAGAAGCACCAGTCACTGAAAATCATACAATTACAGCACTATAATGCCATGAAAAATGTTATAAAAGCAGCAATGGTTTCCATTTTTCTTTTATCTTTACTATGCAAGTACAATGTTTGACAGAAAATCAGTCTCACCCTATCTTTTAAGGGTTCAGCTGAAGGAAATCATAAGAAAGTTAAAACGCCATTTCAAGTTCTAGGCTGAGAATAAGGCTGCATTTCTATTCGATGTAAGGAAAAAGTATTTCAACAATATTAGCATTTGAACAATTGAAATTGAAGCTTCAACACAGACAATAAGAATTGATGGCATTACTGCCATCCCTCAGTAATTCATACACCATGATAGGCAGGATAATGGACAGATATTAGGGATCAAATGTCTATTATCAGACCATCAGCTCTGAAAAATACAAAAGACAATTTGAACTATATTACAGGAGACAAAAACTAGTGGAAGACCCCATTGCAGATACTGTAAAAAAAATTTCTCCCTTTTATTCAAGCAATACCTGCTTTCTTGTAAATGTTGCTCTAAAATGACTTGGACATTTTAAGAAAAAGACATACACACACTAAAATGTAAACTAAAATGCATTTTTCCTCCACTTTAGAACCCGAAGACCCAACAGATCTTTATCACACATGTCCAAACTAAATTTGACTTAATCTAGCCCCAATAATACAATATCTGTCAACATCATTCAGACAGAAAAAAATCGATGTAGAATATTTCATGATCTCAGTACGTTCTAAAGAGCTTTATGAAGTATCCATCTCAGTGAATAGTCGTCTCTGTCCCCATACTAAATCTTTGTGCTCAGTTTGCACAGCTGTAATCAGTTTCTTTTTGGTAAATATCTGCTGCATAATCAATTAATGCTATTTTTATTAGTTAACGTCTTTTCCTTGGAACTCTCAATTCTTTCACTGATCCAAGAAAACAGACACGGCCTCAATTTACTATCTCATCCGAAACACAACACCTCTGGCAGAATCACTGAAAGTTACCATTCAGAAGGAGTCAGCCCATTGTTTGCCAATGACCTCTGAATATTTTGATATGGTACATTCTCTTTTTCCCCAAAATATTACACCATGTTTCCATTTAAATAATTAACCAAAGTGTTCTTGAATGTCTCAACCGAACGTCCCTCACCACACTTTCAGTTAGTGAGTTCCAAACCCAGACCACTTGTGAGAAAATATATTTTGTCATTTGCTTCTTTTGCAAACATTTTAAAACTATGTCCTCTGGTTATCAATCATTTTACAAGTGGGAATACTTTTTTTTCTATCTGCTCTGTCCTGACTACTCACAATTTTGAAAATGTCTCTCAACTCTTCTTTCAGCTTTCTCATCTCCAGGTAAACAGTCCCAACTTCTCTGAACTATCCTCATAACTGAAGTTTCTCATCCCAATTCCCAGTTCACAATTCATCAAAGTTTTGTTTTATCTGGAAATGTTGAAATTGTCTTGAAATGCAAACCTTTCTTCAGTGCAAGTATTTTCCATCAGCCTTTACTCTATTTCGAACCACTCAGCCAATTTTGAATCTACATTACTACTGTCCCTTTTATTTCATTACCTATTACTTAATCAGAAGTCTGTTGTGAGACACTGCATTGAACGCTTTTCAGAAGTCCATGTATGCCACATCAACCCTCTCTGTTACCTCTTCAGAAAACTTCAGCAAGTTAGCTCAGCATAGTTTTTCCATTAAGAACTCCATGCTAATTGGTCCAAACTAACCCACATTTGTTCTATGTGACTATTAATTCTATTCTGAATAATTAATGCTAAATTAAATTGACTGGCCTGTAATTGCTGGGTCTGTCTTGACAGCTTTAAATGAACAAGGGCAGATGATGGTATAGGTGTATTGCTGCTCGATTATAAATCCAGTGTTACTATACAGAGACATAAAGTTGAACCAAAACAGCCTTTCTATCTCCATATTCTATGGTTCATCAATGATCTTCTCTCATATTAGGTCAGAAGTGGGGATTTTTGCTGATGATTGCACAATCTTCAGCATTATTTGCGACTCCCATGATACTGAAAGAGTCCATGTTCAAATGCAGCAAGGTGTGGACAATATCCAGGTTGGGCTGATAAGTGACAAGTAGCAGTTGCAAACACACACATGTCAGACAAAGTCCATCTCAAATAAGAGACAATCTAACCTCTTGATATTCAGTGGTGTTACCATCACCCAATATCAATATCGTGGAGCTTACCATTGAGCAAAAACTCAACTGAACTCGCCATATAAATACACAGGCTATAGGAATAATGTGGCGAGTAACTCACCTCCTAACTTCCCAAAGCCTGTGCACCACCTATAAGGCACAAATCAGGAGTGTGATGGAATAGTCCTACTTACCTGGATGGGTGCAACTCTAACGTTATTCAAGAAGTTTGACACTATCTAGGACAAAGCAGCTGGCTTGATTGGCACCACAACGACAAACATCCACTTCCTCCACAACCGACGCTCAAATTCACTTAGCACTTTCCAATCCAATCAAACTACCCCCAAGGACAGAGGCAGCAGATACATGGGAACACCATCACTTGCAAGTTCCCCTCCAAATCACTCACCATCCTGACTTGGAAATTATCATTGTTCCTATAGCGTCCCTGAGTCAAAATCAGGGAATTTCTCTCCTCGAGGGCATTGTAGGTCTATCTACAGGAGGTGAGCTGCAGTAGTTCAAGAAGACAGCTCATCATCACCTTCTCAAGGGCAACTAAGGGCAGACAATAAATGCTGGCCAATGACACCCATGCCCCATCAGTGAATAAAAACAAATTCATGACATAGCAAAATTAAAACCTTCGAAGACCCTCAAAAATAATTCCCAATGGCTCCTAATATTTGAATAACTAAACCCAAACTCTGCAAATCAATTCCAGATACTGGTTTATATCTTAAACAAATTTATTAACAATGTAGTAACTTTAGCAGAGTAACATTAAACACCAAATTAGTCCAATTGGTCTATGCTATAAACCTATTCACACAAAAGACTGACAGACAAACACGCTTAAGAGATGAATAAAAGAAAATAATAAAACCAGCCAGATTACCTAAGTGGTTTCACCAGTATAGGTGATTTGTTACTTGGTTGATTATATGAAGATGTTCATCAAGGTCACCTTTTCAATTCACTCAGATAAAGGAAGTAATACTTAAAATTTAGTTTTCTATTCTCTGAGCTTCCAAGAACTGCTCATAAGATGTTACATAAAGAGCTCTTAGGTACAGACCAGTGAGCCTGATGTCAATGGTGGGCAAGTTGTTGGAGGGAATCTTGAGGGACAGGATGTACGTGTATTTGGAAAGGCAAGGATTGAATGGGGATCGTCAATATGGCTTTATGCATGGGAAATCATGTCTCACAAACTTGATTGAGTTTTTTGAAGAAGTAACAAAATGGATTGATGAGGGCAGAGCGGTGGACGTGATCCATATGGACTTTAGTAAGATGTTCAGCAAGATTCCCCATGGGAGAATGGTTAGCAAGGTAAGATCTCATGGAACACAGGGCGAACTAGCCATTTCGATACAGAACTGGCTTGAAGATAGAAGACAGAGGGTGGTGGTGGAGGGTTGTTTTTCAGACTGAAGGCCTGTGACCAGTGGAGTGCCACAGGGATCAGTGCTGTGTCCACTACTTTTCGTCATTCATATAAATGATTTGGATATGAGCATAGGAGGTATAGTTGGTAAGTTTCCAGATTACACCAAAATTGGAAGTGTAGTGAATAGTGAAGAAGGTTACCTCAGATTACAACGGGATCTTGATCAGGTGGGCCAATGTACTGGCAGATGGAGTTTAATTTAGATAAATGCGAGGTGCTGCATTTTGGGAAAGCAAAAATCTTAGCAGGACGTGTACACTTAATGGTAAGGTCCTAGGGAGTGTTGCTGAACAAAGAGACCTTGGAGCCTAGGGAGTGTTGCTGAACAAAGAGACCTTGGAGTGCAGGTTCATAGGCCCTTGAAAGTGGAGTCGCAGGTAGATAGGATAGTGAAGAAGGCATTTGGTATGCTTTCTTTTATTGGTCAGAGTACTGAGTACAGGAGTTGGGAGGTCATGTTGTAGCTGTACAGGACATTGGTTAGGCCACTTTTGGAATATTGCGTGCTATTCTGGTCTCCTTCCTATCGGAAGGATGTTGTGAAACTTGAAAGGATTCAGAGAAGATTTACAAGGATGTTGCCAGGGTTGGAGGGTTTGAGCTGTAGGGAGAGATTGAATAGGCTGGGGCTGTTTTCCCTAGAGCGTCGGAGGCTAAGGGGTGACCTTATAGAGGTTTACAAAATTATGAGGGGCATAGATAGTATAAATAGACAAAGTCTTTTCCCTCGGGTGGGGGAATCTAGAACTAGAGGGCATAGGTTTAGGGTGAGACAGGTAAGATATAAAAGAGACCTAAGGGGCAACTTTTTCACGCAGAGAGTGGTACGTGTATGGAATGAGCTGCCAGAGGAGGTGGTGGAGGCTACTGCAATTGCAACATTTAAAAGGCATTTGGATGGGTATATGAATAAGAAGATTTTGGAAGGATATGGGCCGGGTGCTGGCAGGTGGGACTAGATTAGGTTGGGATATCTGGTCGGCATGGATGAGTTGGACCGAAGGTTCTGTCTCCATGCTGTACATCTCTATGACTCTCAACCATTTATGCTGAAGCATCAGCAGGCAGATTGCCCATCTCTTCCACGAGGTCCTAATTAGCATGCAACATCTGCTACCTGCTTGAGAATAAGGTCTTTTCCAGACTTGATGGAATCAATACCAGGTACTGACCTTGTTAATAGACCTCTGCTATCTGTTTAAACGTAATGCCCTTACCTAGAGATAAAGCATCCACTTTTCATCAGGAACAGACTTGTAATTCTCCTTTTGTTTCCCTTTTACTTAAAGAAGATGTTGGGATTTCCCTTTTTGTAGCTGCCAGTATTTTTTCATATCCTTTTATTGTCATTTATTTTCTCATCTCCCTTCTGTATTCAGATTGGTTCTTAATTGGGTTTATTACCTGACATCTTCCATACTTAACCTCACAAATAAACAAGAGTTTGTTTGGTCTTTTTTCCTTTTAACACAAGCTATTACCAACAGTCCAAAAGTCATCTTTAGCTCCCAGTTCACACTCCAAATGATGACCATGAAACAGTTGTTGATTGTCAGAAATATCCAGCTGATTCACTAATTTCTTTTAGGGAAGGAAATTTTCCTCCAAACCAGGTCTGGCCTACATGTGATTCCAGACCCACAGCAATGTGGTTGACAGTTAGGGGTAGGTGATAAATGCTGGTCTAGCCAGAGATGCTCATATTCTGTGACTAATTAAGAAAAAAAAATTGTAAGTCTTCAGTTCTCTGACACCAATCCCAAATCCATGGGAGATTGAAGAATTATCGTTTGCAATTTCCACTCTGATTTCCTTCAATATCGTTGATGCGTCTCATTTAGCCATGGCGCCTTAATAACTTTAAGTACTGACAGCTTATCCAATGCCTCCCCTTTATAAATTTTAAACCCTTCTAATGGCTGAATTTCCTCCTTTGCCATGATGGGCAGCATTAATCCTATATGTAAAAACAAATGCAATGCATTAATTTAATACCTCAGCCATTTTTCATGCCTCCATTTAAAAATCCACTTTTTGGTCTCAAATTGCCCCTAATTCTCCTTTTGCTTCCCTTTTATTTCTGATGTGCTTAGAATACTTTGGGATTTACTTTTTTGTTAGTTGCCAGTCTTTTTTCATATCTTTTTGTTTCTCTTATTTGTTTTCTCACCCCCTTCTGTATTCAGCTAAGTTCTCAATTGGATTCACTACCTGACATCTTCTTTAACTTAATGTCTATCCCCTTTGTCATACTGTCCCCAATTCTCCACATGCCGTATGACAGGTATTCTGCTTGATTGAGCTGCCCTGCCATACCTTAATTTATAGTTTTAATGTACTTTATTTACTGTAACTTTAATTATGTTAACTTATTTAACCTTATTGTTGTACTATTCTCAAGTTCCTGGATTGGCATTGAACTCAGAATGTTCTCATTCAGGTTAATCTGCTACCTGAGCCTTCGCTTACTGCAGTAAACGAGCGCAATCATTGTGCATAACAAAAACAGAAATCAATCACAAGATGAAAATTAACTCTTTCCTGCAAGGCTGATGGTGTTACGAGAATATCTGAAGCAACTTGACTGTAAAGTGTAAGGTGGTGAGTTTTGGCACGGAATACAAAGTCATAAGAAGCCCATTTTTAACTCATTTTGATCACTTTGTTTCAGTAAATGAAAGGTATTCACTTAGTTTTAATAAAACTTTACTGGGTCCAGGTAGCCAATGTTCCACTTCATTGGTTTCTGGTCACAGTTCATTAGTAGAGTGGAGACATCATAAAAATTAAGGTTTAATTTGCACAATGTGCACAAGTGGTGACAGAAACAGGGATGCGATTGAAACAGACAGATACCAAAATAATCAATAACAAATGTCCTTGAAAAAAAGTATTGCCCTGAGACATTTGCTGTAACAAACAGTGCTCATTTTAACTGCTAAAGTCAATCAGTTTGCTACTGGAAATCATGATCATGAAATCGAAGGACTTGGCAGCTGAGAAGCTCTGATCACATACATAGAGAAGGAGTATTAGGATTCAAAAGCCACCAATGTAGTTTGCTTCATCAATTATTAGCCAGGTGTTTAAATGGAAGATTTCCTTGGTGTGTCATAATTAAACATGCTTTAGGATTTTGGTATATTTAGAGCATTGAGAAAAACCTCTACCTGCAGAGACATTCACAACTTGAACGACAACACTTCATCAAACAACACTTTGTAAAAACTCAGGGGAGTAATAAAAGATTAAATCTATATTTTTTAGTGTGCTTATATTTGGAATACCTTCACTCAAGTGACATCAGTGGAATGATATTGGGGGAGTTAACATGCCTGATGTTATGCTCTGAAATCACATACTTATAGTTAGCCACAAGCACAGAAGTAGTTTCGCTAAGCAATCACACCTGAATGAACTTTATAACTTTAGCACTCATGCTGACAACAGTGCACTGCATTGTCAGGTAGGAAATTCAACATATAAGCCGCAAGTCATGCACTCCCTGTGCACTACTAAGGGAGTGTGGTGCTGATAAAAGTACCTTCATTTATCAGAAGCATTAATTTGAGGCTCTATTTATTCACATGCACCTGCATACTGCACAATTTTTCTAACCATTCAGTTTTTTCTTTGGAAAATCAGAGTTAGTGCACATACAATTTTCTAATTTACTTTGCTGGTGAGAAAAGCCTGCTACTTACTGTACACATTTCAAGTGATCCTTTGCATGACTCCACAGTGCCATTCCTATCAGCAAGCAATGCTGTTTGCATTAGAAAAAGAAGGAAATATATACTAAGTTACTTGTGGGAGTAGTGTAGTTGTCTCTAACAGTAACCACGTGGTGAGATGGAGTATTAAGCAAAACAATAATGAGAACTTATCAGAAATGTAGAGCTATAATCTTGCTGGATTTTAATAAACTGGAGAAAAGTAGATGGATGAAGTTAGCCACAACCACTTCCATCTAGAAGGACAAGGGCAGCAGGTACTTGGGAACATCTCCACATGCAAGTTCTCCTCTAAGCCTCTCACCACCCTGACTTGGAAATATACCGCCGTTCCTTCAGAGTCATTGGGTCAAAGTGCTGGAATTCTCTCCCTGCCGGCATTGTGGGTTAATCCACAACAAATGAACTGCCACAATTCAAGAAGGCAGCTCACCACCAACTTCTCAAGGGCAAATAGGGACGGGCTTTCAATGCTGGCCAGCCAGCGATGCCCAAGTTCCTAAAATGAATTTTTTAAAAAAGAAGGCTATACCATACCCGGCATTGTGCAAAAAGGACGACATAGACCGGCAGATTTTCGAAAAATACAGATGTAGCAGGGTTGTTGCTATGTGTGACTTCAACTTTCCCAATATTGACTGGAACCTCCTCAGTGCAGATGGTTTTTCTCAGGTGTGTTTAGGAGGGTTTCCTTACTCAGTGTGGAGACAGGCCGATGAAGGGAGAGGCCATTTTGGATTTGGTGCTCAGCAATGAGCCAAGATAGGTGTCAGATCTTGTGGTGGGAGAACACTTTGGTGACAGTGACCACAAATGCTTCACCTTTACCATAGCCTTGGAGAAGGAAAGGAGCAGTTACCAAGGGAAGATACTTAATTGGGGAAAAGAAAATTATGACGCTATCAGACGGGAGTTGGAACTACAGATTGGGAGCAATTGTTCCACAGAAAGGGCACAACAGACATGTGGAAACTGTTTAAGGAGCAGTTGTTGCGATTGATGCACAAATTTGTTCCTCTGAGACAGGCAAGAAGGAGTAAGATTAGGGAGCCTTGGATGATGAAAGCTTCTCATCAAAAGGAAGAAGGCAGTTTACGTAAGGTGGAGGAAGCAAGGATCTAGCACAGCTTTAGAGGCTTACTAGAAAGGAGCTCAGAAACGGACTGAGGAGAGCCAGGAGGAGGCACGAGAAATGCTTGTCAGAAAGGATTAGGGAGAACCCAAAGGCATTTAACTCATACGTGAGGAATAAGAGAATGATCAGGGAGAAGGTTGAGTCAGTCAGGGATAGTGCATGGAGTCTGAGCAGATAGGGGAAGCCCTAAATGTATTTTACTTTGGTTTTCACTAAGGAAAAGGACATTGTTGTGAATGAGAACTTTGAGGAGCTGGGAAACAGGCTGGAACAGATGAAGATTGATGAAGTTTATGTGCTGGAAACTTTGGCAAACATTAAGATTGATAAGTTCCCCAGGGCCAGACCAGATTTATCTAGGCTGATCTGGGAAGCGAGAAAGGAGGTTGCTAAGCTCTGATCTCCAGCATCTGCAGACCTCACTTTCTCCTCAAAGATTAATACCTGCAATTGCCAGCTTGTCTTATGAGGAATGGTTGGACAGGCTGGGGCTATCACACTCGAATATAGGAGAGTAAGAAATAACTTGTTTGAAACATGTAAGATTCTAAGGAGTTTTTTAAAAAATATACCTTTACTAAAAAAATAAATTTTTAAATATTACATCAAATATAAAACAAAACAATTCAAAACAGTACAAAAAAAAGAACACAAGAAAAAAGTGAAAAAACCCAACCCACCCTCATGTACAAATGTATAAATATATATAGAAAAATATAGAAAAAACCCAACTAACTATTTAACTAAATAAATAATAACCAACAACAAACTAATAAATACTAGTAACTCAACTCAGCCAAACAAGACACTCATACATTCACAGTTCCTCCTCCCTGGATATTGGACTCGTAAAACACAATCGTTACAGCTATACAAAAGCTCTTGTTAGTGTGGCAGATAAATCAGTGTCCAGGTATTCCAAAAAGGGCTGTCATGTCTTATAAAAATTTTCAGTTTTGTGGTGTACCATACTTGTGAGAAAATCCAAGGGAATATGCTCCATAACAATCTTCCGCCAACCCGACAGGCCCAAGGGGTTTTCAAATACCCAACCTAGCAAAATACTCTTTCTTGCAGAAAAAGTGAGGATACTGAAAAGTTTTTTCTTATGCGCACCTGCAAGGAGTACACTTAGCAGGCTCAGAAGAAGAGAGATCAGGTCCTTGTCCACCCTAACACCCAAAACTTCTCCATTGCACCTCCCACAGCATCCCAGTATGGTTGAAGCCTAGCACAGGACCAGAGACAATGGGTAAGAGTGCCCATACAAACCTTGCACTTGAGACATGTAGAAAATACCCTGTTTTAAATTTTGACAAACGGTCCAGAGCCAAGCTGACCCTGTGCAGAATCTTCAACTGTAAAGCATGAGTCCTATTGCAAATTGATATATTTCTTGTGTTTTTCCAAATATCTTCCCATGCCTCTGAGCAGACTTCAACACCTAGCTCTCCCTCCCACACCCCTTGAACTCATCTGAGGGGGCACCCCCCAATTGATGATATAAAGTACTGACAGAAAGTGTACTCTTAGCACTGAGCACCCTCCTCTCTATGTCGGATTTGTAAGGATCAATCAAAAGTGTAGTCTTTGTTTGAATAAAATCCCTGTTAGAACCTAGAACTAGGGGTCACTGTTTAAAAATTCAGGGGTAACACATTCACAGAAGGTGGTGAGTCTTTGGAACTTTCTTCTCCCAAAAAAAGATAGAAGTAAAGTCTGAGTATTTTTATAGCAAAGGGAGAGAGAGGAGTGAAAGGAATAGGTGGGAATGACAAGTGATCAGATCAGTCATGATCTTACTAAATGGGTGAGCAGCCAAGTGGGCCACAGAGACTCCTAATTTGAATGTTCCTACATACATATGTTTCAGTACAATTTTTCTAAGAGAATCTTTATCATCTCCACTAACAGCAGTTCTCTTTAATACAACATTTTCAGTGTCTTAACTATAAGGGACACAGACTATAGTGTATGTGCTGCAGAACTGATCAGCCATCCAACTTAAAATCTGACTGGCTCACATTAAGCATTATTTGACCAAAACATGCTTCTTTTCTTCATTATCTTAAAACATTTCTCTACCTTCTTCACTCTTGCCTCCAACAGGAAGCATGAGGAGTTCAAAAACATTATTGTCACTAAGGCCGAGAACCTTCTATTCAGCAAACCTCAGCTGCTTTCTCAAATTCAAACCTCCCCATGGGTCTCTGGCCCTGTATCCACATTTTTCTTAAATATTATCTCTCTTATACCCTCTTCAAACTCATCCCCTATGTAAGACCTTGTGCTTCCTTGAATCTATTCCCTCCAGACTACTGAGAAGCTCACTTCCCTTCCTGGTCGTCGTGGTAGCTGATACTCTAAATGTTTCTTTGTCCTAAAGTAATTAATCCCTCCTCTCTGTTTTCTTCTTTCTCCCTCAGGTTCATAACTCATAATCTTTTTTAGTAATGTGCAGTATTGCATCATGTTAAGGATTTTCTGATAGCTCATTACACCACATCACTTGCTGTAGTACCATTCTAATTAATCAACATCTTCTCAAAGCTCCAACTTGTTTTTTTAAGATCTGCACTGGTTGCATGTATTTTCTTTCTCCTCAAAGAGATATTTAATTTGAATGTTAATTAAAGATTTCAAAATCTTCCCTACTACAGATGTTAAACTTACTGGTCTGTAATTACCTGAGTTAACTATGTCTCCTTTTCTGAAAATGGGTATTAAATTGATTACTGATCTGTTCTGTGGAAATCATGCATTCTTGATAGAACCCTGAAATAAAAATTCTGAAGCCTCTGCTCTTTCTTCTCCCATTTACTTCAGGATCCTTTGATGTGTCTCATCAGGTCATTGCACTTTATCTTAAGAAACAGTTTGTGATGGTACCTCTCATTTCTCCTTCAACCAGTTCATGTTTATCTCCTCGTCAATATCCTTCAATTTTGTGTCCATAATTGTTCGATATCTCAAATGAAATCCTGACTTCAAAACTCCAACCATTTAATCCACAGTAAAGTGGCATTGTTTCAACATTATTGCAAGGAAGATGAATTTATAAAAAGTAGCTACATTTTGAACAGTATTGAAGAATATCTGTACAAACTGTGCAAACTAGTGCAAGGAAGTCTCAGAAAGCGCAGCTTCCCCAGATGTGTAAAAACTATTTATAAATATCACAAATTTACAAGTATAGGTACAAATGCTTGCAATTCAAACTTCACCAGGGAATCAATTATAACAGGTCAGGCAGCTGCTGCGCTTTTCCAGCAACACATTTTTAAGCTCTAATCTCCAGCATCTGCAATCCTCACTTTCTCCTAATAAATTATAACCACTGTACCATTGGATGGCAGAGTCCATTGGAGCTTTTGGTGATAGGAAACAACGCTTCTTCATTTATAATACTGCTAGAATAGTGTTGTTTCCCAAATTGTTGAATAGGACTGAAAAACAACACACAGTTTATTGGAGCCTCCAACAATAACATTGTTGGAGGCTGGTGCCCAGTTCTGGTCATTCATTGGGCATAATTGTCTTAGGAAGGCTAACAGAAAAAAATCTGACTTCTTCATTCTACACTGTTAGACTATCTAATCTTTTTATTAAACATTGCCTATTTAGCCAGTGACATGATGCCTCTGTTCTTCCCTTGGTCAGCATTTCCCATCAAAGATGCAATGAACTGCCTGGCTCCTTTCAACTCCAATTTATATGTTTACAGTGCTGTATAGACGTAGGAGACCATGTAACACTTCAATCAAATTCACTTTGAAAAACCTTCAAGTGGTTGAACTTTTCTCATGAGAAAACATTCACGTTGTCTATTGACACATAACTTCAAACCATCAACTTTGAACTGATTTATCCTGCCAGATAAATCACTCAACTCTAATAAACATAAAGCCTCGATGCAAGCACACGATATATCTTATTGCAAGAAACTGAAGTATGCCAGAAGGTTTAAAATCTAAAGCTCTAGGGACACAAATATAGCAGTAGTCATGCCACTTTAGAGTGAATTATGTAGACTTCTCAAGCCACTAAAGCCAGAATTGTGACTATTTAGAAGGTCACAGCTGAGCAATAGCATCATTGGTTAGTTCGAATTGCAAAAGAAATTGCAATTTCTGCTCTACTTGAACATTTCTTGGCTGGAAAAGAAAATACACGAGAACACGATCTAAATGATGATAGCACTTGACAACTAAAGTTTGATGATCGCAGAACTAGCTAGATCAGAGCCAACCTTTTGACTTGATAATCAATTGGAGTACATTTTAATGCCAGGTCCACCAAAAGGCTAATCAGTGGCATATGTTTTCAGTCTTTTGGAAAATGGAGATAAAGGATAATAATAATTCAAAAAGGAAAACATAAAATTCCTGTTGAGAGTGTAATGCTGGAAAAGCACAGCCAGTCAGACAGCATTCCTGATGAAGAGCTTTGCCCAAAACGTCGATTCTCCTGCTCCTCGGATACTGCCTGACCTGCTGTGCTTTCCCAGCACCACACTTTTGACTTTAATGTTCAACATCTGCAGTCCTCACTTTCACCTAACATAAAATTCCTGTCTTTCTGTTCTCATATTATGCCAAAACACTTGTACAAAGTCAGAACTGGATTCCATTAACTGCCTGAAGCATCATTAGATTATTTCTAATCAGTAATATAGTACTGCAATAATTAAAACCTACCGAAAAAAATGACTAACTACACAAACAAACACTGAATTCTCTTTTCTAAACCATTCTGGCTCTCTAGCTCTCCCTCTTTCTTTTTAAAATGCTCCTTAACACTGACTTCTTTGGCCAAGCCTATGGTCCTCGGTCCCAACAAATGGTTGTATAATAAAATTATGCTTGATAGTTGAGCCTTTGAAATGTCTTCAATTCCTGTCCTACATTTTGTAGGTGTGTGGCAGTGCATTCTTTTAGAATGTACTATGCAGGGGACAAACAGCTACGCACAAGAAAGCTATCAACACGTATGGCAATGCAGCAAACTTAAAGGAATTGTGCAATACAACCAACAGACTGCATCCAGGAAAACATTAGATGTAACCTCTTGCTTCAGTCATGTTAGGATGTTACCAGCATAATATATAATTGCATGTTACTGTTGGAAGGGTTTATTACTTCAATATTAATTTCTTGTGCAGTTTGTTTTATTTACTTGTGCAAAAAGTGGTCAATGTACTACATTCACTGCATTTAGAAAACATAAAGGAAGGACAAACAGCCTACCCTTTCCACAACATGTTCCATTTCAGCAGCATTTGTCTTCTGAATCTCCAGTTTCATCCTTTCCATTTCAGCTTTCAGTTTGTTGACAGTAGTTTCGTGATCATGCAAAGCTCTCTGCTTTTCCTCCTCACGTAGTAGTCCCAACTCAACTAGCTGTTGTTTTCTCTGAGAGTTGACCTGGATAAGTTCTTCACGTAGCTGGTGGACCTGGCTTTCCAACTCTGCAATTGTCTGCAAAAACAGCAAGTCTTTTTCATTATTGCAGTTTATCACAAATGTACATTTGATGACAAAATCTCATTAAAAATGTCAAGATTAAAACTGTTAACATTAGCTTGCTTGCAAACTGCTTCTGGATATATATTACTCAAATAGTGAAAATGTGAATCCTTGTATTCTCTCCCTTACAACATTGAGGCTCCACTTCCAGCACAGAGATTGTAATGGTTCAAGAAGGCAGCTCACCACTACCTTCTCAGGGATAACTAGGAATGGGCAATAAATGCTGGCCAGCCAGCAACGCCTACAAGTGAATAATAAAAAAGCCTGTGCAACCTCTCTTATAAGATAACCCTTCAATCCAAAGCATTAATCCACTAAACCATGTCCAACCTTCTTCAAAGGCATTTACATCCTTCCTGAAACAAAGAGACTAATACTATATACGAAATTCCCAAATGTGCTCACACTCATGCCCTGCATAACTGAAAAATAACCATCCTTTTTTGAGTGTAAGAACTCGGCGCAGGAGTCGTCCCTCAAGCCCGCTCCACCATGAAGATGGTTGATCTCATCTCTGCTGAAAATGTGTTGCTGGAAAAGTGCAGCAGGTCAGGCAGCATCCAAGGAGCAGGAGAATCGACATTTCGGGCATGAGCCCTTCAGCTAAAAAGCTGTATGTCTCCTTGTTAAATTTAGTCAATGTCCGGCATCCACTGTAATCTGGGCTCATGAATTCCACAGATTCACGCCATTTTCAGGGAAGCAATTTCTCCTCATCTCTGCTTTAGACCTGCTACCACTTATCCCAAAACTATGAACTCTCATTCGAGATTGCCCCAGTAAGGAAACATCCTCTCTGCATGTGCTTTGTCAATACCCTTTAGCATCTAATATACTTCCAATTAGGCCTCCTCTTTTTCTTCTAAACTGTAGCAAGTATAACCCGACAAATATAGTCCTGCGCAATCTCTGTTCAGAAAACAAACTCCTTACTCTGGAATTAATCTACTGAGCCCACAAGATTGCAAATACAGATCATGTCAGGTAAG
This sequence comes from Chiloscyllium plagiosum, assembly GCF_004010195.1. Lineage (NCBI taxonomy): Eukaryota > Metazoa > Chordata > Chondrichthyes > Orectolobiformes > Hemiscylliidae > Chiloscyllium > Chiloscyllium plagiosum. The sequence continues at coordinate 50,532,306 of NC_057733.1, read as the reverse complement.
GGAACCAAAATTACACAAAATACTCCAGGTGCAGTGTCATTAATGCCTTGTTCAGCTTCAGCAACACTTCTCTCCAAAATTCCATTTTTATTCTTTATTAACTACTGTTACTACCTGCATACTAGTTTTCTGTGATTCATGGATGAGGACAGATTCTTCTGCACTGAAGCACTCTGAGGTCTCTCTCCACCAAAATAATAAGTTGCCTTTCTATTCTTCTGACCAAATTAAATAACCTCACATTTATCCACATTAATACTTCATCTGCCAAACTCTGGCCTATTTATTAACCTATCCATATCCATAAGACCATAAGACATAGGAGTGGAATAAGGCCATTTGGCCCATCGAGTCCACTCAGCCATTCAATCATGGCTGATGGGCATTTCAACTCCACTTACCCGCATTCTCCCCATAGCCCTTAATTCCTTGTAACATCAAGAATTTATCAATCTCTGCCTTGAAGACATTCAGCGTCCCAGCCTCCACTACACTCTGCGGCAATGAATTCCACAGGCCCACTGTATATTTCTTATTTCTTCTTTGCAACTTACTTTCCCACCTATTTTAGTGTCATCTACAAATTTGGCTATAGTACTTTCTAACACCCGTCCCAAATCAAAATAATTAATATAGATTGTAAATAGTTGAGGCCCAAAGACCAAATCCTGTGGCACCCTACTAGTTACAGCTTCCAACCAGAAAAAAGACCCAACTGTCCTGACTTTCTGCTTGTTAGTCAATCCTCTATCCAAGTTAATAAATTGCCCTGAACCCCATTTGTATGACACAAAATCCCCTACCATGTCCAATTTAAAATTCTTATTCTGATGGCATCTCAGAGCTTCATGGCTTATCACTACAACCTTCTCCAACCCTTCATTAACTGCATTTCATCAATGTGGCCTTTGCTGCATTGCCTTCTCCTTTCAGCCCACCTAAATTTTGACTTCTTTGTCTCAGCACCTTCTTTTGTCTGAAAATATTCCTGTTAAAGTGCCTTAAAAATAATAGAAACAAATATCCCCTTATGATGGAATGAATGATTTATTATTGTCGCTTGTATTTTATAGTGAATAATACAGTAAAATGCAGTGAAAGGCTTCAACTGTCGCCATAATCTGGCACCATTTTGAATAGTTTAAGAATAAAAAGAGTAAATATATATAGCTGAAAGAGAGTCCTCCACTGCCACCTGCACCAGACCCATCAACATAGAAGTTGCAACTCATTACGTGCCGTCTTTCACCTCCAGGTCCACCTTGTCGATGCCGCTACCGAGCCCTATGCTGAAATCATACTCACCTGCAATCATTGCTGCCTGCTGATAACCAGGAGTCCTCACTCCGGCCTACCATGACTGCAACCAGGGGTCCCTGGCTCCGCTGTTGCCTCAAAGATGGCAGAGGTCCCCAGTCCGGGCATACAATGCTGCTGCCACAATAGCTGCCACCTTGCCAGTGCCAGGAGACTTGCACTGTGCCTACTGCAATCAGGACTGCCTGGCTCCGCTCCCAGGCCAGGAGTCCCACTCTGGGCCTACTGCAACCTGGAGTCTCTGGTTCCGCTGCCAGGCGGAGTCCCCGCTCTGGGCCTACTGTAACCAGGACTGCCTGGCTCCGCTGCCAGGCCAGGAGTCTCGCTCTGGGCCTACTGCAACCTGGAGTCTCTGGTTCCGCTGCCAGGCCAGGAGTCCATACTCTGGACCTAGTGCAACCTGGCATCAGACTCTGCTGCCAGGCCAGGCCACAGCCATGCCTAGAGTCCCACTCTGGCCGCAGATGTCACCTGGCACCACCATCTAGAAGAGCCCACTGCTCTAGTCGCTGGAGGAGCTTTCCTGCTGGCCTCAAATGCCAGGAGGACATCCTCACTGATGCCGCTGCCACTTCCAATTACTATGAAGAGCTGCATCTGTGGCTGGAACGCTGGTGCCAGGCCACACACAGCCCACTCTCGCTGGTGTGCCAATGCTGCCGACTAACCCGCCAGAGAAAAGAAAGCCAAAAGAAAAAACAAAAGGAAAAGAGTAGAGATAAAATGAAAAAAAAAGAAAAGCAGATGGGAGCTGATGAGCCCTGGCAAGAGCCCACATGCAGCCCTGCCTCTTTGCCGCCATCATGACCTCAGTGAATGGTGCAGATTTAATGGTCTAGTTCTACTCCTCTGTCTTATGGCCTTCTTCTCCCAATAGGCCATTATTGGAGAATGTATACAGCACAAGTTGCATTGTCATCTTTCAAAATTTGATGGCAATTCTGTGGGAGTGCAGCAATAGTTGTAGAAGGCACTCAAAATGAAACTTTGGATAAAGACAAAGAATTGTGGATGCTGGAGATCTGAAATAAAGAAATTGTTGGAGAATTCAGCAGAACTGTCAATATCTGTGGAGAAAGTGAGGACTGCAGATGCTGGACATCACAGTCAAAAGCTGTGGCGCTGGAAAAACACAGCAGGTCAGGCAGAATCTGAGGAGCACGAGAGTTGACATTGCTCATGCCTGAAACGTTGACTCTCCTGCTCCTCAGATGCTGCCTGACATAGAACATAGAAGAATACAGCGCAGTACAGGCCCTTTGGCCCTCGATGTTGCGCCGATCCAAGCCCACCTAACCTATACTAACCCACTATCCTCCATATACCTATCCAATGCCCGCTTAAATGCCCATAAAGAGGGAGAGTCCACCACTGCTACTGGCAGGGCATTCCATGAACTTACAACTCGCTGAGTGAAGAACCTACCCCTAACTTCAGTCCTATATCTACCCCCCCTTAATTTAAAGCTATGCCCCCTTGTAATACCCGACTCCATACGCGGGAAAAGGTTCACACTGTCAACCCTATCTAACCCCCTAATCATCTTGTACACCTCAATCAAGTCACCCCTAAACCTTCTTTTCTCTAATGAAAACAGCCCCAAGTGTCTCAGTCTTTCCTCATACGATCTTCCTTCCATACCAGGCAACATCCTGGTAAACCTCCTCTGCACCCGTTCCAGTGCCTCCACATCCTTCCTATAGTATGGCGACCAAAACTGCACACAATACTCCAGATGCGGCCGCACCAGAGTCTTATACAACTGCATCATGACCTCAGGACTCCGGAACTCAATTCCTCTACATGTTGTGCTTTTCCACTTTTTGACTCTGACAATATCTGTGCTGAGTGAAATGGAGCTAATGTTTCAAGTCCAATATGATTCCTTTTTGGAATGGAAATTTTTGAAAATTTATCTTAATCTGGACTGGAGCTTTTTTTAAAACAACAGTTTTGAACCTTGAAAGAATGAGGAACAGAATCGTTGCTGAGAACCGAAAATAAAATTTGGCACTGGATAGGAGCCTTTAACATTTTGTGCCTCTAAGAGATTAAAGTTTCTTACAAGTTAAGTTTAAAGAAGTAAGTATCCTCACCACAATGAAGAAAATTGTTGTTGGGATGAAGACCTGTCAGATAGCAACAAGAACAGAGATGGAAAACCAGACAACGGAATTAGTAGTTTCAAAACGCTGAATGGTGTTACCTCTGCACAATAGAAAAATTTTGGTTTCCCACTGGCATAATCAATAAATGTGGTGTCTGGTGTAACACCCGGGTGTATGGTCCTGATCTCAGCTTGGCCAGCAATATACAGTGTATGGGCAGTAATAAAACCTGCCAAAGATCCTGTGACTATGTAGAATTCTAAACAGAGGAAACTATGATGGTATGAAGCATAAATTGGCTATGATAGATTGAAGAATGTCACACTTGAAGGTATGACCGTGGAAAGGCAATGGCAAATATTCAACAAACACATGGGAGAACTGCAACAATTGTTCATTCCTGTCTGGCACAAAAGTAAGATGAATAAGGTGACCAAACCATGGCTTACAAAGCAAATTAGAGACAGTATTAGATCCAAGGAATAGGTACACAAATTGGCCAGAGGAGCAGGAGCAATTTAGAATTCAGCAAAAAAGAACAAAGGGATTGATTAAGAAAGGAGTGAGAGTAAGCTTGTGCAGAACATAAAAACTGATCTTAAAGGGTTTCTGTACGAACAAAAACAGAATTGAGAAAGAGAGAACATGTTCCAACAAAAGGTCACTGGACTTAAAACATTAGCTGTGTTTCCCTCTCCATAGATGCTGCTGGGTTTCTCCAGCAATTTCCTTTTTAGTTTCAGATTTCCAACAATTGCAGTTATTTATTTCATTTTAAGGTTTCCATAATATGTGAAGAGAAAAGATTGGTGAAGGCAAATGTAGGTCCCTTACAATAAGAAACAGAGGAATGTATTATGGGGAACAAAGAACTGGCTGACTAGCTACTTTGGTTCTGTGTTCACAAAGGATGATACAAGTATTAGAAATGTTGGAGATCACATGATTTAATGAGCAGGAGGAACTGAAGGAAACCAGCATTAATAGGGAAATGGTGTTGGGGAAATTGATAGGATGGAAGGCTGATAAATCCCGAAAGACTGATAATCCAAATCCCAAATTAGTGAAGGAAGTGGCCCTATAAATTGTTGGTTCATTGGTGGTCATCTTCCAAAATTCTACAAACTCTGGAACAGTGCCTACAGATTGGAAGGGAGGCAATGTAATTGTTTCAGAAGAGAGGCTGAGAGATGAGCACTTGAAAAACAATGGCAGGGTGGGATAGAATCAACATGGAATTACAAAAGAGGAATCTACCAGAATTCTTCAAGGATGTAATTAGTAGTGATGATGAGGAGGAACCAGTGGATATGCTTTATCTGGACTTTCAGAAAGCTTTCGATAAAGTGCCACATAAGACATTAGTGTTAAAATTAAGGGTATGGGGTTCGGTATTGAGATGGATAGAAAACTGGTTGGTAACAGGAAATAAAATATGGAAAACGTGTCTTTTCCCAAATGGTAGGCATAGACTGTGGGTTCCCTGGAGATCAATGCGAGTCCACAAAAAGATCAGCCATGATCTTTTGATTGGCGGAGCAGGCTCGAAGGGCCAGATGGTCTACTCCTCCTCCTAGTTCTTCTGTTCTTATGTAAGCCAACTATCACAGTATATATTGCTGAGGGAACTAATGAAATATCCCCAAATTTGGAGATGACACAAAGCTGGATGAGAGGGTGAGCTCTGAGGATGAGCAGAGATAGTTCAGGATGATTTGGACAGGCTGAGTAGGTGGGCAAATGCATGGTAGACACAGTATAATGTTGCTGTGGTTCTGTTTGCCGAGCTGGAAGTTTTTGTTGCAAACGTTTCGTCCCCTGTCTAGGTGACATCCTCAGTGCTTGGGAGCCTCCTGTGAAGCGCTTCTGTGGTGTTTCCTCCGGCATTTATAGTGGCCTGTCCCTGCCACTTCCGGTTGTCAGTTTCAGCTGTCCGCTGTAGTGGCCGGTATATCGGGTCCAGGTCGATGTGTTTGTTGATGGAGTTTGTGGATGAGTGCCATGCTTCTAGGAATTCCCTGGCTGTTCTTTGTTTGGCTTGCCCTATAATGGTAGTGTTCTCCCAGTTGAATCCATGTTGCTTGTCGTCTGCGTGTGTGGCTACTAGAGATAGCTGGTCGTGTCGTTTCGTGGCTAGTTGATGTTCATGGATGCGGATCGTTAGCTGTCTTCCTGTTTGTCCTATATAGTGTTTTGTGCAGTCCTTGCATAGGATTTTGTACACAACATTAGTTTTGCTCATGCTGGGTATCAGGTCCTTCGTTCTAGTGAGTTGTTGTCTGAGGGTGTTGATGAAATTGCGAGGGTATCCGTTTTTTGCGAATACCTTGTATAGGTGTTCCTCTTCCTCTTTTTGCAGTTCTGGTGTACTGCAGTGTGTTGTGGCCCTTTTGAATAGTGTCTTGATGCAACTTCGTTTGTGTGTATTGGGGTGGTTGCTTTCATAGTTCAGGACTTGGTCTGTGTGTGTGGCTTTCCTGTGTACCTTTGTGGTGAATTCTCCGTTTGGTGTTCTCTGTACCATCACGTCTAGGAATGGGAGTTGGTTGTCCTTTTCTTCCTCTCTCCTATATAGGACAAACAGGAAGACAGCTAACGATCCACATCCACGAACATCAAGTAGCCACGAAACGACACGACCAGCTATCCCTAGTAGCCACATACGCAGACAACAAGCAACATGAATTCGACTGGGAGAACACTACCATTATAGGGCAAGCCAAACAAAGAACAGCCATGGAATTCCTAGAAGCATGGCACTCATCCACAAACTTCATCAACAAACACATCGACCTGGACCCGATATACCGGCCACTACAGCGGACAGCTGAAACTGACAACCGGAAGCGGCAGGGATAAGGCCACTATAAATGCCGGAGGAAACACCACAGAAGCGCTTCACAGGAGGCTCCCAAGCACTGAGGATGTCACCTAGACTGGGGACGAAACGTTTGCAACAAAAACTTCCAGCTCGGCGAACAGAACCACAGCAACGAGCACCCGAGCTACAAATCTTCTCACAAACTTTGAACAGTATAATGTAGATAAATGTGAGGTTATCTACTTTGGTAGCAAAAATAGGAATGTAGACTATTATCAGAATAGTTATAAACTTAGAGAGAGGAATGTGCAATGATACCTGAATACCCACATACACCAGTCACTGAAAGTGACCATGTATGTGCAGCAGGCAGTAAAGAAGGTAATTGGTATGTTGGCCTTCATAGTAAGAAGGTTTGAATACAGGAGCAAAGATGTTTTTCTGCAATTATGCAGGGCCTTGGTTAGATCACGCCTGGAATATTTTGTGCAGGTTTGGTGTCCTTATCTTCTGTTCATGCTGAGGAGGCAATACAGAAAAGGTTTATCAAACTGATTCCTGGAATGGCAGGACTGACGCATGGGGAGAGGTGGAATCAATTTGCATTTCAGAATTCAGATTTTGCTGGAATTCAGAAGAATTAGAAGGGGATCTCATAGAAATTCTAAAATTCTACAGAGGTTCTGCGAAGGGAGTATGATCAGCTAGGAGCTAAATTAAAAAGCAGATTCAAAAAGGTAATAATCTCTAGATTATGACCTGAGCCATGAGCTAATTGGTACAGGGTCAATAAAATGAAGCAGGTAAATGCATGGTTGAAAGATTGGTGTGTGAGAAATGGGTTTGAAATCATGGGCGTTGCCATCAGTACTGCAGAAGAAGGGACATGTTCTGATGGGACGGTCTTCATCTGAACCGTGCTGGGACCAGAGTCCAAGCAAATCGCAAAATTAGAGTGTAGACAGGGCTTTAAATTAAATAGTGAGGAGGCTCAGTTAACCCAAATTAAAGGAGATGGTAAGACTAAATTATTAAAAGGATAAATTATTAAAATCTTCAGCATAGATAGAAATAGAACAGAGTATATGAAAAGGGGTAGCAATCAAATTTCAAGCACAGTGGACAAATGAGTGACAGTCAGAAGACAGATGGTTAATACAGGATGGAATGAGTTATATCTGAATGCACACAGTATAAGGAATAAGGTAAATGAGCTTGTGGCACAGATCAAAATTGGTAGGTATGGCGTAGTGGGATTCACGGAGACGTAGCTGCAAGGGGATAAGGATTTGGAGCTGAATATACATCCTATCAAAATGATAGGCGGTGGGCAGAGGGGATGGGTTGCCTTATTAGTAAGAAATAAAATTTAATCAATAGTGAGAAAGGAAGTAGGGTCAGATGGTGTACAATCTGTCTGGGTAGGATTGAGGAACCGCAAAGGTAAAAATACCACAGTTGGAGTTATGTACAGGCCTCCAAATAGTAGTCTGGAGCTGGGGTGCAAGCTACACCAGGAAATAGAAAAGATGTGTAAGAAAAGCAAAGTTACAGTGATCATGGGGAATTTTAGTATGCAGGTGGACTGGGAAAATCAGGTTGGTAGTGGATTGCAAAAAAATAATTTGTGGAATGTATATGAGATGGCTTTTTGGAGCCGCTAGTGGTGGAACCCACTAGGGAACAAGCAATACTGGATTTAGTGTTGTGCAATGAGGCAGACTTGGTAAGGGAGCTTAAGGTGAAGGAACCCTTAGGAGGCAGTGATCATAATATGACTGAATTTACTCTGCAATTTGAGAGGGAGAAGATAGAATCAGAGATAATGGTATAAAGCTGAATAAAGGCAATGACAGAGGCATGAGGGAGGAGCTGGTTAGAATTGGCTGGGAGAGGAGCCTAACAGGAAAACAGTGGAACAGCAATGGCAGGGGTTTCAGGGAGTAATTCAGGAGATACAGCAGAGCTTCATCCCTAGGAAAAAGAAGCATGGTACAGGGAAGATGAATCGACGTTTCAGGAATAAAGAAGGGCTCATGCCCGAAACATCGATTCTCCTGCTCCTTGGATGCTGCCTGACCTGCTGCGCTTTTTCAGCAACACATTTTCAGCTCTGATCTCCAGCATCTGCAGTCCTCACTTTCTCCCACAGGGAAGATGAGACAACCATGGCTGTCTACGGAGGTCAGGGATAGTATAAAAGCAAAATAGAAAGCATACAATGTGGTGAAGAGCAGTGGGAAACCAGAGGTTGGGAAGCTCACAAAGACAAACAGAGGGCAACAAAAAAAAACATAAATAAGGAGGAAGAAGATTTAATATGTGGGTAAGCCAGCCAGTAATATAAAGGAAGGCTGTAAGAGTTTCTTCAGATATAAAGGGCAAAAGAGAGGCAAAAGTGGACATTGGGCACCTGGAAATTGACACTGGAGAGCTAGTGTTGAGGAACAAAAAAATAGCTGAGGAACTGAATAATTACTTTGCGTCTGACTTCATGGTGGAAAACACAAGTAATATCCCAAATATTCAAGAGTGAGGGGGCAGAGCTGAGTATGGCAGCCATCACCAAAGAGAAGGTGCTAGAAAAACTGAATGGCCTGAAGGTGGATAAATCCCCTGGACCAGATGGACTACACTGCAGCACTTTAAGGGAGATAGCTAAAGGGATAGCAGAGACATTAGTGATGATCTTTCAGGAATCACTCAGAATCAGGGAGGGTCCCGGAGGACGAGAAAATCACTAACGTGTCACCCCTAATTAAAAAGGGAGTAAGGCAAAAGATGGAAAATTACAGACTGATTAGTCTAACCTTGGTTGTGGATAAGATCCTGGAATCCATTGTGAAGGATGAGAATTCTGAATACTTGGAAGTATATGGTAAAAGAGGGCAAGGTCAGCATGGTTTCATCAAGGGGAGATCATGCCTGATAAATCTGCTAGAATTCTTTGAGGAAGAAACAAGTAGGTTAGACCAAGGAGAGCCAATGGATGTTATCTACCTGGACTTCAAGAAGGCCTTTGACAAGGTGCCGCACAGGAGGCTACTGATTAAGATAGCCTGGATAGAAGCTTGGCTATCTGACAAAAAGCAGACAGTGGGAATAAAAGGGTCTTTCTCAGGATGGCAGTCAGTGACAAGTGGTGTTTCACAAGGCTCAGTGTTGGGACCACAACTTTTCACTTATACATTAATGATGTATAATGGCACAGTGGCACAGTGGTTAGCACTGCTGCCTCACAGCGCCAGAGACCTGGGTTCAATTCCCGCCTCAGGCGACTGACTGTGTGGAGTTTGCACATTCTCTCCGCATTTGCGTGGGTTTCCTCCGGGTGCTCTGGTTTCCTCCCACAGTTCAAAGATGTGCAGGTTAGGTGAATTGGCCATGCTAAATTGCCCGTAGTGTTAGGTAAGGGGTAAATGTAGGGGTATGGGTGGTTTGCACTTTGGCGGGTCGGTGTGAACTTGTTGGGCCGAAGGGCCTGTTTTCACATTGTAAAGTAATCTAATAAAAAAAACGATCTAAATGAAGGAACTGAAGGCATTCTGGCTAAGTTTATAGATGATACAAACATAGGTAGGGGGACAGATAGCATTGAGGAGGCGGAGATGCTGCAGAAGGATTTGGACAGATTAGGAGAGTGGGCAAAGAAGTGGCAGATGGAGTACAACGTGGGAAAGTGTGAGGTCATGCATTTTGGTAAGAATAGAAGCATGGCTATTTTCTAAATGGGGAGAAAATTCAGAAGTCTGGAATGCAGAGGGACTTGGGAGTTCTAGTCCAGGATTCTCTCAAGGTAAACTTGCAGGTTGAGTCAGCAGTTAGGAAGGCAAATACAATGATGGCATTTATTTTGAGAGGACTTGAATATAAAAGCAGTCATGTACTTCTGAGGCTCTATAAATCTCTGGTCAGACCACATTGTGTGCAGGTTTGGGCTCTATATCTCAGGAAAGATGTACTGGCCCTGGTGCTTGTTCAGAGGAAGTTCACAAGAATGGTCACAGGCATGAAAAGCTTAACATATGATCAATGTTTGAGAACTCTTTTGCTTGTGGATTTTGGTTGGGAGTGCCAGGTCTCTATACAAGCAACACTGATGATCTGGTGATGCACATTGAAGTCAGGATGGGGTGGGACTTCAAGAGAAACTTTAGAAACGTTTTCATGCAACTGCTGCTGTTGCATTTCTTAAAGAGAGGTCATGATGATGAAATCAAGTTTCAGTGTTATTGGTGATATCCATCTCAATGGAGGCAAGCTTGAGGATTAAACTAACCCTTAGAACGAAAGGATACTTGGAAATGATCTTCAACTACAAGTCATGCATATCTGAGAATGAATTGACTTGATTCATTTTCAGAAATCCCCACAAAGTTTCTTTGGCTTTTCATGAGATCATAAACCCATCTCTAAATTTCAGGATTTTCTCTGGGCTCCTTGTTCTTTAATCATTTAGTTTGAAAGCATTCTTCACCAGTCCAAGAGGTGGGAGTAAACAAAGCATTAGCTGTGGTATACAGTTTATATAAGTATGAGTATAGGATATTGCTGTCAATGAAGTTATCCCAAAGCCATTGCAGGTGATTGCCTGAAATCATCTTGTTGAAGGTCAGAGAGACTTTTCCTTGGAAGATGAGCATCTGTGCTGGTGAATAATTCATCATGAGATTTTGTGGTTGGTGCTCAGAAACAGAAAATCAGTATGTACAAAGTCGAGTTGATTTCTGAAACTACAATACAGAGCAGCTTGTATTCCTATGAAAACAGGGGAAAAAAAAACAAATACAGAAAAAAAGCAAGCATGTTAATAATTAAAATATGCCCTATCTACATTTCTGGGAGGTGAAATGGTCTATGTAAACAGTTTATACATTTGAAGAATGCAAAGGTTCACATTCGAAGTATGTGAAAGGAATGAAAGCAACTGTAAGCAACTCACAAGTCTATCTATTAAACACTATGTCTTGCTAGTTTTGCAAATTAAAAAAATCCAATTAGCTATACATGAGAAGATCAAAACCCAGTGTGCTTTGACTGCATGTGCGTGTGGGGGAACAGCTGATAGGAAGCAGAACATTTAATATTTAATCATATTTATTGATGGGTTACTAATTATCATGAAAGGTGATCTTAATTTTCCTCATAGTCAATCCTGGCCAACATGACAGTGTTCCAAGTAGCACTGAGGTGAAATACAGGTCTAGGTTCATTTTGTAAAGACTCCAGATTGGTTTCTCTTCAGGATAAGAGAATAAATTGAACAGCAATACCCTTGCCACATTTTTTTGAAGCAAAACTTGAAAGGCACGTTGACTTTACAGGCTGTTGTTCACTTTATTAAATATTTTACTGTGGTTTTAGGAGAATTTTTGTTGCAAAGGATAATTCTGTGGGGTACAGCCTAATAATGAAAATTTTAGAAATGTTCAACTATCATTAATTTATTTGGTGAAATTTTAATAGGTAGTTAGAACTGTTTCTGGATTAGTATCTAAGTGAACCAGTTGTCCTATGCTTGCACAAGCTGCAGTGACATGTACATTGAATACAAATTAGGAGCTGAATCTTATATCTGTGTTGCAGTTCTCATTTTCTATTCGAATACTGTACAGCAATCTTAAGTCTCAGGTGGATGAAAGGAAAGAATCTCTCTGAATATTAGCTAATGCCACATTTGCAAGTCTTGAGAAGATCAGTGTGCATAAGATCATTCCTAGCGAGCAATATGTGAATTGCTTTGTACTGCTCCACTGATGGAAACTATTCCTGGTCTGGGATTAAACCCTTTTCATCATAAAGCCCCATCTGGTCCAAGGTCCACGTCAGTCAAACCTTTCCCTTTAAACTTACTGCTTTGATTCTACATCAATTTATTCAACTGCATTTGTGTGACTCAATGAAAGGACAGCATCATTTAAACCAAAAGTATTTCCTTCATGTAACAGCCATAATTAAAAACAATGGTTATGAAGGAGTAAAAACAGGATAATATTTCTGATAGCACTTCAAAGGCTGACAGCTGTCAGTGACTTTGAAGATGCTAATCAGAAACGGAGCAACAAGATTCTGTTAAAGACTGTGCCTAGAAGAGTAGTGAGTTTATAATGAATTAAACCACCACAGAGGCAATCTTACATGTACAATTGATCAGGGTACGTATTGTCCTGTTTATTGCATACCATACCAACTCTGCAGGAGATAACATTTTGCAAATTGGAAACAAAGGAAGGTTTTACCATTACTTTACAATATTGTGTTTAACTAGAGAGCGCATTGAAAATGCAGATCGTTTAATGTACGTTTGCAAGTCTTAAGATGACAAGTGTGCATTAGATCATTTCTAGCATTTCACAATTTAAAATATACTGTAAAGGATTTTAGGAATTGTTTTGGTTAGTTAAAAATGTTTAAAGATCACAAAAATAAAGATATCGGACTTAAAGAGAATTGAGGTATCACAAAATCAGAAGTGCCAAAGAGCCTTTGACTCCCACAGATGGTTTATTATACTAATTATATCTGCATCAGGGGGTATGTGCAGGCTGCATGGCTTTGGGAAAGGACAATTCTGATAAGGCTTTAGAAATTAAATGGTGGAATCTTATAGCTCAATCAGCTCAGATGAGGATCAACTGGCTGCAATCATACTGTAAATTTCACAGGGAAAAACAAAACAAGGTCTAATTTGGTCCTTATAAAACATGATGCTGCAGAAAAATTCTCCTAGCTATAGTGAGGAGGAATGAATAATAAAAATGGTAATACTGCTATATTATATAGTATAAAAGTCAAATCACAAAGCTACATATTTTCCCTTGAAAAGGTACAGAGGTAGAAATAAAAGGATAGAGAGCATCAATGCATTCTGGGGCAGGAGATACCTATGCAAAAGGCATGGGCTACACTTCAATAACGCTCTGTTTAATGTCCCCTTGTGGTGTTTCACCAGTATGGTGGGAAGCGTTTAAATTAAACAGGCATGGTCACACAGAAATAACCAAGAGGAATAAAGTGTATAAAGGAATGAGCATGTTGAATAGTACTAAAGAAGGAAGTAGTATTAAACCAAACACTTAGAAATGTATATAATAAGGAAGCAGAGTCAGTATGTCTTCATGAAGGTGAAATTATATCTGACAAATTCACTAGTATTCTTTAAGGAAGTAACAAGTAGGATAGATAAAAAGGAGGTAGTAGATTTAAGATATTTGGATTTTCAGAAGGTGTTTGATAAGGCATCACATATTAGGCTACTTAATAATGACTCATGGTGTTGGGAACAGCATAGATAAAGAATTGGCTAATTAATAGAAAAGAAAGTTGGATTAAGAGGGGAATCTTTCAGGATGGTAACCTGTAGCTAGTAGTCTGCTACAGGGATCAGTACTGGGGCCACAATTATTTGCAATATTAATGACTTTGATGAGGAAACTGAATGCACCATGTTTGCAGTTAGCACACAAATAGGTGGGAAAGCAGGTGGTAAGAATGACACAGAGTTTGCAAAGGAATACAGTCAGGTTTAGTGGCTGGGAAAAATCTTGGCAGATGGAAGATAAAGTGGGCAAATGTGAGGTTTGGCAGGAAGAATTGAGAAAACTGAATATTTTTTAAGTGGAGAAAGTTACAGAACCAAGGGATTTGGGAGTTCTCAAGTATGAATCACAGAAAACTAGCATTCAAGCTCAGCAGATAATAAGGAAGGCAAATGGAATGTTGGCCTTTATTTCAAAAGAGAATGGAGTTTAAAAGTAGGGAGATTTTGCTGAAACTAAACAAAGCACCAGTCAGTAGTCAGATCACAGCTGAAATGCTCTGAACAATTTTGGTTCCTTATCTAAGGAAAGATTGACTGGTATTGGAGACAATCCACTGAAGGTTCACTGGGCTAGGCTGATACTGATATGAATAGTGATATTGGGGGATTCTAATTATCTCAATGTCAACTGGAGGAGAAATTGAGTAGTATGGACCTGCACATATTGGAATTCAGCAGAATGAGAGGAACATACAAGATTCTTAGGGGGCTTGACAGGCTAGATGTAGAAAGGTTATATAGTCATAGAGATGTACAGCACTAATCAGACCTTTCAGTCCAATTTGTCCATGCCAACTAGATATCCTAAATTAATCTAGTCCCATTTGCAAGTATTTGGCTCATATCCCTCTAAACTCTTCTTATTCATGTGCCCATCCAGGTGCCTTTTAAATGTTGCAATTGCATCAGCCTCCACCATTTCTTTCGACAGTTTCTTCCATACAAGCACCACCCACTGCATGAAAAAGCTGCCTCCTTAAGTTCCTTTTAAATCTTTCCTCTCTCACATTAAACCTATGCTTTCTAGATTTGGTCTCCCCTACCTGGGGTCAAGACCTTGACTATTCATCCTATCCTGCCTCTCATGATTTTATAAACCTCTATAAGATCATCCCTCAGCGTCTGATGATCCAGAGAAAAAAGCCCCTTGACCTCCAAGATAAATAAAACCTCCAAGACCTCACAAGTTGTCTATTTAAATAATACTTAAGTCTTAAGTTTGGCACCTCTGCTTTACAATCTCTCTTCAAAAAAAAGAACAAAATATCCTTTTAAAGTGCAGAATTGTCACACTAGCAACATTCTCTGGACTTTTGGTTTCTGTTTTGTCACAGGCTTGAGAATTGTTCAATTGTGATAGGCTTGCAATCTGCTATCTCCCTCTTTCTTTCTGTAACAATATAGCCCTTAGAGTTACAGAATTATACAGCATGTAAACAGGCCCTTCGGTCTAACTCATCATGCTGACCAGACGTTCTAAATTAATCTAGTTCCATTTGCCAGCATTTGGCCCATATCCCTCTAGATCCTCTCAGGGTGGCATGGTGGCTCAGTGGTTAGCACTGCTGCCTCACAGCACCAGGGTCCCAGGTTTGATTCCAGCCTCAGGCGACTATCTGTGTGGAGTTTGCACATTCTCCTGGGTGCTCTGGTTTCCTCCCACAGTCCAAAGATGTGCAGGCCAGGTGAATTGCCCATAGTTTTAAGTGCATTAGTCAGAGGGAAATGGGTATGGGTGGGTTACTATTTGGAGGGTCAGTGTGGACTTGTTGGGCCAAAAAGCCTGTTTCCACACTGTCGAGAATCTAATCTAATCTGGTCATATACCCATCTAGATGCCTTTTTAATGTTATAATTGTAAGCGCCTCCACCACATCCTCTGGCATGTTCTTCCATACATGCACTACTTTCTGCTTGAAAAGTAATTGCCCGTTAGGCTTCTTTTAAGTCTTTCCGCTTTCACCTTAAACCTACGCCCTCCAATTTGAACACCCCTACCATGCTCCTCATAATTTCAAAGGTCACCCCTCAGCCTCCAATTCTCCAGGGAAAAATGCCTCAGCCTATTCAGCCTTTCCAAATAACACAAACCCTCCAATACTGGCAACATACCTTTAAATCTTTTCTGAACCCTTTCAAGTTTAACAACATATTTCCTGTAGCAGGGAGACCAGAATTGAACACAGTATTCTAAAAGTGGCTTCACCAATGTCCTGTACAGTTGCAACATGACGTCCCAACTCATATACTCAATACACTGATAAATGAAGACAAACCTGTCAAATGCCTTCTTCACCACTCTGTCTACCTGTGACTCCACTTTCAAGGAACTATGCACCTGCACGCTTAGGTCTCTTTGTTCGGCAATACTACCGACAGCCCTACCATTAACTGTGTAAGTTCTTTAAATAAAACCAGTTGAATAAGTATCTCAGTTAAGTATTTCCTGAGAGTCAGAGAAAGCTACAGTATTCAATATGTATCATCTCCTTGTAAACACTGAAAGCTGAGCTGTTAACTCAATCATGATACCTATATCTAAATGACTGATTACTGAACTGAGGGTCTCCCATTGGTCTATGGCCAACAACAATGTGATCTCAGCAGAAAACCAAAGGAATTGTGAAAAAGTCAACTCATTCTATCATTTTAGTTTGGTCTCTTGATCAAAAGGTGTACCCTACTTTTCCACTTGTGATGTTCTGCAGATGAATGCTTGTGGTGTATTTGGATTAAAGAGGGAATATAGTTCAATTTCGCACAATAGCTTAGTTGATAACCAATTATCTATATGGTTAAAGCATAAGTTTGTTTCTAATAAACAAGCTGCTTTTGAACTAACAGAAGGAAACCTGGTGCAAATCTCTTGATCTAGATAGCAATAATAAAATAAAGCAAACTAACTATACCGGTGACAAAAAAAAGATATTGAGAATTCTGGTGCAGTTTATGGAGCAGTGTGACTAGATTTCCAGTGCATTCCTTCATAAATAGAGGCACAAAGTAAAACCAATGGCGAACATATGTAAAACATTGTCTAGGCCATCAAGTATTCATCTTTGAAGATGAGCAATACTTTCAAAGGAAATTGTTGAACCTTGATGGAAAAGACTTCCAGTGGTCCAGGAATAGTGCACGGAAATGGAACTACTGAATTGTGCTGCAGACCATCAACATGCACTTCATGGGCCTGATGATCTTCTTTCATGCCATTATGACACTGTGTTAAAAATAAAAACATCCTGGACTGACATAATTAACTCCAGCTCTGTGACTACAACCCACTTAAGGTTTCTTCAGTAATTAATGATCCAGTCAGCTCAAACCGCTGTTTATAAATTGTTAGAAATCACATAATCTTATTATGATACTTAACCCTAAAATAACTGGACAAAACAATGCACTTTGAAATTCCATTTACCAGCTTTGTCAATTTACAATCCCACAAGCACTGTTGTGCATGGCATACACTCATTACATATGACATTGCCCACATTTTCTCTTTTCTGATGCATCTTCAAATCATACTGAATAAATTCACTGGCAATTTAGTAATTGTTATTTTTATAATTGCTTTTCCTTCCAATCTAACCCATCATTAAACATGTTTTTTTATTTGATACAATTGGGGAAGATATTTATATTCAGTTGAAAAACACTCAAATTATAGAGAATATATAATCTAAGAAATTAAAATTCACAACTCACAGTTGCCATAGTAACAACCATGTTACAATTATCCCACTGGTAATATTAATCTTTATTACATCGCACCACTCTAATATTGTACTCTGATTACCTTCCAATAGCAAGTCACTTCTTTATGTATATAGATTTAACCACTTCCTTAGTTTTTTTAACACTACTGAAATTCTGAACTACATGACTGCCTTTTCAGCTGTCCCACATGTGTGATTCTCCACAATATTTTTGAGAATAGTTTTTGCCAATTAGTGTGATATTCAGTGGTTGAGCTATCTAATTACTCACAGCAAGTATCTGGCCCATAATGAAAGTCTGGGAATAAAAACTCAAGGAAGCAGGAAACAGAACCTGTGGTCAAGTGATGTAGAGCAGACTCAAGTCTTGTTCATGGCTGAGGTGCTGCTGTATGAATTAACAAGGATTTGTTTTCTTGTTTGACAGTTTGTGGGTACCAATCTCTGAGGAGTGCAGTACAATATTTCTGGCAAAAGCAGTCAGCCAGGGTAAACAATATCGTTAGCACCCCGAACAGATACAGAAAAAAGTAGCGTATTGTAAGGAGTTTCCCAAGAGAAACTAACCAAGGATCGATATTTTTAAGGAAGACACACCACATATGCAGGTCATTGCATGTTGGCCTGCCAAAGCATTCTACCTTTGCTGTAAGCCCATGCTAAATTCTCCCACTTTCTTTGCTTTCATGTCTGCAGATCCTCCATCAGCAGATATATTCAAGTCACAACCTACACCATTGAATTGTTTACATCATTCAAGAATTCACATGTATAATCACTATTTGGTTATTTACTGCCACTCAGGATGCACACTAGAATAACTGCTGGTTATCAACAAGGTGGCACTGGCAGCAGGAAGAGTGTGGGTTTATCATGGGGCCCAGCATCAGCGGCAGTGTCAGTGAGGTAGGCCCAGTGGCAAAGAGATGGTGCCTGAAGAATGGCGACTCCAACATTGGTGTCTCCAGTGAAGGCAGCAGCGAGGTGATGGAAGGGGTGTGGTAGAGCAAGTTTCATTGCTGAGCTGACTCAAGGCTCCGAACCCATGGCGGAGGTGGCGGAATAAAGATGGAATCTCTTTTAATTATATCTTTTTATTCTTTCTAATCTTAAATTATTCAAAATGGCACCGGATTGTGGCGACAGTTGGAGCTTTTTACTGTATTTTACTATGTTACTGGATTATTCACTGTAAGATACAAGTGATAATAAATCATTCAAATATATCACCATCAAGAAGTCTCTACTTGGACAACTTCAACAGGATGCTAACACATCCAGCCACCTTATGCTATTGATATTAGTCAACAAGAAAGGAAATTAAAATTTTGACTAACCTGACCTATGTTATTGGCTTGATATAAAAATGGAAAGCACATTGAAGATATTGCATTTCATTTCTGATCCAGTCTCAAAAGGTCAAAGCAAAAGGGCTGAGGAAAAAGGGGACGTTCCTTTTATTTAGACTGGTTGCAGGTGCCTTTGCAGCAGGTAAAAGTTTTGCTGTTTTGGAGGCTGTACAGTCAGCTTAATACATTCTTGTAAGGCAGATGCACTGGGTCGTCCAAATATGGTTGCTGGTGTAATTGCACATGTGAATAGACTGACGTTTGCACCTACCAACGTCCTTGACATGCTTTCTGTCATTCTTTGACATACTATATTCTGAAGCTTCAGTGAACAAACAGCTATCTTCAGCAGTGGTTTTGAACTGCTTGGTGCTCAGTCTGAGATGGTATTGACAGTGGCCTGTAAAAACTTTGCCAAATTTCATTTCAGCTATGTGAGATGTATAAAGATCAGTGGACAAAATAACTTCAATTGTATGTCATTATAGTACAAATGGAACATTAAACATATTTCAAGTATCCTCCTCAGCCTTTTACATCATGGTTCAGAGGAAAGTATAATAAAACATAGGAGCTTCTTAGGGACACAACATATCAGAGCCATACTATCTGCATACTCTTAATTGACATGCTAGTATAGGGAGCCATTCAAGGGTGGGGGTGGGAGGGGCGGCGGTGGAGGTAAACAAAAGAGAAACGTAATTGTAATCGGGGATAGTATAGTGTCTATTCACTGTTGTGTGGCCAGGATGGAGAGCTCCAAAGGTTGTGTTGCCTGTTTGGTAGCTAGATTCAGGATATTTCATCTGTGCTGTGAACTTGGAATGTGAGGGGAAAGATCCAGCTGGGGCTAAATTAAAAAGCAGAACCAAGAAGGTAACATCTTTGGGAATCATGAAGAACAAAGAACTTGCAGAGAAATTGAATAGGCACTTTACATAAGTACCTTGTTCGTGGTACAACTATTATTAATCTAATCTTCATCAACCCCTACAGATCAGGAAAAAAATTAAACTACTGAATCTTATTCTTGTATATGGTAGATTCTTTCAGAAATTTAAAACATTGCAAATCTTACTTCATTTTTTGTTAGTCTCTTCTGTTTCTTTGTTTCTTCCTTTTTAATCCATTGTTTGTTCATTCTCATTCTCTACCTGATTAAGTCACATGGCTTGCTTCCCAACTCCCAGCTGAAGAAAAGTTGATTGGAAGCCGACTCATTCATTGGAAGCCCAACCTACAGCTGTGGCACTGGAGGAGGCTACACTTCCTAAATGGAGGACCTCCTGCTGAAAGGCAGGGCTCTACAGCCGGTGCTGCCAGTATTGCTTGAAGAGGATCATGGCTGCAAAGGAAGGTAATTCTTGGGTTTTTAGGCTGGATAGGGATCCCAGAGTCCAGGTAACAGTGGGGGAGAGGGGTTAGGAGTGTAGGACAAAGAGGAGCCAGGTAGCGGCCAGGTTCTGTCAAGCAGGTAATGTTGATGGAGCACTGGACTGGCATCTTGGCTTCGGGGGGAATGCCCTCAATGCACATGGGGCATTTTAGTCCCTTTCCTCCTGTGCTTCTTCATGAAGGCACTAAAACATTGGGCTTCTCACTGTCTTGAGTGTTTCAGCTGCATTCTGGTGTAGGCAGCATAATATCGGTGTCAATTGATGCGTCATTATTTATTTACCTCTGTGAGCATGCGTGCATGCATGCATGTGTGGTGGTGGTGGTGGCAGTGGGGTTGGTGGTGGAAATGGCCGATGCTAGATATCCTGCTTATTGGTTAAGAGGATGGACTGTTGGTCCTGTGGCTGACTGAAGTCCGAGCTGCATGGCTACCGTCACCAAGCCATTACTAGCTTGCACTTGCAGAAACTTATAGGTCAAAACTACTTTAAGCTGAAAGTTGCAGGTAAGAAGTTCCACTCTAGTAATACTGAGACCCACATTTGTGAAGTGGATAGGGAGGATACCATAAGACATAGGGGAGAGTTGAAGGTACAGCGAGGTGAACTCACGCTTCATGCGCTGAAGACAGTAATATCAAAGGATGGATTTACAGTTTACTTTATCATCAGAGAGTTCTCCTTGCATCACTACAAGATAATCTGATGGTGTTTTGAATCAAAGTTTACAGACTTGAAATGCTAACTCTTGTTTCTTCCACCACAGAGGCTGCCAGACATGCTGAGTATAACCAACATTTTCTGTTTCTTCACTTCAGATTTCCAGCATCCACCATTTCTCGCCTTTGTACTACGAATGTTGTTGTAATATTTTATCCTTACATTGCGAAATTTCCTGCTGATAATACATTGCTGACAAAAGAAACAAAAGAGTGCATAGATACCTAAATCTTACAATATCTTACAAAAACAGAATTAACAGTGATAAAATTGGTATTCCCAGAATGAACTAAACTACTGCAGTTGTTATCGAACTGATTGTATAATCCTTCAAACTCAAAGCAAATGAACCTTATTGGAAAGAGAATTATATGCACTGATGATTGTTACAACTGATACAAAAAGGCGATAACTCCTGGATGGTTCACAGACAAAATCAGCCTGTCTAAGATCAACATCCTGCTGTATTTCATATTCTCCACTCTCCTTCAAGAGAGCTATGTGCTGGTGCTTGGAACGTTTGACATGGCCACATATTGTTGCTTGGTAGCTCATATCACCAGCTAGTAGGTTGTCTCTGTTTTTGACATTGATATTACATGGTTTGAAGTTATGCCAGGCATCTCTTTGTATTTGTTCTGCTGCTCACCTTGTATCTACCTGTCCTATTTCAGCTTGTTTACCACAAACCTTGACAATAATGAGTATGCCATTCTGTATTATGCTTTAGTTGGGAAAATGTGATCAAATTCAAGCACGAAGTACATGCTCTTCATTCTCATGTCAGAAGACGTACTGGAAAAAGGAACATTCATTTTCATTAATTGAAATTTAATTTATCATGAGTGTTTCCAAATCATGAAATTCCCAATCAAAACTTGGCTTGGGTTTAAAAGGATCAGTACTTTACTCTCAATTATTCAAATCCTCCAATCCTCCCTTCCTTGATGCACTCCGAAGTCAGGATTTAGTGCTCGATAATGAAGACCTCCTACATTAAATCCGAGATTCACTTTTATATACTAAAAAACACAGAATTATGAACTAGCAAGGGTACCACTATCAAAGTAAAGTACGTTTAAAATTCCCTGACAACATGCAAATCCTTTGATTAAAGATACCAACCCACATCTGCTCTGACAGATTGCATGACATGAACACTCTAACATGGAATAAGCTTCAATGGACAAAGAAATACTTTTTTATAATCTTAACAGATCAACAAGTTCAAATTAGATTGTTCGAGGTGCAATAATTAACACATCTACCAAACTGACATAAGCAAAGACAAAATAAAATATTGATAATGTTAATCTTCAAACCGCCATTCAACCTGTCCAAGAAAATACATCTTTCTTCTCAATCCAACCTTCAATTTTCTTTCTTTTTTCGCTTCTCAGATTAGCAAAACATTTTCAAATACTTGTTAAATAAATATAACCTGACATCATCAAGCTATTCTTCAACAAAACTCAACGGTAATGAAATAAATTTATCCTTTAGCTATATTTCAATATTTAATTTGGGATGATCAAACAAATCTTACTGAAGATACTAGCAAGTTGAAAATGATTCTACCATACCACTTGATAGCTGGGGCAAATAGAAGCAGCTTGGGAAAGTACAAACCATGATATTTTAACTCACATATTTACTTGAATTAAATATTTTATCTCAATGCACTGCTTTAATAGAATAATATAAAATCACATTATTTGATGGACAGCTGGTTGGTCTTGAGATAATAATACTCAAAACCAAATGCAAATACCATTTTAAGACATCCACTAGAAGCAGTGCATTCATTTTATATGCACCTAACTCATATTTTACAAACAGATGGGCACGAGATAGAATCTCACGGACAATGGATCATAGGCAAAATGAAATAGTGTATCTGCACATAAAAATTTACTAAATTGTTCAAGTCACTCGTTTGTGACTTCAGGAAGGTGTGGATGAAATGAAATGTCTTTGATTCGTCCGGTGATCCCTTATAAAATTGCTTCTCTGTCAAATATCAAGCTTATTTCATGCTGCTCATAATAAAATTCACTCAAATATGCAATTGATACTATCCCTGTATAAATAGTCTGATAATGTATTAATTTCTCCAACATGCTGTCTAGGTTTGCATGCCCAACGTTTAAGAAGTTGGGATTTCATTACAATTTCAGCCTTTTCAAGATGGTGTGCCAGTGAATGCTGAAAATCAATGGCTCTAACAGAACACAACAAGAAGACTTATATGGCCTGGTAAACGATTTGACAAGCTTGAATTACGTAAATTAAAAACAGCAGATGAAAACATTCTATTCATGAGTGCTATAGTTTAAAAGGAATAGAATGGCTGTTAGTGTAGTCTTCTGTCCTAAGTGCTTAAACAAAATCATCAGGTGTATGTAGAAGCCAACAGACGTCATCCCAAAACGGGAAATTTGGTATGGAACTTGGCATCTTTCAAAAGCTTTGAATTGCTCAGTCCACACAATGCAGACACTCAGCCCTACGGACCCGCCCTTGCAAATGCATTGGGTTTTATACTTTTTTGTTGGAAACAATTTCATATTCACGCTCAACACTAAACAACCGGGATCCCCGAAGTTATGGTCCCTTTATTTGTTCATAACAAAATGTTTTAGAAAAAAAAATTAAGATAATGCACTGAGTAGTGTGGATGCCTTCAGGTGGAATGAATAGGCAACATGTTGAAACTGGTTGAAAAGAAAAGACCCTGCCATCCATATTTTAGGGAATTGAATAATTTAAATCTATTGCTGAGGTATGGAATTCAATGTGCAAGGAAACAGTAAAACTTTTAGGTTGCTTCCAGTGAATTCACTTGTCCTTCTTTGAATCAGTATTCTTCAAACATGCGTCCTTCAGATATCAACAGAAAAATTTTAGCATCATTGGAGGCTATTTTTGAGCTAGTTTTACTGTACTTGCCAGAGATGCAGACATCGAGCATAATCTCACCGCATTCCCTTAATCTTTCTGCAGTGGTTTCAAGCAGGCCTCTTTCCTTCCTGCTGATAGAGTTAGGTTTACAGCTCAAAACACAACGCATCTGCAAGCTTTTTTTTTGTAAAAACGCTCAGAACTAATCTAAATCATTTTCCATGCTGACAATGCACATTTCATCCGTAAGTTTGATGGTTCAAATGTGTCCACAGTTGGGGGTTATTCTGTCAAATGGCTTCCAACAGTGACTGTTAAGTTCAAGGATTGGGGGAGAAAAAAAGGCAACAAAAAAAACTCTAGGGGAGAGCAATATGTCTAAACCGCACAAATTCAAGAACACTCCACTGTCAGGATATCCAGTAGTGCAAAAATGAGGGATTTGTGGGAGAAGATTTGGGGGAGGGCAGGGGGGTGAAATGTGGCTGATGGGAATAAAAATAATGCATGGCTTCCCACAGAGCAAAATAAAAATAAATGATAAAACGTGAATATTCGACTTACGCGTATGACAAAGACCGAGTATGATTCCCAGTTAACGGAAGAAATCCAAAATAATGGAACCATGACTCCAGGTGAAAGTGAAAGGCTAAATTCTGTCGCATCAGGGGACATTTTAAAGCTGGCAACCTGCAGTTTCTGCAGATTAAGCTTATTTATCCCTATTCGACATTTGAAGACTCAAACGCGAAGGACTGCACGCCCCCACTAAATCGGCGATCAGGCGCATAATTCCAACATCCCAAAAGCGAATTGCATTATTACCATATTTGCAAATACTTAAAGGAAGATTTTTCTTTTATTTAATAAAAATAAACAAAAAAAAGACGTCAGCCATTTTCACCTGCGAGTCTCGCTTCCTCCATTCCTGAGTCTGGTTTTCATGCTCCACTATGGCGGCACGCAGCTGTTTTTCCAAGTTATCAATCTCGCGTTCGTGCTCTCGGACCAGGCTGTCTTTTTCCGCGTTGTGCTGCTGGAATAGGTGCGTCTTCTCCTGCTCATGCTCCAGCTTCAATTCTACTATCTGATTGGACAAGGAAGAGTCCTGTTCATCAATACCACATCACTATTACCATGACAACAATTCTTCTGCTGCATTTTCCCTCTAATTCCTTGTAAATTGATCAATTTGTCAAAGATACTCCTTCCTTTTTGTACCCCAACAGAATGCAAAACAGAATTTGTGTCATCGTGCCAACACCCCTCTGCAGGTGTTAAAGCACTCCATTGAATTTGCTCATTATATACCTGCTCACTAGCATCCACCCCTCCCACACCATTTTTGGAAACTGATCATTTTCCCAGTTCTTTCCATAACACCTATGAGCAGAAATGCAATAAATCGATGAACAACTTTCATAAAAATCAGGCTACATTTATAATATTTCCCTGTTGCTGAAATAACTGGCCTAAAACTATATTTCTGTAAAACTGTAAAACCTAATCCTTATTTGAACCGTTAAATGCCGATTTCTGCAGCTATTCAAATTAAAAATGAGGTTTCAATGAAAACACGCACAAAAGGATTTTTCTTTTTAAATCTTTACAGAATGGAATTTGGATTTTATTTTTGTGGAAAAATCAGCAGGTTACGATTCTACAGTTCCATTTCCACGCAGACAAAAATAAACCAATTTACAGTCGTTTTTACATGAAAGCCGGAGCATTATCTCGCTGTCAGCTACGTGATTCTGAAATAAACAGACTTACGTGTTCAGCAGGACGCCTGCTGTGCTGGTAGCTCGCTATGATTACACATAAAGCAGTCTATTCCCCAATATTCTGTTCTCAGTCTCTACCAAGCTGGATACTGTGACCTTGGCCAATCCTCAGCTCTTCTCACTAGGTTTGAATGGTAGTATGAAACCGAGGCCTACTTTCTACTGCTTTGATACTAATCCGCCCAGACTGTGCACAATGGCACCCTACCTGGCCTTCTGACTATAGGCAGCTAGGCTGGCTTTGAAGCAGGTGATGAATAGGGGCCTGCAGGATGCCAGATTTCCAGCAGATGCCAGGCCACACAGCTGCTAGGAACAGTCACTTACATTTTTCTTCAGTTTTGGTTGATTTTCATCGAGATGTCGTTCGGACCAAAAGATATAAGCTCATTTTAAGCAGAGACATTCTCTTGTATAACAGCTGATGGCTAGATCACTCTCAAATGCTTCTACATGCGCAGGGCATTCTAAGAGTACTTAACCCTTAGGCAACTTTCAAACTGAAACCAATTAATAAATTCGACCCCAAGGGACGTCTCAATTTGAACTTTTTTTTAACACATTTCACTGTAGACACATTCAATCTTAAATGTGGTAATGCTGTCCCTCCTTTCTCTCTGCATGCAAACAATAAAGCCAAGGTTTGCTGTTTACGACAACTTTGCTAGTGTTTCAGTATATTTCAAACCCGCGTTGTGGAGCACTGCTCTAATATTCATCAGTTTCGATTCCACTGCCCTGTACTGAACTGAATCAATGCTGCTTACGTTCATGACGCAGCCCTACATACCTCAATTATTTATTATTTCAAAGAGAAAGATGTTTGAAAAATTGAAGAGGGATTAAGCATGTAGTGGAAGACAAAGAGAAATGCAATGGCAGACAACATTTTGAGGTTAAGAGTTTTGTGCTCATCAATGACAGGAAACATGAGCTCATAATTTTAAAGCAAAACTGATGTCCGGTTTAAAATACAACAGGTGCACTGGACAGGTACTAATTGTTGCTGCTAATTAACAACAAGCACATTATTTCAATTTTACATCCTGCAGTGCAAAGCTATATCTTATTTCCTTCTTCATTCTCTCCATCCTGCCAAAAAAGGTTAATCAGTGACTCTTGGGGCATTGTCTTCAGATATCATGACATAAAAAGCCATTTTTCATAGCAGATGTTTTTTGTGCTAGCTTTGTCAATAATATTTGGAAGGTGTATTCATTCTACGCGAATCAATATAATGACTAGCTTCAACATGGGCAATGTTTTGCACCTGTTTACAATAATGAATGCACCTTGTCCTCATTCTTCCATTCATTCTGGTTCAGTCATCTGCCTTATAAAGCAAATAGATTTTTGCTCTTCTTTTTTCCCTTAAATCTTTAAAGATGCATTATTGGTCACTCAGTGCAACACATAATACACATGAATGTTAAAATGTTTAGTTTCCAAATATATTTCCTAATACAACGAGTGCAGAGTAATGATAATGTGGGAGAATCAAAATCATTATTGTTTTTCACTGAATCCCCAGTGACCAAAATTATTCTAAGCATTTCCTGAAAAGACTTAGAATCTTTGTTTCCATAAAAGTCGAAAAGAATGTGATTATATGTACCTGTTGTTCATATCGCTGTTTGAGTTCCTCCAACTGCCAAGAGAATTCTTTTGATTGTTTCTCTCGGACAGATTTTGATCTACTTAGATCTGCCTCAACCTTCTCCATCTATAAAATGCAAAAGAGAGAATTTTTGATTTGACACTGTAGTCATAGAGACAAAAATCTATAACTACTTCACAATATGAAATACAGTTTTAAATAAAGTGTGTCCAGGTGGGGAGTAAACCTTGATTACGTTGCAGCCACTATTTTTGATTTCTATTTGAATAAAATCAAGGCATATTCTTGATTACTCATTTTATGAAAACACCAGGAACACTAAAAAAAATTACATAGGAAAAGTTTTTAAAATTCTGATGACAAAGTAAATCAATCAAAACAGGATCAGAAACAAACTTCAAATGCATTTGCCATTTTCCTTTGCATAAAGGCCTCCTCCAGTTACAGATTCTGTCCCTGAGGCATCAGCAGACTGATCTAAGGAATGTGAATTATATAGAGAAAACTGGAACCAACAAAGCAGCAGGTTAACCCATTGTGCAGTTGGCAAAGAATGGTTTAAAAACACAGTGATTGGTTAAAACAGCCCTGTACTCTATTGTCAGTGAATGCTAGTCACACTGACATTAGCAGTGAGATGGTGGCTGAATGTATCGGCCATGTTTTTTGATTCTAAATCCTGTGATCCTGTTTTGTAATTTCACTCCTTACAGCAATGAACTTCAGTTGTACGATACTCTTGAATGTTAATCAGTATTTGCAGCAATGTGCCAACTTCTTAAATCCACTTGACAATATTAGCCCAAAAATGACAAGTCATCAACATGGTTTATTGAGCCAATGGATTGCTCTATGTTGTGAAGGAAGAAGATTATCCTATGATCCCTTGCTGATCTCACCCGTGCAGAGGGATGTCCTCAGAAATGACTCAAAGTTTTGCCCAGTAGAATGGGACAGGTCACAAAATTATCATAAAACTCAAAGCAACTAAATCAAGAATGGCAAAGACTCATTAGGACCACTTTATTACAGGCTAATTGAAAGCTACTGTCTTTTGAAACAGCAAATAATGACCACCGGGGGAAAAATGTGAAAAGTTTTTGATATTCTTTCACTCATTTACCAACAACAATCGGGTGCATAAACTTAATGTTCCTCATCTAGAACATGACAATCGCATATACTTGCCATCAATGCTTTGAAGACCCTTGGTTTCTCACAGACGTCTTGTGCTATGAAGTCCTTCTTCACTATACACATCAATCTCCATTAGAAGCTGTTACCAAGTTTGGTTAGTGAGGTCATCTGACATTATTTACAATCATTTACAGAAGATATGGTTGGTTCTCTGTAGGATGCCTAATTCTGTTACTATTAATTTCTCACTATATGGTCAAACTTGTCAAGTGCCACACATTCACTGAGCTGAGCATCACTTCATCTTGGTCTGAAAATGCAGCTTTGTCAATGACAACTCAAAATATTTAAATGCATTTGAGGTCCTTGTCCCTTAGGCCAGTGATAAGCTTCACTCTATACTTTCCCAGAATGATGACAGCTCAGCAAAGGCTAATATTGACAAAGTAAACTTGAATATCTGTCAAAGATTCCTTGTGCACTGCAAGGTGTCCCATCGTTAACTGTCAGAAATTACAGCCCCAAATTAAATGCTTTCTTTTAAATCATACTAGTAG
The DNA here is from genome assembly GCF_004010195.1 of Chiloscyllium plagiosum. Classification (NCBI taxonomy): domain Eukaryota; kingdom Metazoa; phylum Chordata; class Chondrichthyes; order Orectolobiformes; family Hemiscylliidae; genus Chiloscyllium; species Chiloscyllium plagiosum. The sequence goes on along the minus strand of NC_057733.1, from coordinate 50,503,557 downwards.
GTATTCATAGAATATTTAGCACTTCATTGTATAACCAGTTCATTCAAAGTACAGACAGAGGATTTCCAGGACTCTGACTCAATAACAGTGAAGGAATGTCCATAAGACATAAGAAATAGGAAAAGGAATAGGCCATTTGGCCCGTTAAACCTGCTCCACCATTCAATAGTATCATGATACCTCACATCCACTTTCCTGCATTCTTCCTGTAATCCTTGATTCCCCTACTGATCAAGAATCTATTTATCTGAGCCTTAAATATACACAAGATATCTGTCCCCTCAGCTCTCTCTGGCAAGGAGTTCCAAAGACTCACAACCCTCTGAAAGAAGAAATTCCTCTTTATTTCAATCATAAATTGAAGTCCTTTGTTCTGAATCTATACCCACTGGTCCAAGATTGTCCCATGAGGGGGAACATCCTCTCAGTGTATACTCTGTCAAGCTCTTGAGATATGAGGGGTATAAAGAGGCAGCAAAAAGCATGTAGGAAGGGGGATGTTGTTAAGGGTTAGGTGTGGTGGGGTGGGAACTGGAAGCCGCAAAGAAGTGAGAAAAGTTTTAAACCTATCAACAAAGTAATAATGAGTAACTAGGATTCAAGAAAATCTCAAATCATTGAGGTAATGATTTTCTTGCAAATGAATGCAGGATATCTAGTTTAGGACAGTATTCAGGAGCTGCTGTACTTGGAAAAAAACCTGGTGGATTTCACTATAATGAACTGTTGATTGTGACATTTATTTCTAAACATGTGTTCAGAAATGCACTAAAGAGTTTATACCTGCCTGGTTAAAACATTTCAACTTTGTGACTGCACAATGGAAATGTGTGACTGCGACCTCATGAGTCTGTAGGAGGTCTGTTTAGGATGATGGTCTTTTGCATATGGAAGTGTGTGTGTGTCAGTTAATTTTTTTAAAAAGTGTGAATTTATGCCTGAATGAAAGAGCTGATAATTATTAAGGATGTTGATGAATTATTCTAATTCTGTTTGTGTATGAGAGTTTAAATTTCTCACTTGTTAACATGAAAATAGAAGATACCTTTTAGCTTTAGGTAACAACTTGATTATGCTTTCAAACTTAGCAAATCATCCTTACCAACTTTCTAAGAGAAGTGAAGAAAGTCAACTAAATATATTTCATATGTAGCAGAACCTGAGAGAGATCCTTTATTTTGATGTTGTAATAGCAGCCTGTGATAAGTCCATCACTTCAGGTCTCCTCAACAGTCAAGACTCACTTGTTTGATGTACAAAGTTAAAAATCACACAATACCAGGTTATAGTCCAACAGGTTTAACTGGAAGCACACTAGCTTTCGGAGCGACGTGAAAGGTGTGAAACTATCACTGTATTCTAACAGATGAATGGCTTAATAATCAATTTTTCAATGTATAATTTCAGTTACATCACAATGCAAATTTTTGCTATAAATTCTGTGTTACGATTGAGCCCTCCACTTTCACCTGATGAAGGAGCGTCGCTCCGAAAGCTAGTGTGCTTCCAATTAAACCTGTTGGACTATAACCTGCTGTTGTGTGATTTTTAACTTTGTACACCCCAGTCCAACACTGGCATCTCCAAATCATGACTACTATCGACACCACTAACCGCCGGCTTAAAGTTGTTTGATGTAAGTAGTTGTACACTCATCAGCTAGCTGTTTCTTTCCTTGTCCTGGAGCCTTGAGCCTTCAGCTCAAATCCAATCAAATGTTCAGTAGCAGCTGTAGCAAAGCTGTACACTGATTTCTAAAGTGAGGCATGAACAGTGACACGGTGGCTTTACACACTTTCTCTCGAAGTGCAAGTTTACCGAAACACCCGAAAATCTCCTTCCTCACCATCCAAAAATTACTGAGAAAACAAATGAAGGTAGATCTACAGCTTGAACTGAAGCATCCTCATCAATATGCCCACCTGAAGTTGAATCCAGTCCAGCCTAATTTTCCCTCAATTCCACTAAATATTGACAGTGAAATCTCACAGCATCAATTGTCTATTGGCTAAGGATGATGTACAAAACCTGAAAAATGAACATTTGATTTCACTGAAATTTAGATATCTGACCATTATTTTTCAGAGGTGAGTGTTTTCCAGCTAAATATTTCCGCACAAAAAAAGTCAGCTTTGAAAACTTCATTTTTCTTGCAAGCAAATCATTGTTGTTGACATATTCACCAGATGGCGCTGCATTGTGCGCTGGGAAATAACAGGTTAATGGCTACAGTGGTCTGCTCAAGAAAAAGCTTACTCCACTGATATCCCCATTTTATCAGAATCCAGCTTAATATCTAACGAAGCCTAAACTATCCCAATCTTTGATAGACTATAAACACAGACTCTGATGACAAGAAAGCTGGTGATAACGATGAAACAGATTTAGTGGCTGGTCTAAAAGGTACTGTGTTGGACTTCATAGCTTTCCTCACATCAAAGCATGTCATTTGGAAGCAATCTATTCTTATGCATCTGTGCTGGGATCAATTAGTAACAGTGGAAAACTGAATTCCTTTCAAGAGTGTTTCCTGATTTGAAGCTAATTTTTTTCCCCTTGGCAAAATGAACTTGTCCTTAGGAATCAATGGTGCTGCAGGGATTATGCAACCCACAAAATCCACACTTCCAAAATAATTACACGGTCAACTTTGTGTGATCTGAGGATGAGCATGAGGTGCAGCCAGCAAAAAAAAGATGAAAGTATGCGAGTTGCTGAGGATACAGACTTTCCATCACCACATATCATTCTCTGGTTCCTAATTTTAAGGCAAGAGTGAAGTACATAAACTGTGGTGCAATACAAGAAAGAGCTTGTGGATGAATGCAAGTCTTTAGCACTATTCTGAGGATTGCTCCTGTTTGGAGCTGAATTTAAAAGAAAGCACTTACATCTAAATCACATCATTTATGATCTCAAGACATCTCAAAGCCCTTCACGACCAATGAGTTCTTTTTAAGAAATAAAAGGAAATGCAGGACCTAATCTGTGTGCAGCGAGAGAATAACAGGATAATCATATTTTCAATTTAAGTAGTTGAGGGGTAAATGTTGGTTTGGATAACAAGAAAGCTCTCAGTTTAGCTTTAAACAGAGGGATCTTTTACACCTGCCTCATTTAAATAAATCACTTGAAAAATACAGCACCAATGGTGCAGCACTCTTCAGACCTTCACTGGAGTGGAGTCTCAGCATGGATTATGAGTTTAGAATCTGAAGTACAGCATGAACCCACAACTTCTGACCTAGAGTTTGGGGTGCTCTGAACTGAATCAAAGCCAAATTTAGGAAAATAAACCATATGGAAAAAACAACTGTTTCAAAGCAAATCACAAGGAACTGATATAACATGGGCTAATGGGACTTCAAAAAGATAAAATGTAAAGTTATTTTAAGATTGGATTGGCTTTAGTCAGCTGCAAGTATTATTTTGTATACAGTAAAGTTCGCTATTATAAATGTATTGATCTGTTGTTATGGACTAGGCCAGACCACTCAAAACATTCTTGAGCAGGCAACCCAGATCATAACTTTGCAATTTGTCTTGGTAAATGTACAGTGATAATTGCCCAGAGTAAGCTAGCTAGGTCGACTACTAAGTTTTAAAATAGACAGAAATTTATTCACAAAATTACACAATGAAACAAAAAGGACAGAATAAAGAACCCCCACAGAACTCAGTCTATCCAAACTAGACCTAATTATGCCATTCTGAATATACACAACAGTTCCAATATGCATACCCCCTTAAAGACCAGTAAAAGAAATGGAACAGATGCCTACAGGTTGAAGTTAGAAAGGCAGAAAGAGAGAGAGAGTTTCTGTACAGCTCATTGTTGAACTCCTAACTAGTTCTGGACAGCTAGAGAGCTGACCACTCCTCTTTCATTATACAGGTCACTTCTAAAACATGACCACTTTGGCCAGAAGTGTCATCTGTTGACATATTAACAAAAAGGCCTCTCGATACCCTTTAATCTTAGTACCAAACCAACCTAATTGGCACCAGGAATGTTAATGAACACTGAAAAAAACCAAGGACACAGTATCCTTGAGAAAAGGAACAACCTTTAGAAAGAAGGAACCAGCGTTGCCACATTCGCTCCCTTAAAAAAAAACCCATCAATACCAAAAGATGGATTCATTTTAAAACACTTCAAAAACCCGGTCAGTAGTCTAACACACATATACACGATACTAACTATACACATGCAAACATGCACAACCACACGTGAATTCAGGCCCTGGCACACTTGCCATCGAATGCCTCTGTATCTAATTCGAGTCTGGATAACACATTGTCAATCTCGTTTTCACAACCAGCCACATGCACAATTGTAGAATTGAATGGCTGCAACAACAAGCTCCATCTGAACAGTTTGGCATTTTATCCTTAAATGTTTCCATAAATGTTAATGGATTATGATCAGTGTATACGATTGTCTCAGATGAATTGCTGGTGATATAAACACTGAAATGTTGTAATGCCAACACCAAGCTTAAAGTATCTTTCTTCAACGGTGAATAATTCTGTTCATAAATGTTCAACTTCCTGGAAGAATACCCAATGGCTCTTTCTATTCCCTCATCATCCTCTTACAAGAGCACCGCACTGACATCCATATCACTGGCATCGATAGCCACCTTGAAAAACTTTGTGTAAACAGATGTGGCTAATACTGGGGCAGTGGTTCACACAGTTTTTAGGCTGTAAAATGCCTTTTGACAGTCCGCTGTCCACTGAAACTTCTTGCCCTTTTTTTAACAATTTGGTGAGTGGAGAAGCCACACTGATAAAGTTCGGCACAAACTTTCAGTAAAATCCACTCAACCCCAGAAACCGTGGGACTGCTTTTCTTGTCGACAGTGTGAGAAATTCCCCAATTACCTTTGTTTTCACATCCCATGGGGCCATTTGTCCACGTCCAATAAAATGGCCCAGGAAGGTGACTTGAGCTTTGTCAAATTCACTTTTAGCTAGGTTTACCACCAAGCCTGCCTTCTGAAGTCGATCGAACAAATCTGATAAATGCTTTAAATGTTCCTTCCATGAGTGACTAAAAATCACCAGGTCATCAATGTAAACAACACAGCTGGGTAACCCAGCAATGACCTTATTAGTTAGTCTCTGAAAAGTGGCTGGAACGTTTTTCAGACCAAACGGCATGACTTTGAACTGGTATAGTCAATTTGGCCTTACAAAAGCCAAAACTGCCTTTGCTCTCTCTGACAGTAGCCTCTGAGCAAGTCCAACTTAGAAATGTAAGTTGCTTGTCCCACTTTTTCAACAGTCCTCCAACCATGGAATTGGATATGCATCAGTCTTTGTATCGGTGTTGACTTTGAGATAGTTAACACATAATCATTGGGTACCATCTGGCTTTGGCACCATGACTATGGGTGAGCTTCAGTCACTGTAACTTACTTCAATTATGCCATCTTAGAGCTTGCGCTCTATCTCCTTCAGAACCTGTTCCAACTTTAGAGGGTTATGCCTATAAGGATATTGCTTAATCGGAACAGCATCTCCTATACTTACATCATGCACAATTCGGTTAGTACTTCCCAGTTTATTTCCAGATAGCTCCCCATGTGATAGTAATAACTCTTTCAGGTCATTTCAATTTTCTTGTGGAAGGTTACTCAATAATTTATTCTAATTTTTGACAACTTCCTCATTATCCAATTTGATTAGAGGAATGTTCAATTCAGAATCCTCTGAACTTGGTTCTTCTTCTGTGCTGTAATTATTAACACCTTCTCCTCTTGTTTTTCTTCCCGATCAAAACACCTTTTGAGCATATTCACATGACACACACTGAGATTTCTTCCTCTCTGGAGTCCTTATCAAGTAGTTCACCTCACTCACCAATAACTTATCCCCAATTGCAAAAGTGCAAATTTGTGATTTATTATCAACTTCCTGTTTCATTGTATGCTGTGATACTTTTAAATGCTGTCTAATCTGCTGTCTAATCAACTCTCCAGCTCTATTTAATCGTTCTCTAAAATTTGACTCATAGTCCAAATGGGTGGTCTCTGAATTCTGACTTATTAATTTCTCCTTAATTAATTTTAATGGTCCTCTTACTTCATGCCCAAAAATTAATTGAAATGGACTGAATTTGGTTGATTCATTTGGTGCATCTCTGAGGCAAAACGTACAAACTCCCTTATCCCAATCATCTGGATAATCCTGACCATAAGCCCTCAACATGGTCTTTAGTGTTTGATGCCATTTCTCTAGCATTACCTGTGATACTGGATGGTATGCAGTAGATTTGCATTGCTTTATTCCCAAGTTATCCATAACCTCCTTGAATAGTTTGGATGTGAAGTTTGATCCTTGATCTGACTGGATCTCTATTGGTAGTGCGTATCTAGTAAAAACATTTAAGCAATTCTTCTACAACCCCGTTAGCTGTGATGTTGCATAAAGGGCTTGCCTCTAGAAATCTAGACAACACAGCCATTATTGTTAATAAATACTTATTCCCACTTTTTGTTTGAGATAGGGGACCAAAGCAATCAATTAAGACTCTTGCGAAAGGTTCTCAAATGATGGAATAGGTATTAAAGGTGTAGGTTTTATTACGACCTGTGGTTTTCAGATTAGCTGACATGTATGAGACAGCTGGCAAAATTCAACTACATCCTTGTGCAGTCCAAGCCAGTAAAAATGTCTTTGTAATTTAGCCTGTATTTTCCTCACCCCTAAATGACCTCCAAGTGGTAGCTCATACGCCACTCGCAGCACCTCCTTTCTATACCCTACTGACAAAACAATTTGATGAATCTCTTCCCATTTCTCATCTGCTTGAATGTGTGATGGTCTCCATTTCCTCATTAAGACATCATTAGTTAAGTAATAACATACAGGAATGCATTGATCTCTCTTGCTTCAACTTGTGCCTCTGTGAACTTGTGACCACACCATCAGGGAAACTTCCTGGAAAAACATTCTTCATTTCTTAAGTTGCCTGCATCTCCACTGGCTTTTCAGCTAGAGTAGGCAGCACATCTACTGATAAATCAGCTATATCATTTGCAAGGACGAATTGTATTGCTGGAGCTGAGAGTTTATCTAGTACTCCTACCACAAATTCTCCACTCTTCTCTGGACTCTCTAGCCTCACTTTACATAATTGAGCACTTTTTGTCTCACCATGAATTCCTGTTACCAGTACCTTTTCTGGCAATAGGCCCTCAGGAGTACATATCTCCTCATCCTTCAGCATTACAGACTGAGAGGATCCTGTGTCCCTTAATATTGTAATCTCCTTACCTACGCTCCTGGCCTATGAGAATAAACTTTATCCTCGCATCTATATTTTTTAACCTGAAAAGCACTTCTTAGCACTTTTAGCTAAAAGCACTTTTAAACACTTCCTTATTAATCAACCTCTGATCATCTTGTACACTCTGAGGCAGTTGTCTAACCTCCCTTGTTCTTTTTGTTACTAGTCCAAAAAAATACCCGGGCTTGTCCAGTTTTAGATTAGATTAGATTACAGTGTGGAAACAGGCCCTTCGGCCCAACAAGTCCACACCGACCCGCCGAAGCGAAACCCACCCATACCCCTACATTTACCCCTTACCTAACACTACGGGCAATTTAGCATGGCCAATTCACCTGACCCTGCACATCTTTTTTGGACTGTGGGAGGAAACCGGAGCACCCGGAGGAAACCCACACAGACACGGGGAGAACGTGCAAACTCCACACAGTCAGTCGCCTGAGGCGGGAATTGAACCCGGGTCTCAGGCGCTGTGAGGCAGCAGTGCTAACCACTGTGCCACCGTGCCGCCCACTAACATCTGGCTTTCTCCTAGCCCTCCAACACTGATTTTGTATAGCCTATTTTATTAAAATAAAAACACCGGAGCTTTTTAACTTCTTTGTCCCCCTCAAGGGTTTCTTTTTTACCCTGTGGTAAGTTATCCTTATGGTCTTCACTGAGACCTACATTTCCGTTTCCACGTGAAGATTTCTCTTTGCCTCAATTTCTATCCCTCATGGCCTGAAATTGATTCTGGAAGCCAAACTGTGTTTTATGGACCAGCTCATAATCATCAGCCACTTCAGCTGCTAACCTTGCTGTTTTAACTCTCTGCTCTTCCACATGAGTTCGCACTACTTCAGGCAGTGAATTTTTGAATTCTTCCAAAATAATTACCTCTCTAAGGGCATAACAGGTTTGCTCGATTCTTAAAACTCTTATCCATCTGTCGACATTCTCTGTTTGATCCTTTCAAACTTAATGTAGGTTTGACTTGGGTCCCTTCCTTAGATTCCTGAGGCTTCTGCTACAAGCTCATCTGCACTTATGATGGCTTTTCTCATCTCCTCATACTCCCCAGATACATCCTCCGACAGGGATGCAAATACCTCACTAGCCCTATCACTCACTGTTTAAAGTCCCACAAAGAGCCCACAATCTATTATGGACTAGGCGAGACCACTCAAAATATTCTTGAGCAGGCAATCCAGACCATAACTTTGCAATTTGTCTTGGTAAGTGTACAGTGAGAATTGCCCAGATTAAGGTTGACTACTAAGTTTTAAAACAGACAGAAATGTATTCACAAAATTACACAAGGAATGGAATAAAAAACCCCTACAGGAATCAGTCTATCCAAACCAGACTTAATTATGCCATTCCGAATGTACACACCAGTCCCAATCAGCAAAACCCCTTAAAGACCAGTAAAAGAATTGGAACAGTTGCTTACAGGTTGAAGCTAGAAGGGCAGAAAGAAAGAGAGAGTGTTGAACTCCTAATTCGTTTTGGACTGAACTGCCCAGCTAGAGACCTGACCACTCCCCTTTCATTATACAGGTCACTTCTAAAACATGACCACTTTGTCCTGAATTTTCATCTGTTGACATATAAACAAAAAGACCTCTCAGTACCCTTTAATCTCTGTACCAAACCAGTCTAATTGGCACTGGGAGCATTTACGACCCCTCTGAAAAATAAAAGGACATAGTATCCTTGAGAAAAGAAACAGCTTTTAGAAAAAAAGGAACCAGCTTTGTGACATTGCACACTTAACAAGTTTTGAGAAATCTCTTACATTGGTTTTTATATTTTCAATGTCTTTTCTCTGTTTTTGAATACTGCACAGTTAGCCCAAGAGATTACAGGTCATATTCTGAAAAATTGCTCCTTCAATTTAATGGTTTAATAGGTCAACTGCCTCTGACCTATTCCAGCCTGAAACTAGCTGTGGCCAGTTCCATTGGAAAATAGGAAAACGGCTCTGAGGCCTCTACTGCAGTCATACTGAAATCATGATTAGGAGGAACGGTAATGACCATTTCAGCTTTAGTGATCAGCAACCGAGCTGAATGTGGCATTAAGCCAAAGTCCCTCACTGAGGTTATATAGCTTATTATCTCTGTAACCCGTGCTAAACTATTTGAGTGAAGTAATTTCATCAAACTAATATTTAGCAATAACTACTACCTACCTGCCACCATAAGATTCATTTCTTCAATGTGCGTTTAAAAATTAATAACAGTTTTTGACAACATACGAAAATAATAATTAGCATGTATTTTTGGATGTGTAAAGTTGTCAAGCTTTCATTGCTTGGCAAAACCAATCAAGGCTGCAAGTCAAGAAAGCAGCATTCCAACAGTTCAAGGCTGATGCCCAAAGATAAATCTGGAAGATAAAGGATTATGGTGCGAACAGAAGCCTGAGAGGTCCACATCCACCTGATGAAGGAGCAGCGCTTCAAAAGCTAGTGCATCCAAATAAACCTGTTGGACTGTTAACTGGTGTTGTGTAATTTTTAACTTTGTCCACCCAAGTCCAACACCAGCTTCTCCACATCAACAATAAGCTGACCATCTTGACATGTGAAGCTGTTTCAAACCACCAGAGTCATCAATGGACAGTATCTTTCATCACTGTCAGAATGGTGTTTCACATCCTAAGAATGATAATGACAACAATCAATGCTGGAAAGAACATTTTCAACAGTTCATTAATTATATATCCACAGTAACAGCTGATACTCTCCAGGTTACCTCACAGCATCCTGTGAACTGCAATCCTTTGAAAACTGTAGCTCACGTATACCCATGGTGGTCAGTTTCGTTTTCATATGGAGGTTAATGAGGTCTAGGAGTTTTCCATCAAAGTGTTATTTAATTGACTGTTGACCTTTGATGAATTGACTATCCACTGTCAGGTAGGTTGCAAATAGCATGTGGCAGAATCCATGACTGAACCATCATCAATGGGATAACTACAGCATGCAATCAAACGAATGAGCAACACAAGCCTGGAACCCCACTGGTATTCTGGCAGAGGCAAAGTTGATAGGCATTTGCTGATAAATTAAGACTCCAAGGACTCATTTCATAGATTTGGAAGGGAAAGGAAGGCCTTCCCTTCCCATACTATTTACAATCGATCCAACAGTGGATATTCACCTCATCAAAAGATCAACGTTCCTCTGGTGGGAGTATGAAATACTGCCTGGATGGAAAACGATTTAACCTCAGTTGCCATCACACCAAAACAAACTAACCAACACAGACTTACATCCTCCACAATTGTCAGGATTTCAATGTCATTGCTCACTCTGTGCCAGATTTATATGCCACTCTCAATCTCTTCAATTCTACAGATAAAAAAACTTTGCCTTTCCTTGAGTGTTGTCAAAAACATTATTTCAGGTTACACCTGATCAGACAAATATTCCACTTTTCATATAGGTTGAAGGCAAGATTCTCATAACTTGGCACCATTTAAAGAAGATCCTTTGCTGGATCAGTTGCATCAGCTCAGCCTTCTACTAACTACAGCAATGGGCTTTTAACAACAAACACCTCTACAAGTCAACAGAAGTCCTTGCACACAAGGCAATTGTCATTACTGCATTCCTGTACCACATTGAGGCCTGGACTGTGTATTAGCAACAGTCCAATTGCCATCACAACCAGTGCCATCATTGCGTTCTCTTAATTCAATGGAAGCCAGTGTTTTATTGTTTATTCTAGGTTTGAACTCCTAGTCTTCCAAAAACATGCTGTTCAAGTTTCAAATTCAGCCCTTCAAATCCCACTAGCTCATGAGACATCCTTTCTCCAAGTGCCCAAAGATCTGTCAGTCAGGACACAACTTGCTCAACCACATGAAGACCCATGGTAGAAACACTCAATCTTAAATAGACATCATCCTCAAATCATGACAAATTTCAAAACTATCAGTTGGATTGTCTGAATTTTTGTCATCATTGTCCTTTAATGGATAAAATATTGGTATGGTGGAATAAAAGAATTGAAATTGTGATAATAAAACATTGCCACCATGACAGAAAGCACAAATATTGTGAATTTAAAACAAAAACACATAAGTTGGAAATTCCTGATTTCTTCCAAGATAATCTATTGCATTGTCTTGCGCCATCAAGGCTAATCTCCCCTTACAGCAACAATAAATGCCCCTTCCTCCAAACTCAGAAACCCTCTTGCTCACACTATCCACAATTCAATTCAAGAAAGGAGGCAAATGGAATTTCCAGACTGTATTGCATCACTGTGGTTAAAAATTGGACCAATAATCATATATACTCGCCCATCACTGGTGCCTTGAACTCTTCCAAAGTCACCATTCTTCTCTGTACCTCCCTCAAGGAAATCTGGTCACTTGTAAACTAGACCCTTGCCATCCAAGACCTTATTACAGATGACTACATTAACATCATGGCCTTGATGGAAACTTGGCTACAGATGACCACTCTTTATCCTTCATGGAAGTCTCCTTACTTGCATAAATTTTGCACCACTTGCTCTGCATAAATGACTGGAATTGCATAGCAATCTGATTCTTATTGCTATTAAGTACCACTGTTGCTCCTTCCCTATTTCTCAGGCACCTACTCATCTTTTAAGCTCAGCATTTTGTTTGACCTCTTCTTTAAAATCTCCATTTTCTGTAATCTGACCAAGTTTCCCCCACTTGAAGTTTCTTGGTGTGACAATCTTCACTATTTTCCTCCTTCAGGCTCTGGAATAAATGACTCCTTATTCCCAGTAAGTTAAACCACTATTACATCTCAACTTACTTAAGCTTGCTCTTTCCAAGATACTTCCCTCCTATTTTCTCTTAACCTCTGCTACTAAACAAATGATTCACCTTTAGACATTGCTACTGCACTGACCTAATGTATGAAACAACAGATTTTCGTACCCCTCACTAACAGACCCCTTTCAATCCCACTTCCTTCTGGGAAAATCTCTGCCCAAATCATTTACAACTACATCTTCAAACTCACAAACCCTTGTGCTTGGCCATCCATTCACTATCAAACATCTATTCAATTATGCTATTAGCAACCCCATAGATAACAATGTTACCAATAAAATCCTTCCACTCTCCAACTTTTGAGTTTTTCTACCTGTGATACTCCAAATCCAAAGGATACAGATGTCAACATATTTGGCATTCAACCGATTTAGGCACATGCTGCCTCACTGGCTCCTAAACAACTAATGCTTCAATCTTAAAATTTGCATCAAGGGGTTGCACAAGTCCTTTTACGGTCTTATCCCTCCCTCTCTGCTAACTTTGTTTAGTCCCACAACTCTCCAAAAACCTGTTTCGTCCAACACTGGCTTCCATGTTCCCCCTCCTCCACACTTTCAATCCAATAATGGCAATGATGCCTTTATCCATATAAGCTTATTGGTCTGGAATTTATTTCCTAAACTTTCTCCCTCCGTAAAACCGAACTCTTTGACCAAGCCTTTAGGTACATGTTTTATAATAGCTTCCTTTGGAAAAACTCATTATTTGTCCGAGCAATTGCATGGCCACACATCAAACCTGCAAACACAATACTGATGCAATTTTTTGCTTCTTAAAAAACAAAGTAGGTCAATTAACATCTGAAGAGAGAAAAATGGATTATTACATGTCCATAGGTTGTTGTTTCAAGCTAACACATTTTACCTATTTAAAAGCAAATTACTGCGGATGCTGGAATCTCAAACCAAAAGAGAAAATGCTGGAAAATCTCAGCAGGTCTGGCATCTGTAAGGAGAGAAAAGAGCTGACGTTTTGAGTCTAACTGACCCTTTGTCAAAGCCTATTTTCTCTATGGGAATGCCCACTATAACCCACTATATATTCCAGCATGGTCAACTTTTGCTGCAGAAATTAAAATGATTCATGATGTGTAATTCCTCTTAAATCTACGTATTTCTGGACAAAGCTTTTCACTGTGCCTCGGTACATGTGACAATAACTTCAATTCAATTCAAGAAAGGAGGCAAATGGAATTTCCAGACTGTATTGCATCACTGTGGTTAAAAATTGGACCAATAATCATATATAATTGATGCCAAAAGTCTATTAGATAAAAATTCCTAGAAACAGCCAACATGAGCCTGGATCTGTTGGCACAGATGTGAAATAAGGCTCGTTCAAGTTTCAAAGCCGTGCATTCCGCTCACAATGCAGGAACATTCAGCATCACGTTCTTTAAGCGCTTGTTTACTGTTTGTTGAACTCAATATACAGTGCACAAGCTGTGGTACTTATTTAAAATGACACTGCTTGAGAAAACGGGTGGATTAAAGTGGTATGGATCTCTGCTCCACGTCTAATTACACACTTGTTTTTTCACAATTTCAGCATTTATCCCAGCCTGTTCTCTCTAGCAAGGGGTTTTGGACAGTTTATCTTGCTGGAGCACCTTTTTTTAAGTGCTATGCATGGAGAGGTATCACTACTGGAAAACAGATCATTTCATGCTTTCTATATTGGTACCATGCACTTTACAAATAAAGCAAATGTAAAGCTATGTCATAGATTAGACGGAGCTCTCTGTTTCAACTAGTCGCTGAACCCAGCTCCAACTATCACGAAAGGTATTTGGTGGAGGCCACATGATAGTGCTGCGTAGAAGGGAGGAAACTGAACATTGCTCTTGCTTGTTCAATCTCAGTGAAAATCTTTTCTGACATCTTAGCGAGAATCAGCATGTTGCTTGCAGGGGGCAGAACAAGGTGAGGAAAAAGATAGGTTTGATGAAACAAACCATTGACTTAGTTGGCTGACTTGAAACGTATAAATTAGTATTTGGATGCCAGGCTAAGTCAACCTCAAAAATAAAATGATTAATTTTTATATTCAACAAAATAAGGAAATACATAAAATATTTAACTGTGAGCTTTATATTTTAATGCAGAGAACTGAATGGGGAAAACTGATCTTCATACCAACAGCATTGTGTAAGAGAAATCTAAAGGGTCATCCACATTATCGACAATCTCTTTTTTTGTTCCACTACTAAATTATCAAATAACAGAACAAGTGACACCGCTTTAACACATTCTCAATGTAGTTTAATGTCGGAAAATGTGATATTAATTATTTTGGAAAGGAGAACAAAAGAACAGATTATTACTTAAATGAAGAAAAACTGCAGAATACTGCAATACTGAGGAACTTGGGAGTACTTGAGCACAAACCACAGAAAACTATCACACAGGTGCAGTAAGTAATCAGGAAGACTAATGAATGTGGTCCCTTATTTTAAGAAAAGGTAACTCTTATGGAAATTGTACAAAGTGCAGGTGAGATCACATCTGGAGTCCTATGAGCAATTTTACTCCCTTATTTAAGGACATAGATCATTTCACTTCAGGCAGTTCACAGAAGGTTAATCCGATATGGAATGATTGCCTTATAAGCAAAGGTTAAACAGATTGGGACTATTCTTGCTGAAGCTTAGAAGAATGACAGATGATCTTATTGAAACATATAGGATTCTTAAGGGTCTTCACAGGGGAAATGCTGAGAGGGTGCTTCCCAGTGTAGAGGAATAGAGGGCATAGTCTCAGAATAAAGGAGTGCCAATTTAAGACTGAGATGAGGAGGAATTTCTTCTCTCAAATAGCTGAAAGTCTTTAGAACTGCTCACCACAGAGAGATGTGGGTGCAAATGCCTTGTGTATATTTAAGGCTGAGACAGATAGATTCTTAATCAGTAGAGAATCAACAATTATGGGTAAAAAGCAGAAAAATGGACGTGAGGATTGTCAGTTAACCATTGTTAGAGACTCGGCCAGACCAATCAGAACATTCTTAAGCAGGTAGCCCAGACCATAAGTTTGCAATTTGTTTCGGTAAGTGTACAATGAAAATTACCCGGATTAAGTTAACGAGGTTGACTACTAGGTTTAAAACAGAATAAAAAATTTATTCACAAAATTACACAGTGAAACACAAAGAACAGAACAAAGAACCCCGACAGAATTCAGTCTATCCAAACAAGGCTTAAGTATGCTGTTCCGAATACACACAACAGTCCCAATAAGCAACCCCCTCCACTCCCCACCCACTTAAAACACAGTACAAAAAAGGGTCAGATGCTTACAGGTTGAAGTTAGAAGGGCAGAAGAGAGTTTCCATCTTTCACTGTTGAACTCCCAAACAATTCTGGACTGAACTAAACCACTCATCTAGAAAGCTGACCGCTCCCCTTTCACTCTACAGGCCACTTCTAATCTCACCTGTTTACATATAAACAAAAGACCTCTCAAAATCCTTTTCATCTCTGTACCAAACTAGTCTGATTGAAGCCCGGCCTAGTTTATTATCCTTCTGAAAAAAATCAAAGGCAGCATATCCTTGAGTCAAGGAACAGTTTTTAGAAAAAAAAGGACTAACCTTGTGACACCATGATCCCATTGAGTGGTAGAGCAGGTTCAAGGGGTCGAACAGCCAAATCCTGTTCATATTCCATATGGTCTGATAGTTTAAGAAATCAAGGAGGATTTTTTTGCTAGTCTGTTTGGTAGTGATTTGAAATAAATGAAGGGCACTTTTTCATTCATTTGTAAAGTAATATCTTAACTGTATTTAAAGTTGCATTTGCTAATAAAAACCAGAAGCAGCCCAGCATGTAACCTTAATAAACTCCACAGAATCAACAACAGAAGCTTTACCTGCTGTTTCATTTCAGAATAGACCTTCTCAGAATTTAGCTCCACCTGTCTCTTGAATTCTTCCAAAGCAGCATCTGCTTTCTGGGCTTGGAGTTTCTGCATCTCAGTCACCCTTGTCAGTTGGTCTTCTTTTTCGCTAAATAGGCATTAATGTTTCAGTTATTTACTGTATCTAGGCATCTTAGCTTAACAAAATAAACCCATATTAAACCAATCTTCAGATAATTGAAATCTTTATCGGGCAAGATTCACACCTAAGATGCTGACAAATGCTTCAGATGAACAGATCCCCAGGTTGCTGCAGAACATCCCAAGGCATGACTCAAACATGAGGTAAGGAGATTCTCCAGGTAACTTAACCAGCAAAATCTATCTCCCTCAAAGTATGACCAGAACAGATTGTTTAGGTATTTATCTTCCTCCTGAGTTTGTCAATCTCTGTAACATTGCTCAACTTAATCTCTGTCTCAGCATTTATACTGCTGAAATGTTCCTTCATAACCATGACACCTACCCATTCCATTGCAATCCTACCAGGTCTCCCTCTACATTCCAGCTCATGCCTTAATTCGCAGTGGGTTCCATTCCCCCTGAAACCCCCATTCACAGCAACTAATATGCTTCCTGATTTTAAAATTTGCTTTCATTTTTCTCCATTCATATAATTTTCATTTTTTTTGGGACTATAATCTAAAATGGAAATTGGCGCGCTATAAATGGAATACCAGAACTGGTTTTTGCATTTTGAAAATCAAGTGTTGTATAATTGTTGAGTGGTACAAGATAATATTAGATTTTGGAAGAAGAATGAGTGAAAATTCAAGACCCAACAGCACTGAGAATATTTCTCTTTGACTAGTTGAGCTGTGTATACACTTAATAGTAAGGTCCTAGGGAGTGCTGCTGAACAAAGAGACCTTGGAGTACAGGTTCATAGCTCCTTGAAAGTGGAGTCGCAGGTAGATAGGATCGTGAAGAAGGCGTTTCGTATGCTTTCTTTTATTGGTCAGAGTATTGAGTACAGGAGTTAGGAGGTCATGTTGCGGCTGTACAGGACATTGGTTAGGCCACTGTTGGAATATTGCGTGCAATTCTGGTCTCCTTCCTATTGAAAAGATGTGGTGAAACTTGAAAGGGTTCAGAAAAGATTGACAAGGATGTTGCCGGGTTAGAGGATTTGAGCTATAGGGAGAGGCTAAATAGGCTGGGGCTGTTTTCCTTGGAGCGTCGGAGATTGAGGGGTGACCTTATAGAGGTTTACAAAATTATAGGGGGCATGGATAGGATAAATAGACAAAGTCTTTTCCCTGGAGTCGGGGAGTCCAGAACTAGAGGGCATAGGTTTAGGGTGAGAGGGGAAAGATATAAAAGAGACCTAAGAGGCAACTTTTTCACACAGAGGATGGTACATGTATGGAATGAGCTGCCAGAGGAAGTGGGGGAGGCTGGTATAATTGCAACATTTAAAAGGGATTTGGATGGGTATATGAATAGGAAGGATTTGGAGGGATATGGACCGGGTGCTGGCAGGTGGGACTAGATTGGGTTGGGATATCTGGTCAGCACGGACAGGTTGGACCAAAGGGCCTGTTTCCATGCTGTACATCTCTATGACTGTGACTCTAAAGCTTTAAATACCAAGAGAAGCAGAGACATCCAGAGCCTATAGACAGAAAGAAACCACCTCTCTCTGTATGGAAAAAGTCAGAAAACCCAAGAACGCTTGAAAAAACCATTCAAGGAAAGACCTAAGTTAATCTGAAAAACAATCAAATGGAAAGCTGATCATCACCTAAAGACAACAGCATATTATTATTACAAAAATCAAAAGGAACTTGAGGAACAATAATTTTCCAACATGTCTAGACTTTAGAATTTTGGAACTTTTTATAAACATGTGGATATTGTTTTGCTAACCACACTATATGTTAATGCCTGAGGCACCAGATACTAAAACCTTTCAACAGTTGACAGATTTAGTTAAGAAATGCTACGACCCCAAGCTTCCTTGAATTCTGAGATAGTTTCGTTTTAACTTGAGCAATTCGAGAACCAGGGGAATTTTGACTGGGTTAAGACAACTGGTAGAGACATGGGACTTTGGTTTAACCTTTAATGAGATGCTGAGAGATCTGTTGGTATGTGAGATTAATGATGTAACCATGCAAAAGCAACCCCTAACTGAAGCCCATCTGGACTTCAAACAGGTACAACAACTGACTTTATCTTTGGAAAATGCAGCAAGTACAGCATATGAGTTACAGGATATTCATATGGAAGGAGACAGCCTCACCAGTCCATGAGAGCTTTGGGAACACCACTTGCAATTCCACAGCCTCACTCAGGGCATATCCTAAACAGAGGGACTCTAGGTCAGCCCAAATTTGCTACTTGACCCACTGGACAGAGTTCCAACTTGTAATTATACACACTTACTTTTGAAGCCCACTGTTAAATTCGATCTGAAGCTATAGGTAACACTGCCTTGTCCACTATAAGTAGACCTATCACGGGTTTGTGGTCTGTTATTTTTATAAATTTATGCCTGTAAAGGTTTGATGGAACCTCCTGACTCGAAATATGGCTACCAAACCTTCCTTCTCTATCTGGGCTCATTTATGCTCTGCATTAGCCAAAGTATTGGATGCGCACGCTATTGGGCATTCACTTGATTGCCACCCCATTCAGCCCCTTCAATATTCGTTACCTCCAGCACTGCTGCACAGTGGCAGCCATGCATACCATCCACAAGATACAGTGTAGCAACTCAACAATGCTCCTTCAACAGCACCTTCCAAACCTGTGACCTTCGCTGCTTAAAAAGACATAGTTAAAAATCACACAACCAGGTTATAGTCCAACAGGTTTATTTGGACATACAAGTTTTCAGAGCACAGCTCCTTAGTCCAACACCCACACCTCCACATCATAAAAAGACATAGGCAGCAAAGGCAATGGAAAACCATCATTTTTAAGGTCACCTCCAAGCCACATACAACTCTGAGTTGGAACTTTTTGGAACTCCTTCACTGTTGCTGGGTCGAATTTCTGGAACTAGCAGCAAATAACAGCAGCTCACCATCACCTTCTGTAGGGGAATTAGGAATGGGAGATAAATGCTGATGCAGCCAATGACACCTGAATCCTACAAAATAATTAAAAAGAACTACTGAAGCTTTTTATTCATAAGTTATGCCTATATTTTATGAAATGGAGCACATGTGCAATTCCTCCTCTCAGTGGTATCATTTACAAGAGCAAGAAGAAGCACTGGTCACTGCAGTCCCATTTTCAGTCCTTAGCTTTGCAACAGAAAGGCAGGTTGTCACTGAAGTTCAATTCACTGGTTCAACCTCAATAAATGGTCAGTGAAAAGAAATCAGTGAATTATTCAAAGGATGCATACAGTAAAGTGTAAACATCCAAACTTGACTCTTCATTCATGCCAACAGCTTTGAAGTCAGTTTTTGCAGTCCTTAAGAAAAAAATTAATTTGCACACTTTCATTTCTCCAGATTCCTTCCTTTGTCTGACTATCTGTCAATTTTCTTTTGAAATGTATTGTCTGCAGGGAATGGGAATGTTGCTTTGATACATTTTAAATGCAAGTGCTGCTGGCTTTTTCAGTACTGTTGATGTGCAATGTATTTAAATTCAAACAGAGAGATCAAATGTTTGATGGATCTTTCCTGAGAAAGCCATCTTAATTTTAGCAAGTAGTATTTTTTAAAATTCATTTACAGGGTGTGGTTCATCCCTAATTTGGGTTGAAGATTTAAAGTCAAACTTAGTTCCAAAAGAGATGAAAATGGCAGATTTCTTTCTTTAAAAGACATTAATGAGTCAGATATTTTTACAATTGATAATGACCATAGTCACCATTGGCCTAGCTTTTTGTCAATTTTGGATTTTTACTGAATTCAAATTTCACCATCTGGCCTGGTAGACTTTAATCCTATGTCCTCAGAACATTAACATGGGATTCTGGATTACTAGTTCAATGACATTACCACTACATCATTGCCTCCTCTGAACGTTAGATAGATCTGAGTATTTTATTTCTTTGTATGGTCATGCAGGGCCTGAATATGAAAGGTTGGATGACTGACTTCTGTTCCTCCCCAGTTACTATTGGACCCACCAAGTTCTTCCAGCTATTTATTTTTGTTTGTTTCTGATTTCCAGCTTCTGCAATACTTTACATTTTATACAAATTCAAAAACTGCCACTGCAACTTCAAACAGCTAGGACACGGAACTGCTGGCTCCTGAAATGTCTGGATTTGTGCTTCTGAGCTTTTGCTTTCACTGTTGTTCCAACAGTGTGGAAACAAGCCATTCAGCCCAATTGACCGTCTGAAGAGCACCCCACCCAGCCTCATTCCCCTACCCAATAATTCCTAAGGCTACTCCACCTGGCCTGTACATCTCTGAACACTACAAGGCAATTTAGCATGACCAACCCAACTAACCTGCACATCTTTGAACTGTGGGAGGAAACCGGAGGACCCACAGGTAGAATGTGCAAACTCCAGACAGTCACCCGAGGGTGGAACCGACCTAGGTTCCCTGATGCTGTGAGGCAGCAGTGCTAGCCACTGAGCCACTGTGCTGGATTTTGACAATCACAGGACTCAGTGACATTTTGTAATGACAAATACTACAACAACTGAAGCCCTGAATGAAAGAACACAGGTCTGCAGCTACACAGAGAGTTCCTGAACTCAGCCGTGGGAGTTTAGTAAGGTGAACTTTCACAACAGGGAGAAAGTATATTACCATCAATTCTAATTAAATGTGGATTTAATACTACCATGGTGTTGAAGTGACGATAATCCTCTACATGATTGCTCTCCCCTGTTATTTTTCTTCCTGGAAACAATGAAAAAAGGGACCAACACCACACTCTGACTAGCTCAGCACTTCACAGCAACCCGATCATGAATTGAGGGAAATGGAGCAATAAGTATGCAAACAACTGGGTGAAGAAAAGTTTTACTATAACTGTTCAGAAATACAAAGATCTCCTCAAAAAGCAGAAGCCATGAGCAAGCACTACAAAAATTAAACTATTATACGAGTCAATGGTACAAACAAGAGGTCTCCGTACTCTTCATTGGCTAATACAAGTGTTAAGAGATTTTAACTTGACCAAGTGACAGTCTGGGCATCAATGCATACAGGAACTGGTTGGCTATGAAACGCTGACCAAGATGGAGTGTGAATCACAGGGCTGTGTTATAAAATACTTGTAAGAACTGTTCACACTCACATCTTTCGTAAATTTTAGGTACAACGTTGATCTGAGTTTTACCAAAGCATCTATGCAAGAATTAAATATTTTTGTTTGAATATTTAGATCAAATGACACCATTTGCAAGACAGGAATTATAAACAGTAGTGAACTTGTGGAATGTACTATCGTAGAAAACAATTGAGGCCAAAATATTAAGTGTTTTCTATGAGGAGATAGATAATAGTTCTTAGGGCTAAAAGGATCAAAAGGTATGGGAAGAAAGTGGAATTAAATTACTGAGTTGGATGATCAGCCACAACCATATTGAATGACAGAGCAGATTTGAAGAGTTGAATAGCCGACTGCTCTTATTTTCCATGTTTCACCTCAGGAGCTTAAGTAACAGTTATTAATACACAGCGGTGAACCCTTCTGCTAATTAAACCAAACCAAAAGCTCAACTCACCCTGTAATCTGTTAAAATATGAGTGACAGAGAACTACCTAAATTCCACTACTTAAAGAAAAAAAAAATTGTTATTCTTTAATTCAAAAATGAACATTAAATAACAACTATTTACAACCCTAAGCTACCTTTCTCTTAAAGGTTTGTTATCTACCTCCCACTCGATAACAATATACTGATTCAATAAAGCCCCTATTAAATTTACAGCAACTCTATTTTAAAAACCAGACAGCGGCTGTCGAGTCCGGTGTCAATCTTCCTCTGCTTGTACATCTCCCTGGGTCATCTTTGGTCTTCTGCTGCACAGATGTTTCATATGAAAAAGGCACCTTTGACAGAGAGTGTTTTCAGGCAGTCTGTCTGACAATAGCAGGTGGTGCTCTTTCTGGCTAAGTGTCCAAAATGCCTGCTTTTTATGCCCCAAACATCGGATCGTCTCATTGGTTCGATATTGTCAGAACAGTAAAATTCAAATTCAATTAGGTCGGGCATAATTTAAACTGATTAGTTAAATTCGAACTGCTGTGAAGACAACTGGTATCTAGGTTACAGCCAAAATGTTACATTTTTCAATTTTCCAACACATTTTGTGATATGACAGGAAGCTGCTTGGCAGCTTTCCCTTTCTCCTAATTGTACAGTACATGCCTTCAACTTCATAATGCAATGATTATCCTAGATTGTTAAATTCAGCCCCTTTGCAGCTTTCAGTGCTTCCTCCAAATTACTTCCACCATAATGAATTATCAGTGATTGTGATCATGTTCCTTCCCAACCTGCTGCTATTTAAAAATGGAAGAGAATGCAAAAGCTAATCCTTTCACCCACTCATGAAGGCATTATTTCTTGGTGGATACATTCTTAATGGGTGGTGGTGCAGTTCAAGAGGTTAAAAATTGATCTTGGTTATATTCTTGCTCAATTCTCTGACAAGAGCAGGAACTCTGAATGATTACCTGACTACCATCCCCAGATCCTGGAGAAATTGCTACATTCTAGCACCCTACGAAGGACCAACTCTATGCAGTCCAATGATATTTGTCACTGGAAAAACGTATAGTCTATTATATGACCACAAGACATAGGAGCAGAATTAGGCTGTTTGGCCCACTGCTTCTTTTCTACCAGTCGATCATAGCTGATATATTTTTCAACCTCACTCTCCTGCCTTCTCCACATAACCTTTGGAACCCTATCAAAAACCTATCTATCTCTATCTTAAATACACACAATGAATTTACCTCTACAGCCCTCTGAAGCAATGAGTTCCACAGATTCAGGACTCTGGTTGAAGAAATTCCTTCTCAACTCGAAAGGGTTTTCCCTTCACTCTGATGCTGTGCCCTCAGATTGCTGTCTCTCCTACTAGCGGAAGCCTTTTCTCCACATCCACTCCATCCAGGTTTCGCAATATTCTGTAAGTTTCAATCAGATTCCCACTCATCCATCAAGTACAGACGAAAAGTCTTCAACCGCTCCTCATATGACAAGCCCTTCATCCCTGGGATCATTCTTGTAAACGTCCTTTAAACCCTTCCAAGGCCACCATATCCTTCCTTAGGTACAGGGCCCCAAACTGCTCACAATATTCCAAATACGCTCTCACCAGAGCCTTATATAGCATCAGCAGCACATTTCTGCTCTTGTACTCTATTCCCCTTGAAACGAATAGTGACATTGCATCTGCCTTCCTCACTGCCGATTGAACCTAAATGTTAACCTTCAGAAAATCCAGAATTAAAACTCTGAAATCCCTTTATGCTTTAGATTTTTGAAGCCTTTCTCCATTTAGAAAATAGTCTATGCCTCACACTTTCCCATACTGATGATTTGGAGGTACTGGTGTTGGAAGAGGGTGAACAAGGTTAAAAATCACACAACGTTAGGTTATAGCCCAACAGATTTACTTGCAAGCACTAGCTTTTAGAGCGCTGCTCCTTCATCAGGTGGTTGTAGATGCAGGAGAGGATCTGACGATCCGGGCCTCCTGCACTGACAAACCCCTCCCAACGCCTGGAGTAAGAACGCCTCATCTTCCACCTTGGGACCCTGCAACCACATGGGATTAATGTGGATTACACCAGTTTCCTCATTTCCCCTCCCCCCCATCTTATCTCAGTCTTAAGCCCTCAACTCAGCACTGTCCTCTTGAATGGTCTATTTTCCCATCTATCCGCTCCCCCCTCCTCTCCGACCTATCACCTTCTCCCCCACCTTCATCTACCTATCACATTGTCATCTACCTTCCATCTGGCCTCACCTCCTCCCCACTCACCCCCTCCCATTTATATCTCAGCCCCCTGGCCCACAAGCCTCATTCCTGATGAAGGACTTATGCCCAAAATGCCGATTCTCCTGCTCCTCAGATGCTGCCTGGCCAGCTCTGCTTTTCCAGCGCCACACTCTTCAACTCTGATCTCCAGCATCTGCAATCCTCACTTTCTCCTGAAAGGGCCACATGGCCTACTCTTATTCTTTATTCGTATTTGGATTTTCAAAAGGTGTTTGATAAGGTACTACACATAAGGTTACTTAATAAGGTAAAGCTCATGGTGTATATAAATATTATATTAGCTGGGACAGAGGATTTGACAACAAATAGCGAACAGAAAGTTGGGAAAAGGTGGATATTTTCAGGATGGTAACCTGTAACGAGAGGAGTGCCAGATATCAGTACTGGGGCCACAATTATTCACAATATATATTTATGACTTGGAAGATGAGACTGAATATATTGTAGCCAAGTTTTCAGGTGACACAAAAATATTTGGGAAAGTAACTGGTGATGATGACATAAAGAGTTCACACAGGGATATAGACAGGTTAAGTGACAGGAAGAAAAACTGGCAGATGGAATATAAAATGGAGAAATGTGAGGGTATGTATTTTGGCAGGAAGAATAGAGCTTAATGTTTTTTAAGCAGAGAAAGACTCCAGGAAACTCCAGCACAAGGGAAATTGTAGGCCCTTGTGTATGAATCACAGAAAAGCTAGCGTACAAATTCAGCAAGTAATATGAAAATAGATAGAATGCTGGTCTTTATATCAAAAAGAATGAAGTATAAAAATACTTGCTAAAACTATACAATGCACTAGTCAGGCTACACTGGAATGATGGGGACAGTCTGGTCCTCCTGCCTAAAGAAAGACACAATGGCCATCCAACGAAGGTTCAAAATGTTGAATCCAGGTACAGAGAGACTTTCTTCTGAGTCGAAGAGTGTGTTGCTGGAAAAGCACAGCCGATCAGGCAGCATTCAAGGAGCAGGAGAATTGATATTTCATAATCGATATATATCATCAGGAATGAGGCTGGTGGACCAAGGGGGCTGAGAGATAAATGGGAAGGAGGTGGGAATACGACAGGTAGATGATGGTGGAGGTGAAAGTGATACGAACGAGAGGATGGTGGAGAAGATACGTGGGAAGGAAGATGGATTAGATTAGATTAGATTAGATTAGATTAGATTAGATTACTTACAGTGTGGAAACAGGCACTTCGGCCCATCAAGTCCACACTGACCCTCCGAAGAGTAACCCACCCAGACCCATTCCCCTACATTTACCCCATCACCTAACACTACAGGCAATTTAGCATGGCCAATTCACCTAACCTGCACATCTTTAGACTGTGGGAGGAAACTGGAGCACCCGGAGGAAACTCCACACAGACAGTTAACCGAGGTGGGATTTGACTCTAGGATGAACATTTCCCATCAAACACCACCCGCTATCTTCTTTCAGCTAGCCAATTTCTGATCCAAACCGCTAAATCGCCCTCAATCCCATGACTCCGTATTTTGTGCAGTAGCCTACCATGGGGAACCTTATCAAAGGCTTTACTGAAATTCATATAAACCACATCAACTGCTTTACCCTCACCCACCTGTTTGGTCACCTTCTCAAAGAACTCTATAAGGTTTGTGAGGACACGTAGGACTGTTCAAGAGGGCGGTGCCAAGGTGGGGGGGTTGGTTAGTGAAGGTGTCCCAGAGATGCACTTCTTGTGGTGGTAAGGAAAGGTGCCAGGAGGGGAGGGTGGGTTGGTGGGGGTGGACCTAACAAGGGAGTCGTGGAGGGAATGGTCTCTCCGAAACGCAGATATGGGTGGGGACGGAAATATATCTCTGGTGGTGGGGTCTGTTTGTAGGTGGCAAAATGGCGGAGGATGATGCAATGTATCCAGAGGTTGATGGGGTGGATCCACAGGTTAAAACCTGCGCCCACACCTCTCCTCTCACCTCTATCCAAAGCCTCAAAGGATCCTTCCACATCTGACAGAAATTCACCTGTACTTCCACACACATCATCTACTGTATCCGTTGCACCGTTGTGAATTTCTCTTCACTGGGGAGACAGGACACCAACTTATGGATCATTTCAGAGAACATCTCTGGGACACCCACACTTACCAACCCCACTGTCATGTGGCTCAACACTTTAACTCCCCCTCCCACTCCGCCAAGGACATGCAGGTCATGGACTTCCGCCATTGCCAAACCCTAACAACCTGACGCCTGGAGGAAGAATGCCTCATCTCCCACCTTGGGACCCTCCAACCACACGGGATCAATGTAGATTGCACCAGTTTCCCTATTTCCTCTCCCCCCATCTTATCCCAGTCCCAACCTTCCAACTTGGCACTGGCCTCTTGACCGGTCCTACATGTCCATCTTTCTTCCCACCTGTGTGTTCCACCCTCCTCTCCAACCTATCACTTTCACCCCCACCATCATCTACCTGTCACATTCCCAGCTACCTTCTCCCCAGTCGCATCCCCCCTCCCATTTATCTCTCAGCCCCCTTAGCCCACAAGCCTCATTCCCGATGAAGGATTTCTGCCCGAAACATCGATTCTCCTGCTCCTCAGATGCTGCCTGACCAGCTCTACTTTTCCAGCACCACACTCTTCGACTTTGATCTCCAGCATCTGCAGTCCTTACTTTCTCTGGACTTTGTTCTGAGAACAGGTGGAGTAGTTTAGGCCTGTCCTCATTGAAGTTTAGAAGAACGAGAGGTGATCTTATTGAAACATAAAAGATTCTTAGGGAGTTGAAAGGGTAGGTGTGAAAAAGGCCTCAGAGTAAATGGTTCACTCAATTAAAACAGATCTGAGGAGGAAATTCTTCTCTCACAGGGTAGTAAACCTGTGAATTCTTTACCGCAGAGAACATTGAGGCTGGCCAGTTAAGTGTACTAAAGGCTAAGACAGGCAGATTTTTCATCAGGAAAGGGATCACAGTTATGGAAAAGAAGGTAGTAGAGTTAAGGATTGTCAGATCATCTATAATAAAATTGAATCGTAGAGTACATGTACTGGGCCAAATGGCCTACATCTGCTCCTGTGTCTTATGGTCAGACAAACAAAACTGGTCTGCTTGACACAGCACATTAGTGGAGTCGACGTTTCGGGCATAAGCCCTTCTTCAGGAATGAGGAAAGTGTGTCCATCAGCAGGCTAAGATAAAAGGTAGGGAGGAGGGACTTGGGGGAGAGGCGTTGGAATTGCGATAGGTGGAGGGAGGTCAAGGTGAGGGTGATAGGCCGG
>NC_057733.1:50459632-50475058 GCF_004010195.1 Chiloscyllium plagiosum | reverse complement strand
CCCCACCCCACTCCGGCCTATCACCCTCACCTTGACCTCCCTCCAAACGCCCCTCCCCCAAGTCCCTCCTCCCTACCTTTTATCTTAGCCTGCTGGACACACTTTCCTCATTCCTGAAGAAGGGCTTATGCCCGAAATGTCGATTCTCCTGTTCCTTGGATGCTGCCTGACCTGCTGCGCTTTTACAGCAACACATTTTTAGCTCTGATCTCCAGCATCTGCAGTCCTCACTTTCTCCTACAGTACATTAGTGGTCCACCTTTGTTCCATGAAGTGACCAGGAAAGATGAGATTCCTTCTTATTCTATAAATTGGCAATTAGGAACATGTGACTCATCACGCAGTACTTCTACTAGTTAAGGCAATACAGCATGTGACTGAGACCAAACCTCTCAATGTTTTTCGACTATCAAGGTAATTTAGTAAGTCTTTTTATTCTTTTGAACTGGGAGATGGCATGAGGCAAGTTGACACTAGGCACATGGACCCACAAGATGACCACCATATCACAATATGGAGAGACAGCAGGGCAAACACAGATACTGCCTTTGTCAAGAAGAGTGATTAGTACCCATTACTATAGTAATGGACTTCCATGCAGATGTTGAAATTGACAATGTCTACGCTGAAACTGACAATGACTGTGCTGAAATTAACAAAGGCTGGAACTGATAATGACTGCTCCGAAACTATCAATGATTCTGCCATGTTTACAATAAACAAACTATGCTACAAAGACAATAACCTCATCACTGACATATTATATCACAAAATGTATCAAAGTATCTTGACATGTGCTCCGGGTGGAGAGAAGACTCGCATTTGACCGCTGTGCTGTTGGTGTCTCTCTGTCTCTCTCCCCAGAGCTCCAGTATTTCCTTGTACAATAAACTCTGTCGTTGAACCCCGACTCTGACTCAGAGGCTGGTGATTTTCCCCACAACACTTTCAAAGAATGTTGGCATTGTTGGCTTGAGCAGCATTTGGTGACCATATTGGACAAGGTGATGGTGAACTGCCTTCTTGAACCACTGCAATCCTTGGAATGTAGGGAACCCACCATGCAATAGAAAAGAGATTCCTGGACTTCCACTGAGCAACAGTGAAGAAAGAGCATTATAGTTTCAAAGTCAGGATGTGTGTGTGGCTTGGAAGGGAACTTGCCGGTGGTGGTGCTTCCAGCCTTCTGCTACCTTTGTTCTTTACAATTCTGGCTGTACATACACAGTATTCCCCTGTAAAATAACCCAATGTGTTGTAACAAAAAGCAGTCACGAACGGAGTTATGCTAAAAATTCACTGTTCACTGTTTATTAATGAGAGGCAAGTGTTCCTATTTCTGCATTTTTAGCAGCACATTATTGAGTCATAACATATATAGCTTTGATTATATCTGGGTGAGACATAAGACTATAGTTTCAACATTTATTTGACATCGAGAGTAATGAAGAAATAAAGTCACCTAAGCAAACTAGCTACTGTACTAAGCTAAACACAGTTCCACAAACAGTAGCAGCACTTCTAGTTCAATGTTATGTCCTAACCCTTTCTTTGTAGGCTCAAAATTCTTTGCTCATCTCCTTTTACCTGTCCTGGTGACTGTCTATTAGTACTATTATAGCAGGACAGTTAAATGCAGTTGGGGCAGAGTCAACATAGTTTTGTGAAAAGGAAATAGTGTTTGACTAATTTACTAGACTTATTTGAGAAAGCAATATGGATAAAGTAGAAACTGTTGATGTGGCGTCCTTGGAATTCCGAAGGTATTTGATAAGGTGCCACATCAAAGGTTACTATACAATAAAACAGTTGTGGTGTTAAAGTTTAATTTATTATCAAGGATAGAAGATTGGTTACTTAGCAGGAAACAGAGAGTAGGAACAAATAGGATTTTTCAAATTAGTAAGACGTAACAAGTGGATGTCACAGGGACAAGTGTAGGAGTCTCATTTTTTTACAATCTATAATAATGACTGAAATGATAGGAATGGAGGTGCCGTTGTCACAAAGGTAGGTAGGAAAGGAAAAAGTGAGAAGTACATAAGGAGCCTGCAAACGAATATAGGTACATTAATTGAGTCAGCAAAACAAGCACAACATGAGAAAATGTGAACTTCACTACTTTGGCAGGAAGAATTTAAAAAGCAGCATATTTAATTGGAATAAATTGTAAAACTCTGGGTGACAGGAGTTTCTGAGTGCCCTGTGCCCTGTACATGAATCACAAATGTTAGCATACTGGTACAGCAAATAATTCAGAAGACAAATGTCATTTATTGTAAGAGGAGTGAAATAATAAAATAGGCCTATTTTGCTAAAGTAGTAAAAGGTATTAGTGAGATCATATATGAAATACTGTATAGCTTTAATCTTGTTTAAGAAAGGACATCTTTGTGTTAGAAGCATTCAAGAGAAGACTAATTTGACTGATTCCTGGGCTGGAGGATGTTTTTTTTGTTGCAGGAAGGTGGGAGAAGCTGCAATCTTATGAGAAAAGGTTGAATAGTTTGGTCCTGTATTCATTGAAATTTGTAAGAATGGTAAGTCGCTTCAAGGATCGGTGCTGGGTCCTTGACTTTTTGTCATTTACATAAATGATTTGGATGCGAGCATAAGAGGTACAGTTAGTAAGTTTGCAGAAGACTCCAAAATTGGAGGTGTAGTGGACAGCGAAGAGGGTTACTTCAGATGACAACAGGATTTTGACCAAATGGGCCAATGGGCTGAGAAGTGGCAAATGGAGTTTAATTCAGATAAATGTGAGGTGCTGCATTTTGGGAAAGCAAATCTTAGCAGGACTTATACACTTAATGGTAAGGTTCTAGGGAGTGTTGCTGAACAAAGAGACCTTGGTGCAGGTTCATAGCTCCTTGAAAGTGGAGTCGCAGGTAGATAGGATAGTGAAGAAGACATTTGGTATGCTTTCCTTTATTGGTCAGAGTATTGAGTACAGGAGTTGGGGGGTCATGCTGCAGCTGTACAGGACATTGGTTAGGCCACTTTTGGAATACTGCATGCAATTCTGGTCTCCTTCCAATCAGAAAGATGTTGTGAAAATTGAAAGGGTTCAGAAAAGATTGACAAGGATGTTGCCAGGGTTGGAATATGAATAGGAAAGGTTTGGAGGGATATGGGCCGGGTGCTGGCAGGTGGGACTAGATTGGGTTGGGATATCTGGTCGGCATGGACAGGTTGAACCGAAGGGTCTGTTTCCATGCTATACATCTCTATGACTCTATATAAATCCCCAAGGGGAATTGACAGGATAGGTGCTGAAAGGATGTTTCCCTTGTGAGATGTCTAGAACTTGAAAGGATAATTCCAAAGCATGGTCATTTATTTAATACAGAGATGAAGGCAATTACTTTCTCTCAAGAGGTTGTGAATCTGTGAAACTCTCTTCTGACAGAGAAAGGTGGAGGCAAAGCAATTGAATATTTTTAAGACAGAGGTAAATAGAGTCTTGCGTAACAAGGGAGTCAAAGTAAACCACTGGTAGACTGGAAAGTGGAGTTGAGACTATGATCAGAATCACAATCTTTTTAAATGGCAGACTTGAGGGGCTCATGGCCTACTTCTGCTCCTGATTCACATGAGCATGTCATTGTGATAAAGTATGATGCATACAGAAAACAGACTATGCTCAAAGTAGAGAGCAGTTCAGTTGACATCTGAAAGAGGAAGGTAGGTGAATGATTCAGATGGAAGTCTCAATGCTATTGGAATGACTGATTCTGCAGTAATTCAATGGCATATTAAACCCAAGAACAGAACAGAATCCCTAGTGTGGGAACAGGCCCTTTAGTCAAACAAGTCCACACTGACCCTCCAAAAAGTAACCCACTCAGACCCATTCCCTTACCCCATTACTCTACATTTCCCCTGACTAATGCAACTAACCCACACATCCCTGAACACCATGGGCAATTTAGCATTGCCAATTCACCCATACTGCACATCTTTGGACATGATTACTGTATTCATTATGGATTTCCTTCAATTCACTGGCTAAACCTATTAATCACTGGTCATACACTTTCCCTTGTTAGCTGTCTTCCCCACAATCATAAGGAAAAGACAGAAGAAAAGGATTATTCAGTACATCTTATGAGAAATCACAAATAGCAGAAAACAAGCTAAAGGCAGGAAGTGAAGTCTGAGAGGGAAAGAACAGCACAAGAGCAAAAGTGAATTATTTTAAACATCCTGGAAATACAGTAAACAGATTTTTTTTGGTGATCAGTGATTTGGGGAAGCAATGATCTTTAATGTTGTCCTTTCTCTTTCTGAGGTAGATTGAGATGTGAGACATTTCTAGCATTTTCTGAATTTAGTTTTACAACCTTGTGGATATTGTCAGAGTGAAATTCAATATTGTGCTTCAAGATGGCATCAGGACTACTTGATTGCCTAGTAATTAACTGCTAGCCACTTATTATTCCACTTCTCTACCATACCCTGTGAGCAATGCTACAAATAGCCCCATAATCAAGCTAATTATAAAAGACCAAAAAGAATTTGCGATAAAACATTCATGATGTTTTATGTTTTTTTAATCAAAGCTGCAGAGTCTTACATCTATTACAAGAGCAAACATTAGGCTTTCTCCCTTAAGACTTAATCAACTAGGTTTTGTCTTTCACCATTTGAATTCTTTCTGCTTATCAAGGTATGTGGTTCAGTGATGGAAACTGGAACATTGTCAGGGATTTACACTCCTAGGGTCACAGTATATACCTCTACCTTGCTTCTACATGTTTTTCATCTTCAATCTTAGAATAGAACTTATTCCATGCCCAGTACATATTTTTTTCTATTTCCTACACAAGGACTTGGGTAAAACTGTCAAATTAAGGCCAAAATAAAAGCAAGTTGAAGTTGTCACACCCACTTCAAACTGGGCAGTCACTACTCAAATTTACTTTACATGCTTAGCAGGCAGAGAGGATTTTCAATTCATTGGTCATGGCTGGATATGAATCCAGATTACTGAGGTGAGGACAGGAATCTTGTTAGTGCAGTGGAGGTGGGTTGGGAGGCAGAAGTAGTGGTAAATTATGATGGATACATATCTTTATCCAGCCATTCCTGAGATATTTCAGAAGTCCATAAGGAGAGAATGGTACTGAGGCCTGCCATTATTAACCATTTTAATATACTGGCAAGATTTTACTGGCCTTGGAATTGCCCTCTGCTGCATAGGGAGAATGGTAGGTAAATGAAGATGACTCTCCGGTGGTTTATTGCTGGATTTGAAGAGTCTTTACATTTTATTTTCTATGGAGGAGCCCCCGGCATAGACGTCAAAAAGTGTGGCGTTGGAAAAGCACAGCTGGTCAGGCAGCATCTGAGGAGCAGGACAGTCGACGTTTCAAGCAAAAGGTCTGCATCAGGAATGTGAGCTTATGTTTGAAACGTCAAATCTCCTGCTCCTCTGATGCTGCCGACCGGCTGTGCTTTTCCAGCGCACACTTTTTGACTCTCATATCCAGCATCTGCAGTGCTCACTTTCTCCCTAGCATAAATGGCCTGTCAAAGTCACTCATCATAAAGATTTGGAAAGGAGCAGTCCAAGGGAGTAGTATACCACCACCTTTTCATAGGCAATCAGGAATGGTTAATAAATGTTGTCTCAGCCAGCAAGGCCCACATCCCTTGAATGAATGGAGATTGGAACACTGTTGTCAGTAAGTTCTCCTAAGGTCAAGTACATTGCAATACATCCCTTCACTCCACTACTACAATGCTACCTCTCACTACAACAATCCACTGAAGAGTTAACCTCTCTGATTAGGAGGGTCAAACTGTCTGGTCGTTTTCAAAAGGAAAATTCTAACCAGTCATTCAAGGGCACTTCAACATAAAGGTTCAAGCTGCAGTTCTTCTGGCACTTGAGATGGGCCAGCAACTCATTGATGCAGGCCACCATCTTTAATAGGGCAGTGACAGCTTTACTTTTAAATGGTTTCCACTATAAACTTCCCTTCCATGGACCCAACGTTCACATGTACAGGTTTAAAGATCCACAATCAGACTCAGTGGCAGGATCATAATGGGCAGGCAACATTTCAGCCAAGGTGCAAATGCCTGATTTGCACTTTAGATACTGCACTCTAGCATGCTTTTAATACAGCATGTGCCGAGCAGCTGTACTTGTTGGACTTCAAGAAGAATCAATCATTACAGTACTTTCCCTTGGAACATTCTTCACAAAGACTTCATTAAGTAAAATGTATAAACTGCAAAGTTTGAGGAATACATAATTAATAGACATGATGATTGAAACATAAGATAAATACCTTTGAAATAACAGCAAGGTGGTAATCTAGCAAAATTCAAAGGCCATCTTGAATTGCACAGCAAAGCTTGACTACTTTATAATAAACTATTTGAACCCCATTGTTATACTGCTGATCAGAAATTTTCCCCAATATATTATTTCAATTTTCTATTCAGTGAGAGTTAGAAAACAATACGTTTTGATTTTAGAATCCCTACAGTGTGGAAGCAGGCCTTTCACCCCATCGAGTCCACATAACCCCTCTGCAGAGGATCCTACTCCATCACAAAACACTGTATTTCCCATTTCCCTGCACACTAGGGGCAATTTAGCATGGCCAATCCACCTAACCTGCACATCTTTGGACTGTGGGAAGAAACCCACAGGCACAGGGAGACCATGCAAACTCCACACAGACAGTTACCCAAGGCTGCTACCAAACCAAGGTTCCTGGCCCTGTGCTAACTACTGAGCCACCATGCCGCCAATTGGCACTTGTGATGTCCATGGCAATTGTAAGTAGAGCTGAAAAATGTGCTGCTGGAAAAGCACAGCAGGTCAGGCAGCATCCAAGGAGCAGGAGGAATCGACGTTTCGGGATTCTCCTGCTCCATGGATGCTGCCTGACGTGCTGCGCTTTTCCAGCAACACATTTTTCAGCTCTGATCTCCAGCATCTGCAGTCCTCACTTTCTCCTACTTGTAAGTAGAGGCCATGTATAAAGAATACAAAGCTTTTTTAGGGGGAAATTCTCATTTGGTTAACATGATAGGCTTAAAATTACAGACTTTTGGGGAAATTATCAGCTGTTCATTTTCAGGACTTCTTGCCTAAACTAAATACTCCATTACTGGGAATGATTACAAGGCCACAGTCTCATCATGAATTTCAGATTATAATCGAGAGCAAGAAGGGTGAGTGGCTTATAATTATTAAAGGAATCCAATTCACCTCCTTCCATTTAATATAAAATCAAATTATTTGTTGAAAATTGTTTCTAGTTTTCTCTAACTTTTAATTAGTATATTTGCCAATAATTAGCTCCTTAACTATAAAAGTACTGCCTCAACATACACACAGCCTAAGAAACAAGAAAGGTTAATGCCCAGTTTCAGGTTTGACAAGATCCAAAGAATAATGCTTGTTGAAAAATAGTACATTTAGTCACACACAGACACAATGTGATGTTCATAAGTGCAATGGTGCATTGGCTTGTCATAACTTGAGCCTCAAGTTTATCTTACACGATGATGCTGAGGGCAGTAAACTGAAGAATGCTAAATTGAAATCTGAAGATGTAGAAATTATAGAAGAAGGAGACTTCAGAAGTCACAAAATTAATTTAGAATGGTTTATGTTTCTCTCTCCACAGATCCTGCCAATCCTGCTAAATTTCTTCAGCAGTTTATGTGTTTGTTTCAGATTTTCGGTATCTGCAGTTTTGCTTTCATTTGATACAGAGATGCATGGGTTGTCCCAGTTGCATGACCTTAATTGCTAACACTTCATTTGATATTCACTAACATTTTGAAACCCATTATAAATCTGCTGTCATTGCCAAAAAAAACCTTCTCCTGGGATTACTGATATTTTAGGTAAAGAATTAAATGTGGTTATAGGAACTTCACCATCACATGGCCTGGTAATGTTAAAATAAATAGGTCAAAATTGAGAGGGAGATATAACAAACAAATGAATTAAGTAACACCATTTATCTGCTTACTCCTTCACCCCCTCTTGCTGTCATCAGCATATGTACCATCTTTTCCTCGTCACTATCAGTTCTGATGACTCTTCTTCAGGTTCAAACCATTAAATCTGTTTTCTCCCCACAAATGCCATCAGATTTGCTGAGTTTCTCCAGCAATTTTTGTTTTTATTTCAGATCTTCAGTATCTGCAGTACTTTGTTTTATTTAAATGAAATACGCTGCTAAATAATTTGTAACTTGATTATATTGCGCCTTTTCATGTCAAAAATTGTTTTGTTTTTGCTATTAATAGGAATGATTATGCATTGAACTGAATCTTACGTTTTAGTTAAGTGTCAACTTGATTGAGAGTTTCTCTCTGTGAGATCTAGGAGGTTTTGTGCACTATTGTCCTAAACTCCCTTATCAACTACCTACCCTGTTCTATGGCACCTCCTCTTCAAATGGTGTAGCCCAATTTTCCCATTTGCCCTAGCCAAAGAACTTGCAACTGCCAAGATATCCTGGAATGGACCAGTATCCTTGGTGTCAACACCACTTTTAAAAGGTTGCACATCTGGGCATGGGTTGTCAGTTCGAAGCAGCTCTGCACGATTCACAACGTTTATTTCAGACATGACAGATAACGGGAATTTGACACACTCCGGTGTAAACAAAGACCTGGAGGTCCTCATAAATAGGGTACTGCAGAGGAACGCTGTGCTTTTTTCCCAGTATTGAAAGAGGGATGCCCATCAGTGTATGGAGAAGGGCAGTGACCTCCTCCATTCTGTGAGAGTAAGTGCCACCATCTTCTCTTTGCTACCTCATTCATTTGACCTCTGCTACTGAACCCATCTTCCAACAAGGCTTATGCCCTACCACTGATTGCCTTCAATCCAAGATCTGCAACCATTAATCATGAATTGGTTTGTTTAATGTCCTTTCTGACAAGTTGTTGTTAATGTTCACTCCTATATCATATATATAGATATAAGCTGTCTCTTCAGTGCTACACTGAAAAAAGCTTGAAACTCCAAAGTATCAGATAATGTCCTGGCACTGTGACTTGCACATAAACATATCAATAGTCTGCATCATTTATTAAAAAATTATGCCAAGCTGAAAGCTGAGATATAAGAATCAGTCTTTTTTTCAATTTAACTAGAAGAGCCATGAGTTCTACCTCGCTTCATATTATTTCCAAATATTGGAAATGTGCACTGACAGTATAGGTCAAATAAAACCAAACAATGCTCACTTACTAATGAACATCTTCCTCAGCATAAGAAACAAAGGCCTGCAACTGATTTTGAGGAGGATAAACTATGACTTAAGGCATGAGGTAACATTCCAAAACATTCTGTTGTGAAGGAAAGTTAAATGTTTTAAATCCTATAACTTAGGTTGCTAGTCACATGCAAGTTCTTGAAGATTAAGCGCTAAACAAACAAATCCCTTTCTTTGTAATTTTCAGGAATTAAGAGTTTGACTTAGATTTTTCTGATCAAATTCTGGGCCATCAAAATGTTAAGACTACAGCGTTTGATTAATTTGTTCCAAGAAACCTGTTCCTCTCACTGGTTCATTGTGATGTGGAGGTGCCAGTGTTGGACCGGGGTGGACAAAGTCAGAAGTCAGCGGATAACAGGTGATAACTGAACAGGTTAATTTGAAATCACAAGTTTTTGGAGCACTGCTCCTTCGTCGGGTGAGCGAAGGAGCAGCACTCCAAAAGTTTGTGATTTCAAATAAACCTGCTGGACTATAACCTGGTGTTGTGTGACTTTTGACTTGGTTCATTGTGATAATCTCCCTCAAAATCTAGTTAAATAAAGCAATCCTTTCTTCTGAAAATAGTAGATAGTTGACTCAGGATGAAGTGCTGCTTTAGAATCTTTTAACAGCAGAGAAAGGAGACCACTTAGCTGACTACACCTGTGTCAGTTCTTTGAAAGAGCGTGCCAATTGGTCATACTATACTCCCCTGCTGTTTCCCAATAGCCTTGCAAATTTTGCTTTTAAAATATATATCCAATTCCATTTGAAAATTATTACAAAATCATCAAATTTGTGTTTTATTTTGTTAATTATCTTGAATCCATCTCCTCTGCTCACTAACCATGCTATCAATGGAAATATCTCTTTATATTTACATAATCATGAACCAACATAAGGCTTGCCAATTAACAACTTAACAGTTGGTAGGTATGGCTCTACAGTTACATCAGAAACATGAGCAGAAATTGCTGAAACCTCAGCAGGTCTGGCAGCATCTGTGGAGACGAAGCAGAGTTAATGTTTCAGGCCCAGTGATCCTTCTCCTGTTCTGAGGAAGGTGATTTGCTTGTGTTTCAGTTCAGTTCAGTTTCCTGTCAATGGTAATCCCTAGAATATTGATCGTGGGCGGTCAGTGATGGTAATGCCATTTGAATGTGAATTGAATTGAAGTCAATAATGAGTTCCTTGGTTTTGTCGGCATTGAAAGCAAGGTTGTTCTCAATGCACCATTTTTCCAGGTCTTCCACCTCCCGTATGTAGTCTGTTTTGTCGCCATCTTAGATTCGACTGGTGGTGTCATCAGCAAACTTGTAAATGGCATTAGTCTGGTACTTGGCGACGCAGTCAAGAGTATAGTGAGTACAGCAGGGGGCTGAGTACGCACCCCCAGGAGGGCTCCAGTATTGAGTGTTAGTGACGATGAAATTTTGTCCCCAGTCTTCACTGATTGTGACCCAGTGGGTCAGGAACTTGAGGATCCAGTTGCAGAGAGTGGAGCTTATTCCGAGATTACGAAGTTTAGTAATTAGTCTCGAGGGGATAATAGTGTTGGAGGCTGAATTGTAGTCAATGAGTAGGATTTTTACATAGCTGTTCTTGGTGTCAGGATGTTCTAGGGAGGAGTGAAGTGCAAGCGATATGGCATCTGATGTGGATTTGTTGGTCTGATAGGCAAATTGGCATGGGTCAAGAGTGGTAGGGAGGCTGGAGTTGATTAATGCCATGACCTTCCTTTCAAAGCACTTCATGACCACCAAAGTTAAGGACACTGGGCGGTAGTAATTGAGACACGCTCCATGAGCCTTCTTAGGCACAGGGATGATATTGGCCCTCTTTAAACAGGCAAGGACAGTGGCCTGCTGCAGGGAGAGGTTAACGATGTCCGAGAAGACCTGTGCCAGTTGATCTGCGTATGCTCTAAGTGCACAGCCTGCTACTCTGTCTGGTCCCATCGCTTTCCTTGGATTCACACGAAGGAAATCGATCTGATCTCTCATGCAGTGACTGTTGGGATAGATTCGTCAGGACTTGTCGGAATAGGTGTTACTTCTCCGCCAAAATTCTGTTGAAAGCGAGCATAGAAAGCGTACAGATGTTCTGGGAGGGATGCATCATCGTCTGGTATCTTGCACTGACTCTTTTTTGAACCTGTGATGTCATTCAGTCATTGCCATAGAAACCGGATGTCTGACTGGATCTCTAGTTTGGATCAGTATTGGTTCTTGTTTTTGTAATGGTTCTGTGAAGGTCATACTTGGTGAAGGAGCAAAGTTTAAATTCTGTCATTGGATTTGGTCATCACCAGAAATGCTATTTGCCACTTGTCAGCCCAAAACCTGGATATATGCTGCATTTGGACATGGAACGGTGTTGAACATTGTGTAGTCCTTCTACGAATACCCCACTTCTGATCTTATGATGCAAGGAACGTGCCATTGATGAACTGAAGATGACTGGACCAAGCATACCACCCTGAGGAACTCCTGCAGGGATACCCTGGGGCACAAAAAAATGTCTTTGCATTAACTGTGAAGGAAACTATTATATTTGACTAAAGTTATTTCTCTTTTTTTCTCTGGAGTTATGTGCTATCCAGGAAAATGGCATATTTAATTTGCTTATCGCTGAAGGAGATCACAGATAAGAGAATTGAAATGATTTTAGATGGTTACATATGAATTAGAAGCAGACATAAGCCATTTGGCTCTTAAAGACTATTCTGCCATTCAATAAAATCACACCTGACCTGTTGGTGTTCTGAATTCCACATTCCCATCTAACCCGATAATCTTTGGTGCTCTTGTCTGACAAGAATCTATCCACCTCTGACTTAAAAATATTCAATGACATTCCCTTTTGAAGCAGAGTTCCAAAGTCACATAATGCTCAGAGAAAGAATTTCTCCTCATATCTTTCCTGAAAGGGCAATCTTGGTCTCTGCATGCTTACTTTATTTCACCTTAAATTTCCTGATTGCTACCGTGCTGAACTATAATAATGGAAAGATAACAAATTACTCTTTTCTGTGACTTTGTAAGACTGGACACAGCAACAACAGAATAACAATTACTTCATAATTGTTATGGTCCAGGCTGATGTATTATCAGAGAAGTCAGAATCTGACCTGATAGATCATATTTTATTTCTTCGCGATTTCAACAAGGTGGCTTTTCACTGAAACACAAGTGTGCAATGCTGCAGATTTGGTTTTAACAATAAAACGGAAGTTTATTATGCAAAAGAAATGAAAATGGAATAGAATAAGCCAAACTATTTACATTTAACACAAATTTAATGATTTCAGATCGCAGTAAAATACATCCCATTAATCCCAAAGTACCCACCACACCTTATGCACCTGAGAGAATTCCCTTCTCTGTCACATTTGGAATTCTTAATTTCGGGTGGCTTCAACTCCTCTCCTTGAAACTTCATTCAACTGAGCTCAGACATTTTCAACTTTAGGGTTTTAACCCAACACACTTGGTTTGAAATCTTAAAACTAAACTCCTTACACAACGATTACCGACCCTTTAACAGTTCTAAACCATCTCTTTTTGTGATGAACAACTGTTTTACACATTCACTTCAGTCAAGACTTCTGCAAAGCTACTAAACCAAAATGCAAAAGCTTTCTTCCAAGTTCAGGGTGTTTCCCTGAATCAAAAGAAAACAAAACCCACTTCCACTTTCTAAACTGTAAGACTAATGCTGAACAATTTATTTTGTTCACTTGTAAAAACTCTCCCAATGAAAACAAAATGCTCAAAGAACTCTCCCTTTGAAATAAATCACCATGGCTGGAGAAATACTTAAGTTAATCAATAAACTGCTGCAGACACACAGACTAAAATCTATATGCCACTCATTGAAATCCAAACTCTAAATAAATGACATTAAAACATATCTAAACCCCATACCATCAGTCATGCAACAATATCAATTAGCTTGAGAAAGTATCAATGATTCATTTATCAACCAGGCTGACATTTTAATATAAATCAATACACAATGTTCAGGGTGGGCTGGCTAGATGAATACAAAACTGGCTTGGTCATATAAGTCAAAGGGCAGCAGTGGAAGGGTATTTTTCAGAAAGTTCCATAGGGATCAGTCTAAGGTCCTCTGTTGTTTGAAGTATATATAAATAATCTGGAGGAAAATGTGGGTGGTCTGATTGGAAACTTGCAGATGGCATGAAGATTGGTGGAGTTGCTGATAGTGCTGACAACTGTGAAAGGATACAACAGGATATAGATAGATTGGCGACCTGGGGACAGAAATGGCAGATGGTGTTTAAGTCAGACAAATGTAAGGTGATGCATTTTGGAGAACCAAATTTTGGTGTGAATTTGGCAATTTGGGGACAGAAGTGGCAGATGGCGTTTAATTCAGACAATTGCAAGGTGATGCATTTTGGAGAACCAAATTTAGGTGTGAATTATACTGTAAATAGCAGAACTCTTAGGAACATTAACATACAGACAGATTTGGGTGTGCAGGTCCACAGTTCCCTGAAAGTGGCAACACAGGTGGCCATGATAATTAAGAAGACATATGGCAATCTTGCCTTCATCAGCCGGGGTATGGATTACAAGAGTTAGCAAACCATGTTGCAGCCATGTAAAACCCTTGATAGACCACATTTGGAGTATTGTGTGCAGTTTTGATCACCACACTACCAGAAATATGTGGAAGCTTTAGAGAGAGAGAGTGCAGAGAAGATGCACCAGGATGTTGCCTGGTCTCAAGGGCATTGACTATGAGGCAAGGATAAAAAGACTAGGATCATTTTCACTGGATAGACGGTGGCTGAGAGGAGACCAGATAGAGGTCTACAAGATTAAGAGAGGCATAGATAGGGTGGATAGTCAGAGGCTTTTTCCCAGGGTTGAAGTTTCAATTATAAGAGGACACAGGTTCAAGGTGCGAGGGAGCAAGTTTAAGGGAGATGTGTGAAGGAAGCTTTCCATGCAGTGATTGGTTGGAGCCTGGAACACACAGCCAGGAGAGGTGGTGGAAACAGGCACGTTACTTGAATAGGGATGGATTAGAGGGATATATACTGAATAAGAGCAGAAGGTTTTGTTTTAGTTTAGTTAGGGCATGATGATCCACAAAAAGGCTTGGAGAGCCGAAGGGCCTGTTCCTGTGTTGCACTACTTTTGTTCTGTAAAATCAATGGAATTTTTGCAATACTCCTTCAGCTAAGTAATTGTGAACTTCTTGAACAGCAAACCTCATGGTTCAAAATCTCATTTTTGCGCCTGCATTATTCTACCTGCCTCATGATGTTTGTTTGATTTTCCAAGAATAGCTGAGAATAATTCTAAAGATCCCTTCCCCTGACAGAACAGCATCAAAAAACCATTTCTATTTACCAAGTTGCAGCTAAACTACCAATGTTTCACAGGGGATGTCACTGTGCTGTTACAAAATCTGAAACCCTACTCCAACTAGTTATTTGCACGAGGGACTCAATGAAGTGAGAAATACTAACTCTTATGACATGAACTACAATACAAAGGTGGCAGTTATAGAAAGGGGGGAAAGTCTCAGATACGTCACATAGATGGGTTAACCCCAGGAAGGGTAAGAGAGGTAGGCAGCGAGAGCAGGAGTCTTTTGTGGATATCCCCATTTCAAAACAGGTATGCTGTTTTGGAAAATGAAGGGGGTGATGGATTCTCAGGGAAACATAGCACAAACAGGTAAGTTTCTGGTATTGAGACTGGCTCTGATGCAACGAGGGGTACATCGGCTTCCAAGAGATCAATTGTGTTAGGGGATTCTGTAGTCAGAGGTACAGACAGACGTTTCTGTGGCCAGCAGAGAAAAAGCAGAATGGTGTGTTGTTTCCCCGGTGCCAGGATCAAGGATGTTTCAGAGAGGGTGCAGAGTGTTCTCACGGGGGAGAGGGGCCAACAGGAGATCATTGTTCACATTAGAACCAACGACATTGGAAGGGAAAAGGTTGAGACTCTGAAGGGAGATTACAGAGAGTTAGGTCAGAAGTTTAAAAAGGAGGTCCTCAAGGGTAGTAATATCTGGATTACTCCCAGTGCTACGAGCTAAAGAGGGCAGGAATAGGAGGATAGAACAGATGAATGCTTGGTTGAGGAGCTGGCGTATGGGAGAAGGATTCACATTTTTGGATCATTGGAATCTCTTTTGG
>NC_057733.1:50413946-50456516 GCF_004010195.1 Chiloscyllium plagiosum | reverse complement strand
ATATACATGTATTTGGAAAGGCAAGGACTGATTCGGGATAGTCAACATGGCTTTGTGCGTGGGAAATCATGTCTCACAAACTTGATTAAGGTTTTTGATGAAGTAACAAAGAAGATTGATGAGGGCAGAGCAGTAGATGTGATCTATATGGACTTCAGTAAGGCGTTCGACAAGGTTCCCCATGGGAGACTGATTAGCAAGCTTAGATCTCATGGAATACAGGGAGAACTAGCCATATGAATACAGAACTGGCTCAAGGGTAGAAGACAGAGGGTAGTGGTGGAGGGTTGTTTTTCAGACTGGAGGTCTGTGACCAGTGGAGTTCCTAGGGAGTGTTGCTCAACAAAGAGACCTTGGAGTGCAGGTTCATAGCTCCTTGAAAGTGGAGTCGCAGGTAGATAGGATAGTGAAGAAGGCAACTGGTATGCTTTCCTTTATTGGTCAGAGTATTGAGTACAGGAGTTGGGAGGTCATGTTGCGGCTGTACAGGATATTGGTTAGGCCGCTGTTGGAATATTGCGTGCAATTCTGGTCTCCTTCCTATCGGAAAGATGTTGTGAAACTTGAAAGGGTTCAGAAAGATTTACAAGGATGTTGCCAGGGCTTGAGGATCTGAGCTACTGGGAGAGGCTGAACAGGCTGGGGCTGTTTTCTCTGCAGCGTCGGAGGCTGCAGGGTGACCTTATAGAGGTTTACAAAATTATGAGGGGCATGGATAAGATAAATAGGCAAAGTCTTTTCCCTGGGATCGGGGAGTCCAGAACTAGGAGGCATAGATTTAGGGTGAGAGGGGAAATATATAAAAGAGACCTAAGGGGCAACCTTTTCACGCAGAGGGTGGTACGTGTATGGAATGAGCTGCCAGAGGATGTGGTGGAGGCTGGTACAATTGCAACATTTAAGAGGCATTTGGAAGGGTATACGAATAGGAAGGGCTTGGAGGGATATGGGCCGGGTGCTGGCAGGTGGGACTAGATTGGGTTGGGATATCTTGTCGGCATGGGCGGGTTGAACTGAAGGGTCTGTTTCCATGCTGTACATCTCTATGACTCTATTTGAGATGTGAGCCATTTCCCATGCTAAGTTCTTTAATTTTTCACGAGGTGTAAAACCTCCTTACTTCATTCCCATTTCTTGTCCAATGATCCAGAAATTTGTCTCTGTGCAACCGGATAGTGAT
The DNA here is from genome assembly GCF_004010195.1 of Chiloscyllium plagiosum. Classification (NCBI taxonomy): domain Eukaryota; kingdom Metazoa; phylum Chordata; class Chondrichthyes; order Orectolobiformes; family Hemiscylliidae; genus Chiloscyllium; species Chiloscyllium plagiosum. The sequence goes on along the minus strand of NC_057733.1, from coordinate 50,455,336 downwards.
CAGAAAATTGGACGCCCAATATGCTGTCCCAAAATTTGCCTTGAATCAGGAAAAACTGCTACTTTTGTAATATATAGAAATATTGGAAGAATACTCCTGTAGATTTCCTCCAGTTGGTATCTCTCATGTCAGAAATCTTTGAGTCAGGGTGGGTTGAGTTCTGCTATGAGAACAAACTTAGTTATCTTAAATATTATCTTAAATACACCCACTACAGATAAAAGCCCTAGAATTCTCTCTCCCCAACCTTCTGACCATAATGTATTGTTTACCTTTGTCTCAGAGATGCATCTCATCATAATTGAGCCTTTCCCATTTCCCACACCAGTGTCCGATGACCTTGGATGCTTTTGAAAATCACCACCAGGAGGAGCAACAATTGCGCACAAATAAACATAACATCGCAGCCAGCTGACGTGAACGGCCCTGCCCGCAAATGTTTTGCTGCTCATTTTAGCATTTGAATGAGGAGGTGAATCACTCCTTTTATAAGAGGGCTGGGTGTTGAGTACCGTTGGGGACAGTATGAAGGAACAGCAGCTGAGTGGACCTATCCCACAGACACTGCTGAGAAGGGGAAGTTCTGTTTTAGCTGCCCCAACCTCTACCTCCACATTGCTAGCCCCCCTCATCTCCAACCTGGGAGTGTCAGTGGCACATGAGCAGACATACTTTTCCTGTCATGTGATGGACAATCACTCTCGCTTTCAAACTGAAAGTACAAGTATGAAACAGAAAAGGAAATAGAAGGATGAGATGAGGCACTTAGATGGAGCATTTAAATAAAGGCACTGACTAGTTGAGCCATTGACCCTATTTCTATGCTGTATATTCTATCTAACACATGCTGTCATGTAATGTGGAGTTTAATTTAAAGCCATGTACCCTCAAGTTCCAAATTTCACTTTTATTGTTGTGGAATGATACTATTTAAGGATCAAACTCTACAGACAAAGCACACTTATCACCCATTGCAACATACATCCCTGCAACAGGATAAAATTTGGGACTAACAGAATATGTATCTGGGCAGAGAAGGAGATATGGCTGTGGTAACGAGTCTGATTCCTGAAGAAGGGCATGTGCCCGAAACGTCGAATCTTCTGTTCCCTAGATGCTGCCTGACCTGCTGTGCTGTTCCAGCAATAAAGTTTCAGCAGAATATGTATCTGCTCACACTCAGCCATGGGAGAGTTGTCCAGCCTTGGCAAGACACGATAAAAGATAGCGAGTTTTGAGAAGATTTGTAGCTCATGTTGAGGCTCTGCATATAGGTTTGCTTGCTGAGCTGGAAGGTTCATTTTCTGATATTTTGTCACCATACTCGGTAACATCTTCAGTGAGCCTCCAGACAAAGGTTGCTCTTCCCCTATATCAAAGTCATTTCGGAATTGACTGCCAGACTACTCAGACCCCCTGGCATCATGGTAGCCCACAAACCCACCAACACACTAAAACAGCAGTTAATGAATTTGAAAGACCCTATACAGGCAACAAGCAAAACTAATGTCATTTACAAAATACCGTGCAAGGACTGTAACAAAATCTACATTGGACAAACAGGCAGAAAACCAGCCACCAGGATACATGAACATAAACTAGCCACAAAACGACATGACCATCTCTCACTAGTATCCTTCAATACAGATAAAGAAGGACACCACTTTGACTGGGAAAACACATCCATCCTCGGACAAGCCAAACAGAGACATGCATGAGAATTCCTAGAAGCATGGCATTCCAACCAGAACACTATCAACAAACATATTTATCACCCCCTGAGAAAAAAGAACAGGAAATGACATCACCAACCCAAGAAACCCAAACATACTAATAGAAAGCAGGAAACACCAGCAGTGCTTCATCCGGAGACTCACTGAAGATGCTCCCTAGTATGGTGACGAAACGTCTGAAAATGAACCTTCCAGCTCAGCGAGCAAACCTACATCAATGATAAAAGATTTCATATCCTCAGTAAAGCCAAGCATCTGTCCGTAAATGATTATATCTTTGAAGTAATCATCTTTGAAGCTTCAAAGTTGGGGATTGAAGATGATAAGCACTTTTAAAATGTGATACCATTATTCTGGCTCAGCAAAATCTGCTAAAATTAGATATACAGCAGTGCAAAACAAATCCCAAAGTTCATTTTTTCCATATTAGGGCAAAATCTGATAAATAGGTCCAATATTTAACAATTAAGTACATTTCTAATTTCAAACACATTGCAAATGAGGGGACATTGTTTTTACATTTCAAGCAGGGTAAGGGTGTTTAGTAGGAAATTTATTAAGGAGATGTTCACTCAATTGGCAGCAAGATTAGACTAAGTTGTTTTCCGCCCAAAATGGCCAATGACATCATAATTACATCACATGTTGGGACTGTTGTATTTACCAAATACACAATATCCCTCCCTCTTTACATCACAGGTTCCAGCAACAAAAAAATTCACAATATTTACAATCATATATAAACAGTATAGTGGTAAGCCATTCTGCAGGACATCAAAACCTATGTGGCTGTAAGTGCACCTGAGGCACTGGGTTATATTTCTCATTGGCTTTAATTTCTGATGTTCTAGGTGTGCTAGGAACATCATCTATCATCATCTTTCCCTGAGACGAAGGTACACATAATGTCATGGTATTCTCCATCTGTTGCCCTCAGATGCTTCAGTTACTATTCAGTCCTCAAGTATGTCTGTCTCTACTTGCCACAGTTATTTGCAGATTTTCAATATATAGTGTCTCTGGCACACATGTTCTGGTTGTCAAGAGTTGATCTGCATGTCTTCTCCATTCTACATTGTCTCTCATCTGTACAGTGTAGAAAACTGGTCCAGTCTGTGCTACAATAATAGCTTATAACCACTTCTCACCAGTGCTATAATTCCTTGCAAACATTTCTTCATCCTTTTAGAAAATGCAGCGTCTGGCCTTTGTCTCCTGCTGGAAAACCTGATTCTAATATTTCCTGTTAACAATGTCTTTTGTCATGGGTGGCTTCAGCAAATCAAATGCCGAACGCAATGATGCTTTACTGTGAGCAATGTTGGAGATCTTTGCATCAGAGTGGGTTGTGTCTGGTATGTCAACAAAATTATTCTTTTGGACAGGGATCCTTGTTCTCGAGTTAGCCTTAAGAATTGTTTCACAGTCTGAACAAACCTTTCTGTCAAATCATTTGTGGCTGGATGATAAGGAGCTGATTTGGATGTGTTGAATTCCCTTCTGCTTTAGATAGTTTGCAAATTCTTGTGATTTAAACAGTGGACTTTTATCACCAACAAGTTGTTCCAGATAACCAAACCTTGCTAAGATCACCCCAAGTCTTTAAATGGTTTTCTCTGAAGATGTTATGTGATGGCAGCTTCAGATCATTTGGAATTAAGTGTCTAGTCATGACCATGAATCCATTGTTAATTTTCAGAAAAACCCATCTGGCTCACTAATGTCCTTTTCGAAAGGGTACTGCCATCCTTAGCTCGTCTGGCAGGCATGTGACTCCAGACCTCAAAGCAATGTGGCTGACAGTTGACTGCCCTCTGAGGTGGGCAATAAATGCTAGCCCAGCCAGCAACACCCTTAATGTGTGAATGAATACAAAAAAAAGTCTGTCAACCACTATGAAAAGCATTGACTTACAAAAGGTCTGATATAGTCAATACGGATTCTTCGCCATGGTCTTTCTGGTCATTTCCATGGGTGTAACAGTACTAATGGCGGTAGGTTGAGAACTCATGAGCGAACTCATGAGTATATTCCTGCCTTCGCCTCAATTTCAGAGTTGAGCCCTGGCCACCAAAAATAGACTACGACTATCTCCTTCATTCTGACAATGCTACAAGGACATATGTATGAAGGTGATTTAACACAAGTTTCCTTAACTGTGATGGAATGATAACACTCATAACCATAGGAGGCATTCTTCTATATGGATACTTCTAGCTTCTGTGTGACATCTGGCTTCAGTTCTGAGGTTGTTCCGGTGATCTTGCAGCGAAGTACTAGGTCCATCACTTTTGATAGGAGTGGATCACTTCTAGTGTACTTCTTAACTTCGCCTGCATTACTGGAGTGCGCTCTACTTGTTCAAAGTAGAAAATGTCCACACAAAGGCTGCTTGTGGTCGACTCTTTGTCAGAGACAGCCATCACAATTACCATGTCAGTTGGATTGCCAACACTTAATTGTGTAAATGTTAGATGATAGCAACAATGTAAACTTCAGTATATGAACTGCTGCTAGAGAAGATATCCCTGTATGAGGCCCAAACATTGTGGTCAATAATCTGTGGTTTGTTAGCAGAGTAAATCCCAAGTCACATAGGTACGGTGTGCTTGTTTCTTTATCTGTGAATAGTACATTTTTGTTCATTAGCAATCTTGATGCAAAAACTTTTCGTTTTTTTTCACCATTGGGTAATATGTAAGAAACAAATGCTACCACTCTATACAGTGATATTTTACACACTGATTGAAATGGTAACTTTAGGTCAAAATTGGTCAGAACTTCTGACTTCAAGCGTCTATGGTTTGTGTCAAAGCTTTTTCACATCGATCTTCCCATTTCTCATTCTTGTTTTTACATAATATATTATGCAGTGGCCTTTAGAACACAGATAAGTCCACAGATTTCGGACTAAAATGCCATTCTAAGTTAGCAAGCCCAAAAATTACATTGTTCATTTACATCTTGAAGTGCTAGTGCCTCAGCTTTGGCTTTACCTTTGAAGGTGATTTGTGTAGTCACTTCGCATCAATAACATGACCTAAATATTCAATGGAATGTTTAAAAAATATCACATTTGTCTTTCCTCACCATTAAGCCATAATCTTCAAGTCTCTGCAGAATAGCACCTAAATTGTGGAGATGCTCTTTTACATTTCTCCCTGTGATTAAAATATTGTCTAGGTAACACTGGACTCCTTCCCATCCACTTAAGATCTCTTGTATTGAACATTTGCATATCACAGATGCAGATTTAATTCCAAATGCAAGTCTCTTGTATATGTACAATCATCAAGTATTGCTGTGACTCAGGACCTACATTCATCTAGAGATAGGTTTTAACAGTCAATTTTACTGAAAAGCTGACCCCCATCTAGCCGAGCAAATAGGTCATCAACTTAAAGCAAAGGATACTGCTCAGCACAGAGTACTGGACTGTGACTTTAATTTCATCATAGGCACATGCTAATCCATCTTTCTTTATTACTAGTGCAATAGGCCTGACTCTCATTTATGGGTTCAATGACTCCTGTCATGACCAGTCTTTCTAATTCCTCCTTGACCTCTGGTCCAACTACATAAGGCACTGATCTAACCTTGCATTGTTTTGCTTGATTCTCACCCTTGATTTTCAATTTGACAGATCATTTCCATGCTTCGCAGATCCCTATTGAAAATAATGGCATATTTCTTTAGAACTTGAGATAGATCAGTCTCAGAATCTGACAAGTGATTTAATTCAGCCCAATTGAGTTTGACTTTCTTCAACCATGCTTTTCGCAATAAAGTTGGAAAAAATCCTTTAGTAACATACAAAGACAAATCTTCAGACTGACCATATAACTGAACATTTGCATTGATGCAACCTTTTAAAAGCACCACTTTGTCTGTGTATGTTCTTTGTACAATCTTTGAGGGATGCAGTGCAATGTGACTTAACTGCTTCTGACACACAGTTTCAGGCATCAATGAAACTGCTGCTCTGGTGTCTACTTCCATGGCAAATATGTATAATAGCAGCTCCTCTTTGGACAGAGAGTTTGTGCTTTTCTTAAGCCGTTTTAGTACTCTGTAGATTTTCAGTCTATACTTTGGTTTCTGTACTTTTGCTGGAGATTGTACATGTTTCTTCCTCAAACACGCCCATTTTTTGCTACAGTTTCTGCATACAGCTTCTTTATTCCAGGAGTTCGCTGCTGTGTGCCCTGTTTTTCCACATGTAAGTCTGGAGTATGCATTGGTGCTTGTTTCTTCATTAACATTTTGTGAACTCTCTCAGCCATCGTTTTGCATGCTCTCATGCACGGGTTTAGCTGTTGAGCTATCTTAGCCACTAGTTCGATCAAAACATTTGCAGTGCTTTCTTTAAGTCTAGGTTCCTTTCCATCAGTAATTTCTTCTAGATTTCTTCACATCTTAAACCATACACCAGTATGTCATACAGCATTACTTAAGCTGTCTCCAAATTTTCAAACTTCTGCCAATTTCCTTTAACCTTTCAGCAATCACCAACAATTTTGGTGAAAAATGATTCTCTAGGATTCCTATAATTTCTTCACAAGTTTTGGAACAGGATTCTCTAGTTGTACCAGTCTCCTCAGGAAGTTAAAAGTTTTCCTGCCCATAATATTTAGGAATACAAGGACAATGACATCTGCTTCAATTTTGTTAGCTTGAACAAAATAATAGAATCTCTCAGTGTAGAATCTCCAGCTCTCTGCATTCCCATCATGTGGTCCTGGACCTAGACCTAAATGTAAAGGGCCTGCTTAGCATGACATGAATGCATGATGTACAATAATTTAATGCTAGCTCACTTTTTCCTCTCTAAAACAAGGCTTTTTTTTAAATCCCTGGAGTCAACATCACTAGCTCAAAACATATCCCTTCGGATAGGGCACTTGTTATTCACTGTGTCCCTTCAGGGTGGAATACTTGGCAAACGTTTCCTGCACTGTTCATCTTTTCTTTGTGATGAACTTTTTTTTCCACTGAATGCACCAGCTGCGGTGTAGCATTGATGTCTTTTGATTTCTTTTTTTTAATCCAAGTGTCTCTGGACCTGCTGTGAGGACCATGATTCTTTTTTATTTTTCATATTTTTTGATGAATCAGTGGATTGACCTAGCGTATTGCAAAAGTTTTTATCTTTATTGCCAGTGTCCTTCTGGTTTTATGTTTCAAAAAGGGCCAGGAGGCCAAAGCATTAACAAAAGCAGGAGTTTTATTGACAAGGTGTTCACTCTATAGGCAGCAATCTAATCTTGATTCTCCACAATGAACAAATTGAAGACTTTGGATTTGTATGATATGGTATATGATATGACTCACATTATCCAGGATTTAATTATCTCCAAATGATCACAAATACAATTTCAGTCATAACAGTAAGTCAACTGGCCAACAATACACATTGGCCCCAGCAACATAAACTCTGTCTGACAGAGCAGGAATACCCTCAAAATGCTCCTCCTATTTTGTTACCTGCTAGACTACTCCAAACACTTGTCACAACACTAACACACTCAATTTTCCTGATATGTTGCAAATTTATTTTTATTGTTCTCTATTCATATCGAGTGGTCCTATTTCCCTGGTGTGCTTTGGACTAATAACCTTGGTCTGTCTTATCTGTATCATTTAATATTTTACAAAGTTCAATGAGATATGCACCTTAGCTGTCTTTCTTCTGGATTGTAGAGTTCAAAATTCTCTAATCTTTTTTCCTGGATGGCACCAATTATGCTTGGTATCAGTCTTGCTGTTCATGTCTTTACCCAATGTGTAAGGTCATGTATAATTTGTGCATCAATGTGGCTAAAGCTGAAATCATAACCTTTACATGTTCTATTCTTCATTCACCTTCCAAGAACCAACTCTTCAGCTTTTAGTTTTCAGCTGGATTCCATTGTATACTGCTTACTGGATTGAAAATGAGGACAGACTCCAATTTATTTAATTATTTTCAGAGTTCATAATTCTCAAAATCAGGGAAGACTCAATAATTTTCCAAGACATCTGAAAGATGATAACTGGAGGGAAGGAGAACAGCAGAAAGATCACAGTAAGAAAGAGGTGTATGTTTTGCTTATTGAACCTTGAGAAAGTCTACTTTCTCCACTTGATTCAGAGGTGTACTCCTTATGGATTCAGTGTTACTTGTCTTGTTTATGGTGCCAAGTTTCCTGATGCCCAAGAAACCAGTGCACTGCAGTTAAAAATAGAATTACAATTGAAATTAATACAGCTTCGTAATCTAACTGATAAACCTGCTCTCCACGAACATTAGGATAGAAAATGAGCAGGTTTGATTCCAGAAATTTTATATTTTAATCTGTGACATAAACCCAATTGGATGGTTTTTGGGAGTTAAAAATCAGGTCAAGGTCTCTTCACATGATCAGGTTCAAGCAGCTGGAGGCAATGCTAGAATATCCAAAGAAAAGACATAATAGAAAAGACATAATAAAAGTCTTTGGAATATTCTTATATCCAACCAATTCTAAGGCAGCACTTAACTATACTGCACCTCCGCAGAAATTTCAGTTTTCATCTTCAAATATGATGACAGGTATGTGATCAAGAAAAACAAGTTAGCACGTGATTTTATCTACACTGTTGTTGTACATCTTTAGCTTTGTTCCATTATTAGTTTGTATAGCAAGACCCCACAATCTTGGGCATCAAATTAAGTGTATTCCTCATTATCTAGTAATCATTACAGCTATGATTAAAAATAAAAAGCAAAATCAACTTTAAGGTTCAAGTGGATTTAAAATTGAATTCACACTTCCATTCTTAAAGGGCCAGCTTACGTCATTCCTGCATGCCCTAAACTAGTACAGGGTACAGTAAAATATGGTTGTGCAGGTTCATTGCACACTAAAACATTATGTTTCCCTCATACTGATAATAGATTCTATTTTGTAGTGCAGGATATATTATAAGACAGGTCCCACAGCCCAGTCATGTGCAGTGTGCAGTTACCCAACTTGTTTTCAGGCAGCCAAATAATACAATGCCATCTCTCAGTCTCTTAAAAAAAATTTCTGTCACTTTGCAAAACTATTTGAAGACAATTCAGAAGTCAAATTTCAGGAAATACTTTTGTTGAACTTTTTGGTAAAAAGCAGAGGCTATGTCTATGTGAGTGAGGGAAAGAATTTTCTTTTTTATTCACTCATAGGATGTGAGTGTCACTGACTGGGCAAGTATTTATAGCCAATCCATTGTTGCCCTTGAGAAGGTGGTGGTGAGCTACCTTCTTGAACTGCTGCAGGTCATTTGGTGTACAGTGCTGTTCAGGAGGGAGTGCCAGGAATTTGCCCCAGCGACACTAAAGGGCTGACATAGTTTTAGCTGGTCTTTAAATTCTCCAATCTTCAGAAAACATATAAAGCCGAGATGAATTCACAGATTTTCTGTCCCCACCTCAATCTGAGTCCATTTATACCAAAGGAAATTAATCAATTTTGAAAGCAAACAGAAAACCCCATAATTTTCATGGATTTTTCACAGAACACATAAATATTCTAATTGCTAGACCTCACAAAGATGCACAGACATGGATGAACGGAAACAGCTCAAAAATATATTTTCAAAAATAATTTTAAAACACCAAATTTAATACATGCAGAGATCTCTCAAATGGTTACAAGTTCAAACTAGAAGTGCCTCCACCCACCTCATCCTCACCTCAAAATCCTGATCCTCTCCCTTCACTTATTTTTCTCTTCATTGCTCATAAAGAGCAGAAATCCAGGTTAACCATATCTTCAGGTTCCCCTAACATTGACAACTAGGTGAAAGATTCACTTAATTCTGCAAACTCCAGGATCTCTAATCCAACTGTGCCAAAGTCTATGACTAATTCCCAGAGTTCCCAAACGTCAGGATCATTCCCCTCAGTCATCAAAGTATAAAGTTATCTCTAAACTTAATCTGAAAATGTATTGCTGGAAAAGCGCAGCAGGTCAGGCAGCATCCAAGGAACAGGAGAATCAACATTTCGGGCATAAGCCCTTCTTCAGGAAGGGCTTATGCCCGAAACGTCGATTCTCCTGTTCCTTGGATGCTGCCTGACCTGCTGCGCTTTTCCAGCAACACATTTTCAGCTCTGATCTCCAGCATCTGCAATCCTCACTTTCTCCCTAAACTTAATCTCCCTACCCTTAATTTTAAATATAAGACAACTGGCGCCAAGGGGCAAATCTTAACTACCATCTTGCTGTGCAATCTTAAAAATATTTTTTAACTTGTTCCATCATGTTAGTTTGTCACTCCTAAACTTTAACCATTTGTATCTACCGTGTGTTTTGTTTGGGTTCAATCTTTGCTATCCTGAATTTATATTTTCAAATTTAAGAGCACAGTGCTCTTCAGCACCAACATCTGGGATTTTCTGAAATTAGATTTTTTTTGCTTCACTTGGCTAAATGTATTAACTTCAGGTACATTCTCCCTCTGCTTCTCCATGTCCATCTCTCCACTTTGAGATCGTGTAGCAATCTTTGACAGGTTGATCTGATCGACCGACTTATCTTTCCTGTAATTTTTTTTCCTTAGCTTGTTGCTCTCTACATATTACATGCAGACTTGCTCCCGAGGTCATTGCTGCCCTGCATGGCCAACGAACAGCATCTCAACCAAGAGCTGATAGTTCTGTATTTCTCTGGGAGGAAGCATCTAATTCTGCTTGCAGCTATTTCACAACAAATTCATGAGAAATCCCATGACTATTGACACAGTGTACAGGAGTGTTAACAAAAATCTCACACAATAAGAACACCTCAAAACAAATTGACAACAATGAGAATTTATTTACAAGTGCAAGCTGCTGTCGATTTTAGTCCAATTCACAAAGGTATACAAAACTGTTTGGTTGATTTAATCCTTTTTCTCTATACAGAGTATAGATTGCTGTTTGCAGCAAAATCCAAACTAATGTGTTTTGGCAACAAAACCTTCACACTCTTTATCTCAGAACTGCTCAGCTCAAAGCAAAAGCATGTGGAGAATTTTCATCACTACCTGAAACTTTTATTATGTAGGTGCCAAAATTCATCAAAACCTCTGTGAAAGCTACATCTATTTTTAACAAGGAGAAATTATGAATTTTCACTGTACTTGATAGCACACTAGTGAAATCGTCAGAACATTCAATTCCAATGAAAGTGATTTTGTTGGTATTCTCAAAATAAAATTCTCCTAAGCTACCTGTAATAATGATTTCTTAGTGTTTCCTAAGCTATTAAATAGTTACATAACCAGTATAACTATCACTTGGTTCTTGGTTCTGCAGTTGAAGTTTATGTAACCTTTAATGAATTTGTAAATATGGTTAAGAAATAATTGCAAAAATTTCAATATTCCTCATGCACGGTTATCCTTAACACCACAATATATGAAGGAGAGAAGAGGAACCACTATCAGCTGCTTCCAAGATGTGAAACAATACCCAAGATAAATTAAAGGTCAATGAAAAGGTTTGGCTATTATTACAAATTGGAATTACCAATCATTCATAGATGTGAAGGAAAATAATAGCAATAAAATCTTATATTTATATAGCACTTTTAATGTAAGAAAAAATAGGAAGGCAATTCACGGGAATGTATTAAGGCAAAAATTGACACCAAGACAAGGCATGAAAAAATTAGAACAGATAATTGAAAGTTTGGTCAAAGAGCTGTGTTTTAAGGAGACGATGTACAGAGATGGAGCGTTTATGGGTAAGTCGAGAGTGGTGGGCCAAGCAGTTAAGTACACAAAAATAAATACTGAAATTGCACAAATGTTAGTAAAGACATAAACTGCAAGTGAGGTTACACAACTGAAAATGGCAAAGTTCTGGAATTATATTACATATGGCATGGTGAGAGTAAGAATCTACCATAAATAGGAACTTCCATTAGCTAAATCAGCCTCTGTGAATCCTCAACAGTCTGTATTCAAAGTCAAAGCTAGCACCTAGGAGGAGGGAATAGCATTTAATAAATGGTGGATTACAGAAACAGAAATAACTCACTACATTTGAAAAGGAATACACAACATAATTGAGAAATTAATTGTACATACTCATACAAAAGCAAAGTACTGTGGATACTGGACATCCTCAACCAATACAGAACACAGTAAAGTTCAGATAATGGGGTATGCTGGAATTGTCAATCTTTTCCTTTTTATATAGAGTTACATAGAATGAGGGTGAGGGAATTAAAAGATCACCCACAAATGGAGTTAAAAGTAGGCAGGATAGACAAAGAGACTGGAGTTAAAGGATTGAAGAATATGGGAGGAGTGGAGGAAGATGAGGTTCAGGCCAGCTACAGGAAAATTTAAAGACCAGGATTTAAAAGGTAGCGTATTTGAAGAGGGACAGCAGTGAGTGGTGAGGATGAGTGTGCCTTAGATTTCCTACAGTATGGAAACAGGCCCTTCAGCCCAACAAGTCCACACCAACCCACTCCAGACCCATTTCCCTCTGACTAAGACTCCTAACACTACGGGCAATTTAGCATGACCAGCACATTTTTGGACTGTGGGAGGAACCCGGAACACCTGGAGGAAACCCATGCAGACATGGGGAGAATGTGCAAACTCCACACAGACAGTCACCCAAGGCTGGAATCAAACCCGAGACCCTGGTGCTGTGAGCCAGCAGTGCTAACCACTGAGCTACCGTGCCACAACAGAAATTCAGAACATAGCATGGACAGCTGATTTTAGGATAAATTGGCATTTATACATGATTGGAGTGCAATTATGTTGTTGCTTACAGACTCCTCTTAAAAGTCCAATGCTTTGACCAAGCCTTAGGATTAAGCTAACATCTCCTTACATAATAATTTTATTTTATAATGTTTCTATAAAGTGCTTGGGGTGATTAACTATGTTAAAGGTGCTACATAAACACAGGTTATTGTTGCCAAGACCCTGAAGAAAAGTGGATACAAATACATGGAACCAAATACACTAATGTGTAAATGATTCTTTCGCCCAGTACATAACATGAAATAAAATAAAAACATCTTCCACTGAGGGAACATATTTTCAGATAAAAGATTTGCAGATTGCAGAAAATATGGAAAGAAATTGATTGAGATTAAAGGAGCCCCAACAGCTCAAGTGCACAGGAAAGATCCAAGATCAAATGCTTCAATTTTTCAAATAGTAAAGGGAAGGAATGGCGTGGAGATTTCGTAAGGGATCACTGAATAAATCTAAAGCCAGGTAAAATCAAATAGAAATACTTATTGCATCTAAAACTATAAAGCAATCCATATTCTTGATGGAGTCTATTTCTATTCTTGTTACCATATTAATTTTGTTCCACTTAAGACTTTGGCTAGCCTGCAGATGTTTCCACAAACCTGTTGGCTTTATGTTTATCCAAGTAGTTTTTGCGATCAAAGACAGTTAAGCCTTAGCAGAACAGTTGGCTGCACAAGGTAAAAACAATGACTGCAGATGCCGGAAACCCGATTCTGGATTAGTGGTGCTGGAAGAGCACAGCAGTTCAGGCAGCATCCAAGGAGCTTCGAAATCGACGTCTCAGGCAAAAGCCCTTCTCGAATTCAATAGATAATAAATATAGCAAATGCTGGAATCATATCATAGGCCAATCAGCAATTGCAGAAATGAATGAACCTTAACTTCACATTCATTTACAAATACTTCACATTCATTTTCATCATTTTAGGTTCTTGTTTCAGATTCCGAACATTTGTAGTGCTTTTCTCATTTTTATTTTATGTCGATATGTACAGAAAAAGTTAGTAAAAGTGGCTCATAACAGAAAACTGATTAGTTCTAAAAGAAGACTCACTATTTTTCAGATTACAGAAAGAGCATGATGCAGATCTATTTTCATACAATTTCAGAGACCACAAGATTATATAGTTGAACGTGCAGATACATTTTATGACTCCAAACAGGAACTTGGCTTTAATTGTCAGAGAGTAGTTCAAATTGGGCACTCTCAAAACATGAAAATAGTGTCATAAGTGGAAGTGGAGACAAAATCTTTCCAGTCATTCAATGGTCATCTTTTGCGCCATAAATTATTTTGTAAGAACGTAAGAAATAGAAGCAGGAACAGGGCATTTAGTCCCTCAAACCTGCCCCACTATTCCGCGATGATTATGGCTGATCTGCCCCATGCCTCAACTCTTCTTTTATGCCAGCTGAGCACAGCATCAATGTCCTGATATTTCAAAAATCTACCTACCTCCTCTTTAAATACTTTCAATGATCTTGCCTCCAGAATTATCTCAGGCAGAGAATATCAGAAATTTACTGTCGAGAAGAAATTCTTCGCAACTGTGTTAAATTACTGTCCTCTTATTCTGTAACTATGTCCCACAATTCAAGATTCCCTGATGACTGAAACAACTTCCTCAACCCTGTTAAGTCCCCTCAAAAACTTGTATGTTTCAATATAATCACCTCTCATTCTTCAAACCTTGAATGAAAGAGACCCCAACTTATTCAGCCATTCTTGATAAATCAACTCCTTCATCCCAGGAATTATCCTAGTGGATCTCTTTTGAACAACCTCCAATGCCAGTGTATCCTTTTTTTAAATATAGGGAACAAATTGCAATGATTCTTTGAAAGATCATAAGTTAGAATGAGCGAGATGAAAAAAAAGTACCCATCTTTGATAGCACTATATCCCTTTTAACATTTCTACTCCTTCCAATTTCTGTCCAATGCCTGCTATTCCCTTTCACAGTTATCAGAAGAGTCAGGAATGTATGTTCTCCAGAGCATGGGTCAATGATGCACAAAAATCAGCTGTCTGAAAACAAGGAACAATAGCTTTTGGTGATCTTTTTTCTGATTTTCATTCCTGCTGCAGCCCAGTCTTAAAATCATCATTTGGAAAAAATACTCTACCACTCAAAACCAAGGATGATATTTCAAGCAAATAAGCAAAAAGGCAGTTTTTAAAAATATCACTCACTGTGGTACATGATTTTGTTTGGTTAAAGTTTGAATTTGTATGACTAAAAAGTCTTGTAACTGCCAGCTGAAACAGTACAAAATGAAATGAAACATTAGCTTAATTCTCATTGGCCATGAATTCGCAGGAACAAACTACCTTCACCTTAGCCACGAAAATTGCAGTCTTGCTTATGGTAACTTTACAGATCGCTAGACTGGCCATTGTTACAATTATACATGTAAAGACTGTTCTTCTGCTGTTTGAAATCTAGCCAATTGTTGTAGGAGGCGACAAGGAACTTGACATTGCATCTGGCCCACACTTCTCACCTGAGAACATGCTAAGTGCTAGCAAATGTTTTATTTGCAAGCAATGAAATTCCTGAGGAAGGCAACATCTGTTCAAAAACATTTTAAGGAAAGAAACTTTGCATCTTTTAAAATGTATCTTCCTGACATGATGAATACCACAAAGATGATATCAACGATCAATTTCATAAATACACTATTTGTGTATCAACAATTTTTTTTCATTCATAGGATAAACTTGGCACTAACAAAGGTCACATTCATTGTTCATTCCCAGTTACCCTTCATACGGTCACATCTTTTTGAATTCTACAGTCCATGCAGCATAGCTTCATCTACTGTGCTGCAAGGAAGAAACTCCTAAGATTTTGACCCTACATCAGTGAAGCATATCCCAAGTCAAGATAGTGCGTAAATGGATGCAAGTTTTCTCGCTAAGCTGGAAGGTTTGTTTTTAGACATTTCGTCACCATACTACGGAACATAATCAGTGAACCTCTAGTAAAGCACAGGTGGTATGGCCCGCTTTTTATGTGTGTGTTTAGGTTTTCTTGGGTTGGTGATGTCATTTCTGGTGGTGATGTCATTTCCTGTTTTTTTTCCTCGGGGGTGGTAAATGGGATTCAAGCCCATGTGTTTGTTGATAGAGTTCTGGTTGGAATGCCATGCTTCTAGTAATTCTTGTGAGTGTCTCTGTTTGGCTTGTCCTAGGATGGATGCGTTGTCCCAGTCGAAGTGGTGTCCTTCCTCATCTGTATGTAAAGATACTAGTGACAGTGGCTCATGTCTTTTGTGTGGGTAGTTGATATTCATGTATCCTGGTAGCTAGTTTTCTGCCTGTTTGTCCAATGTAGTGCTTGTTACAGTTCTTGCAAGGTATTTTGTAAATGACATTAGTTTTGCTTGTTGTCTGTATCAACTCTATTAACAAACACATTGACTAAGATCCTATTTATTACCCCCTGAGAAAAAGAACAGGAAACGACATCACCACAGGAAATGACATCACCAACCCAAGGAAACCTAAACACATAAATACAAAGCGGGCCATACCACCAGTGCTTCACCAGAGGCGCACTGATGATGTTACCTAGTATGGTGACAAAATGTCTGAAAACAAACCTTCCGGGTCAACGAGCAAACTTACATCCAGAACCTTGACCCGAGCTACAAATCTTCTCAAAACTCACTAACAGTGTGTAAATCTGGAGGGAACCTGCAGGTGAAGGTGTCTAGTGCTCTGGTCCTTTGCGAGGTTAGGGTTAATAGGTTTGCTGCCATATATCTTGTAGGAGAAAGTGAGGACTGCAGATGCTGGAGATCAGAGTCAAAGAGTGTGGTGCTGGAAAAGCACAGTCAGTCAAGCAGCATCTGAGGAGCAATAGAGTCGACGTTTCGGGCATAAGCCCATCATCAGGAATGAGTCTCCTGCTGAACCTAATTCCTGATGAAAGGCTTATGCCCGAAATGTTGATTCGGCTGCTTCCAATCTTCCCATTGCCTCCAAACCAAAGGTTTAGCTATGGGCACCTGCATGGGCCACAGCGATGCCTGCCTGTTTGTCGGATACGTGGAACAGTCCATCTTCCACAGTTACACCAACACCAAACCCCCCATCGGTTCCTCCGCTACATCGATGACTGTATCGACACCGCCTCATACTCCCACAAGGAGGTTGGACAGTTCATCAACTTTACCAACACCTTCCACCCCCAACTTCAAATTCATCTGGACCATCTTGAACACCTCCCTCCCCTTCCTGGACATCTACATCACTGTCTCTGGCAACCGACTAACCAGAGACATCTACTACAAGTCCACCAATTCCCACAGCTACTAAAACTACACCTCCTCCTGCCATCCTTTATTCCCAATTCCTCCACCTCCACTGCATCTGTTCCCAGGATGACCAATTCTACCTCACAAATTCCCAGCTGCTCTCCTTCTTCCACGATCGCAACTTTCCTTCCCACGTGGTTGACGATGCCCTCCAGCTCATCTCCTCCATTTCACACACCTCCACCCTGGAACCCCGCCCATCCCAATGCAACAAGGATAGAACACGCCTGGTTCTCACCTTCCACCCCATCAACCTCTGCATACATCGCATCATCCTCCGCCATTTTCACCACCTCCAAATGGACACCACCACCAAAGATATATTTCCCTCACCACCCCTATCATTGTTCCAGAAAGACCATTCACAGGAAGTGCAAAATCTGCGCCCACACCAGTCCCCTCAGCTCCGTCCAAGGTCCCAAGGGATCCTTTCACATCCGTCAAAAATTTACCTGTATCTCTCATTTTACCAATGTCAGCCACTGCACCCATTGCACCCGGTGTAGTCTCCTCTACATAAGGGAGACAGGACGCCTTCTTGCAGATCATTTCAGAGAACATCTCTTAGACACCTGCACCCACCAACCCCACCACCCCGAGGCTGAACACTTCAAGTCCCCCTCCCACTCTGTCAAGGACATGCAGGTCTTGGGCCTCCTCCATCACCAAACCATTACCACCCGACGTCTGAAGGAAGAACGCCTCATATTCTACCATGGGACCCCGTAACCACACTAGATAAATGTGGATTTCAACAGCTTCCTCATTTCCCCTCCCCCTACATTATCACAGTAACAAGCCTCCAACTTGGTACCTCTCTCCAGACCTGTCGATCACCCCCCTCGACCTATCACCTTCTCCCTCACCTTCATCCATCTATCTCTTTCTCAGCTACTTTCCCTCCAACCCCACCCCTCTCCCATTTATCTCTCAGCCCTGGTCCACAAGCCTCTTTCCTGATTATGCCCGAAACATTGATTCTCATGCTCCTCAGATGCTGCCTGGCCTGCTGTGCTTTTAAAGGAACACACTCTCGACACTGATTTCAGGTAAAGGTCTAAAGGCTTTGGGAAATCACAAGCCAATTTGATCACCACAGAAAATTTAATCTCTGACCGGCTCTTCCAGCCGGACTGATCAATGTAACACCCTGGATGCTGATGATGGGACTGAATGCCAAGGGAAGGTGTTAGCTTTCTCTTGTTGGAGATGGTCACTGTTTGGTATTTCTGTGGCACAGGCATTACCTGCCACAATGTTGGGTGTTGTCCAGGTTTTTCTACATGCGGTCATGGACTGTTTCACTACCTGAATGAATGATTTATTGTCACAGCAATAAAAACAGTAACATACAGCAAAAAGCTTTTCCACTGTCACCATGATGTAGCACCATTTTGAATCATTTCAGAAGAAGAAAACAATAGAAGAGTCTATCAGTCCTGAACAAACTACAACAAATGCTGGAATCCGTACTGAAAACAAAAATGTTGAAAATCACAGCAGGTCAGACAGCATCCATGTAGAGCGAGCAAGCTAATTTTTCAAGTCTAGACAACTCCTCATCCATTGATGCTGCCTGACCTACTATGATTTACAGCATTTTTTTGTTTCCATCAGTCCTGAGCCAGCTCATCTTCAATGACGTTGGCGCCATCAGCTCTCCTTCACTGCCTTACCGCTATCTCCATCGGACCCAACCAAAGTCGAAGTCACTACTCTTCAGGCACTATTATTCGATGCTAGGCTGATTCTCCTCTGCTGCCGCCTGCGCTGTACCTATCAATGTCAAAGTCACATCTCTTGCCACTGGACCCACCACATCAATGTCACCATGATGCCCTTTTGCCTCCACTTCACTGCCGCCAGTGGTGGACACAACAAACGATGAAGTCGCCGATGGTCAGGCGCCATCTTTTGCCGCTGGGCCTACTTTGCAGGCTTTTTCTCTGCTGATGTAGCAGCCAATGGTTCTAATGCCAGATCCTCTGCTCACTTGCGTCCTGGCTGGGTCCACTTGCTGCTGCCACAAGATCCATTCTGGGCTCACTTGAGTCCGCACTGGTATCCCTTGTCGATGCTGTCTGAGATCAGACAGATGTAATTAAAGGAAATGAGAAAAAAAGGAAATGAGAAAAAAAGGAAGGGAAAAAAGAAAAGCTCAGGAGCACTCCTCTGCCACCATCTTGATGACGTATCTAAGGAGTTGTGAATGGAACCAAGCACCACACAATTATCAGTGAACATTCCCAGTTCGAGTAAGAACAATAAAGACCTTTAAAGAAGCATCTAAAGAAAAATTGGACAAAGGACACTGATCTAGCAGCTCATGCCATTAATGTTGCTATGTAAATACAGTTTGTCCAAAATTATCTTTGTAGAGTAGAGGCTAGAATTTCTATGATTGGTGCAAAGGTACCTAAAAATGTGTCTTCTGCCTGATGTCATACGCATGGCAATTCGTGATTGAATTCCTGGGTTTAGCACTTTATTATATGAAATCATAGTTGTTTGCTTGTGGGAGCTTGTAAACAACTACGCTGGCAGTTTTATTCAGTAGTGGTCCAGGATACCTTCCTGTTTCCCAGTTGGGGTCCAGGTCAACCTCCTGAGAATTCTACACACAATAGTTCATAAACAGACTTATAAGTTCAAATTTTTAAAATGGCTATATTTGCAAAATTTTGAACAATGTTTCCGCATTAGACATTGGGTTAGCCCAGACATGAAGTGTTCGTCTATTCCATTGTATTCAGAATAATTAACTTATTAACTGTCTTAGCCATTTGCTTGGACAATTCTCATTGGTCTTTGGTCAAAAAGGAAGACCTATTTATACCTCCAGGGAAGTCAATGTCAATGAATTTCTGTATACCCTCAGAAATATTAGCAGTCTTTTTGAGATAAGTAGTCAGTAGTAGCCAGCAGTATTGCACACAAATGAACAGCTGAACGGAGGAAAAGAATCTTAACCAGAAGTTTAGACAAAAAGTGGTAGAACATGTCAACATGATGTTGTGGAGTTTGTATATGATTTGGGTTTGAGGAATCCTACCGTTTGCCCAACAAACATGTGAGGATATGATGACCAATGCTGAAAATGTGTTGCTGGAAAAGCACAGCAGGTCAGGCAGCATCCAAGGAGCAGGAGAATCCACGTTTCGGGCATGAGCCCTACTTCAGGAATCCTGCACTTTTCCAGCAACACATTTTCAGCTCTGATCTCCAGCACCTGCAGTCCTCACTTTCTCCTATGATGACCAATGGCAATGCTGTGTCCAGGAGCCAAAAGACTTGTGAACAGATATTAAACAAACATTAAGCCATGAAGGATATCCAAAAACATAAATTATTCTACAAAGTATTACGTTTCAGCCTGATATACTGGCCAATTCAAAGCCCTTGATGAATCTTCGAGTTATTTCAATGCTCAGCATGCAGTTATACTGGAACGTAAATGGTGTTATGTGTTAAAAAGAAAGGGCTTCATAGCAACAAGATCTAGCTGTAAAAACATGTTTATTTACTCTCACACACTATAGATGTGCCAGGGCTGCACATATGGTTGGTGAGATAGTGGTGGGTATGAGCAGTCTGATTGATGCCAGCTGATCTCCTTGGTATGCTCCCTTTGATCCTCTTTAGCTTCCAGCAATAAAATCTGTTGCAAGGTGCATCAAAGCAAGCCCATATTTAATGAAAATTTGCCACTGGAAAATACAATCATGTACCTTCGCAGCTCACTCAGTCAAGCAAGGATGTTACTCGCCTTTATTGCCCATGGTCAGTGGGGAACTTAATGCTGAGAGGAATTCTGTCGAAGATAACATGCACACCTCCTTATTAATATTCTATTC
This sequence comes from Chiloscyllium plagiosum, assembly GCF_004010195.1. Lineage (NCBI taxonomy): Eukaryota > Metazoa > Chordata > Chondrichthyes > Orectolobiformes > Hemiscylliidae > Chiloscyllium > Chiloscyllium plagiosum. The sequence continues at coordinate 50,434,653 of NC_057733.1, read as the reverse complement.
ATATAATATATTAACAAAACTAACTACCCCAGGTGAAAAAGTAAATTGCCACAATGCATAAAAGAAGGAGAACCCAGTGATTTAACAATGAAACGATTTTTTTGTTTTTGTTAACAGTACCATCCTGCATGGTTTTTTTGCAACCACAGTAAAGCTGTCTATCTTAAACATATAAAACCTGCCTTGAGTTCCCAGATGTTTCAATCAAAAAATCTCTGGTCTCATGTAAAGGATTATTTTAGCTTTTGCCAAAGCTGAATATAACTGCGTAACTAAAATGCCATTCCCCTTTCTCAGCTTTTCTAAGACCATTAAATACAATTCCTGCATATTTCTGTTCTCTGTTCCTACTTCACATCTGCCCCCTGGAGGGAAGGTCAACCAGCATGCAAGAAAGGGCACACAGAATGCCTCGTGATAGAATATGGAAACTGTGACTGTTATTGCTTAAATGGGTTTCAGATGCTGATAGGCCATATATAATAAAGAACAGCTGTATGTTTTTCAAGCAGGCTTATTTTTGCTTTCACCCACTCACTGACAACTAAAGCCATTACAGTGTTCCCTGACGTGCCTCTGGGTGAAATGAGTTTGCATCAAAATAATTCAAGAAGCAGCACAAAACAAGTTTTGAACAAGGAGTTGGAAAAGCATGGTACTGCTGAGCAGCAAGGTTAAAGAGGAAGTCTATTCATCTGAAATGCAATATAATCACATGCATTATCAAGGGAGATCTCTGTACATTTGAATTGTATCTCTCAAACTTGCTTTATTCCTGGGTTTTATGTTTGAAAACAGCCAGTTAAGAAAGGGTTATCTGCAGTCTACACTAGAGCACATCACAACAACAACTGCTGGGAAATAGGCAAATTATACTGTCAAAGAACTTCTTACATTCTTAAAATGTATTCATGGGATATGGACATTGCTAGCTAGACTAGCAGTCATTATCCATCCCTAGTTGCCCTTGAGAAGGTGGCTGTGTGCTGCCTTCTTGAACAGCTGCAGTCCATGTGCTGTAGGTAGATCCACAAAGCCTTTAGGGAAAGAGTAACAGGATTTTGACTCTGTGACATTGACATTAAGTATTGCCAAGTCAGGATGGTGAGTAATTTTGAGGGGACCCTGCAATTGGTGTTCCCGTATATCTGCTTCCCTCACCCTTCGAGATGGTAGTGGTCATGGGATTGATGACAGTAAAAAGTAAGGGTTCTTCACAAACTGTCTGCTTAGACAAATCTGATTAGTAGTGTTGAAACAGAAATAATCGGCAAAGTTCATTCTTGTTACTTTGTAAATATTTCCAGGTATCCATTCATCTTAATATAGAATGCTTGGCAAGTTCAGATACATTACAGAGAGTTAAACCTGTCTTCAAATATGTTTTTCCCACTGCAAGCAGTTCAGGTCTTTCCTTTTACATCTCACTTATCAATTGAAAACAGCTTTCAGCTAGAACAGAGCTTCCCAAAATATAGGTAACAATCCCAGTGTTGTTGCAAGCCCTAAAGCAGCAACAGCAGCCATGGAGTTGCAACTGATCCCAGTCAGCCCTAGGCCTCACTAAAAATCTTGCTTTTCCTACTGGAGGGCATGGCCTAATTGCTCATAAAGCCTCGATTATTGATTCTGTGTGAAAAGAGCATGTTCATTCTGCTCTATGAAACAAATTGGGGCAAGGTAGGTGGTTGCGAAGCAAAACTCTGGGTATGTGGCAAAGTGAGGTGAGGGGTTATGGAGGAAGATAGCAGGTGGTGTGTGAGCAGAGGTGAAAGGAGATGACAGGGAATGTGGAGAAAGATGGCAAGAGGTGTCTGAAAAGAGGTGGAAGGAGATGGTGGGGAGATTGGATATGTGTGACGTAAGGGGAGGATTTGGGGGAATGAAGAGTGAGGAGGCAATAGTGATAGGGCGATAGTGAGGGAGAGATAGTGAGGAGGAATGCTGGACTGAAGCCACTTCTCACCCTGCTCAACAACTCATATCCTACCATCCCAAATTTTCACATAGGACTCCCAAAGTCTGAGCCATTAAGGTGGAATCATATGGAAAAGGGTTTGGGAAGCACTGAACTAAGATCTGATGTCAATACACACTGTTTGTTTCATAGCTGCCGCAAGGTGTCCTGGAAAATATCTCAAGCATGAACTGAAATGTTGTTACTAATATGCTTTATCTTAAAGCAAAGATACAAACTGATATATGACAACATTATGATATTCCCAGTATTGTCATTGCAGGTTGCCAGTAACTTTATCGATTATGCCTTTTTTTCTGTATCTTGCAACAAAACATGAAAAATGCTGAAGAGTGCCAGGCTCTCATACTGATATTAATTATTCAGTCAGAGTAAGTAGCATCCACCCCAAAGCAGCTTAGAGTGAGCAAGGTCTTCATTAATTATTTTCCCTCCAGTGAACAAGTACTCTTGAACTATGTGAGTTTCTACATCAATAGTCTGGCTACATCTGTGTAATGAGTGTGTTGCTGGAAAAGCACAGCAGGTCAGACAGCATCAAAGGAGCAGGGGAATTGACATTTCGGGCATAACCCTTCATTCCCGATGAAGGGCTTATGCCTGAAATGTGATTCTCCTGGTCTTTGGATGCTACCTGACCTGCTGTGCTTTTCCAACACCACACTGTTGACTCTGCTACCCAGCATCTGCAGTCCTCACTTTCTCCTTCATCTGTGTCATGCCTTATTTTACAAGTTAGCAATCTTCCAAATCACACAACTAGGAAAGAATTTCTGAAAACATAACGTTTATTTATTTTTCTCTTGTAAATTAATTCAGGTCACTTGCATTGCTTACTTATCAGTACAAGTGAAGTAATTAGAATTTTTGCAGTCATTCAAAAGAATATCTAAAGTCAGAAGGAAAAACAAAACAAATATTTTATTAAGCTCCTTTTTTCCCTTTTTGTACTTGCTTTGTCATTGGCACTAAATTGAGAATGACTTACAAATAAACTGACAGCACATTGTCTTCTGATAGGACTGTCAATCACAAAACCGAAACTGATCAGTTCAATAGTTTCTATTCCTCCTTTGTTCAAAAGCAATTTATTTTCATTAACCTAAAAGTGCATGATAGGTTAAAAAATGATACAGCAAATCTGCTCTAATCCCAAAATTACAGATAAGAAGCATACCACTCCTTTAAGATTTCATTCAAACCCCGTAGCCATACAAACTCTATAATCTCATCTCTGTGTGTTTATCTTTGGCTCAGCAAGTACACTTTCTCAGCACAAAGTATATTACAGGTACACAATCCTGTATCCGAAATCCTTGGGGCAAGTTGTTTTTCGGATTTCGGAACTTTTAGGATTTCGCAGTAAATGACATTTTCACGTCAAAATGTTTTTTAAAATTACCTAACAGCAGACACACGTGTGAATAGTCCAAGCATTAAGATATCTGCCAGTGTTGGCCATGTCACATTTGAGTGACGTGGTTCAATGGGTGTGGAGTTGGGTCATCTATTAGTATGCCAAACTGATGCTCCATATTCCACAGGAAAATATTTCAGATTTCAGATAAAGGATTGTGTAGGGTATAGGTTTGCTCGCTGAGCTGTAGGTTTGATATCCAGGCATTTCATTATCTGGCTAGGTAACATCATCAGTGGCGACCTCCAAGTGAAGCGAAGCTGTTGTCTCCTGCTTTCTATTTATATGTTTGTTCTGGATGGGGTTCCTGGGGTTTGTGGTGATGTCATTTCCTGTTCGTTTCCAAACCAGAAAACTAAAGCTCCGTACATTTGCAACATGACTTGCCAATTTTCATATTCTATGCCCTGACTGATGAGGGCAAGATGCCATACACTTTCTTGACCACCTCATTCATTTGTGTTGTAATTTTCAGAGAACTGTGGACTGTATGCCTAGTTTCCTCTGTATGTTAACGTGTCTAAGGGTTCTGCCATTTTATATAGTTCCCTCCTGCATTAGACCTTCCAAATGCATCATCTCTCATTTTTTTCTGATTAAATTCCATCATCAATTGGTTTGCTCGCATTTCCAGGAGAAAGTGAGGTCTGCAGATGCTGGAGATCAGAGCTGGAAATGTGTTGCTGGAAAAGCGCAGCAGGTCAGGCAGCATCCAGGGAACAGGAGAATCGACGTTTCGGGCATAAGCCCTTCTTCATTCCTTGCTCGCATTTCCAGCCTATCTATATCCTGCTTTGGCAATCCTCTTCACTATCTGCAGCTCCCCTAACCTTTGTGTAATCCACAAACTTAGTCATCAGACCACATACATTCTCCTCCACATTTATATATATTACAAACAAAAGCACTGATATCTGCAGAACACCACTGGTCACAGATCTCCAGTCAGAAATACACGCTTCCACCTCTATTCTCTGTCTTCCATGACCAAGGCAGTTCTGTATCCATCTCTCTATAGCTCAAACCTTCCAGTCCTGGCAATATATTTGTAAATCTTTTCCATATTCTCTCAAGTTTAACAACATATTTCCTTTAGACATGCAACCAGAATTGTATGCACTATTCTAAAAGTGGTCTCACCAATGTCTTGTACGGCTGCAACAGGACATCCCAAATCCTTTACTCAATTTTCTAACCAATAAAGACAAGCGTGCCAAATGCCTTCTTCACCACCCTGTGTACCAATGACTCCACTTCCAAGGAACTATGAATCTGTACCCCTAGGTCTCCTTGTTCAGCAAAACTCCCCAGGTTCTACCATTAACTGTATAAGTCCTGCCCTAGTTTGCCTTACCAAAATGCAACACTTTACATTTACATAAAATTAACTCCATCTGCCACTCTTTGGCCCATCTGATCAAGGTCCTGTTGTACCCTGAAACAATCTTCTTCACCTATTTTGGTGTCAAGTGCAAACTTACTAATATTATTCCCCAGATTCACATCCAAATCATTTATACAACTGACAATGCTATAGACCCAGCATCAATCCTTGTGACATACCACTTGTCACAGGCTTCCAGTCTGAAAAGCAACCCTTCACCACCACCCTCCGTCTCCTCCTTTCAAGCCAATTTTGTATTCAATTGGCTAGTTTCCCCTGGATCCCATGTGATGTAACTTTACTCACCAGAATACCATGTTGAACCTTGTTGAACACCTTCCTGAAATCCACACAAACAACATCTACTGCTCTGCTTCATCAATATTCTTTATTACCTCTTCAAAAAATTCAGTGAGACACGATTTCCCATGCACAAAGCCATGCGGACCATCTCTAATCAATTCTTGTCTTTCCAAATACCATGTAAATCCTGTTCCTCAGAATCCCCTCCAACAACTTACCCACCACTGAGCTCTATAGTTCCCTGGATTTCCTTAGGCTAACACTAATCCAGTATCAGGAATGTTACAACAAGTCAGTGGTTGTGACATGAATGGTTAACCAAAACATACAACTAACCAACCAGAATGCAGAAGACACCTTGTGGTATGTAAATAGAAAGTCAGAGCTTAAATCCAGATGTCCTGCCATTTCTAATACAAATACATAATACAGCAGATTCATCATGCATGGTACATCTTCTACAAACTCTCAAAACCTGCAAGTTGTTCTTGAAAATATACTTTCCTCATGGATTGAGCTGTATGTGTGTGTTTGTTTTTAGGGTCCTGTGGCTGTATAGCATAAGTTGAATGAACCAAAGATATGGACTACAAACAGACTATTTCCTTACTATATAAGACCAAACCATAATATTGTTTTATAAGCTTCATATAACCAAAGAATGTATCATGTCCAAATGCCAATTAGGAAGGTCTAGAAAGGATATTAATATGATGATACTTGGATCAATTTATTCCTTTCCCCTGTGAAGACAATGCTGATGACCAATATCAGATAGTTTCTGATTATGCCTCCAATCAGGTGGTGGCTGGGTGGTGAGAAGATGCAAACACAGCCTCCAACTATACATCGGGAAGATCGCAGGAAATGGTATTTATTGAACAGGATTTCTAACACTGGCTTGGGGAGAATAGTTTTGTTCAGGAACCAGAAAGAGCAAGTTTCCCAAGTGTTGAGAGAGATTGGAGTGTTGGATGAGAGCTTCAGAAGAGATCAAAAAGAGAGATAATTGCTGAAGGACATAAGAACATAAGAACTAGGAGCAGGAGTTGGCCATCTGGCCCTCTGAACCTGCTCCACCATTCAATAAGATCATGGCTGATCTTTTCATGGCCTCAGCTCCACTTACCCACCCTGTCCCCATAACCCTTAATTCTTTTCTTGTTCAAAAATGTATCCATATTAGCTATAAAAACATTTACTGAAGTAGCGTCAACCACATCACTGGGTAGGGAATTCCATGGATTTACAACCCTCTTGGTGAAGAATTTCCTTCTCAATTCAGTCCGAAATCTGGTCCCTCTAATTTTGAGGCTATGCCCTCTTGTCCTAGTTTCACCTGGCAGTGTGTACATCCTCTCTATTCCTTTCATAATTTTGTATGTTTCTGTAAGATTCCCCCACATTCCTCTAAATTCCAATGAATATAATTCCAGTCTATTCAGTCCCTCCTCATAAGGCAACCCCCTCAACTCTGGAATCAGCTTAGTGAACCTCCTCTGTACCTCCTCTAGTGCGAGTACATCCTTTCTCAGCAAGGAGACCAAAACTGTACACAGTACTCCAGGTGTGGCCTCACCAGCACCCTATACAGCTGCAACATAACCTTTCTGCTTTTAAACTTAATTCCTTTAGCAATAAAGGACAAAATTCCATTTGCCATCCTAATTACTTGTTGTATGTGCAGACCAACCCTCTGTGATTCATGCACAAGGAGACCCAGTCCCTCTGCATAGCAGCATGCTGCAACATTTTACCGTTCAAGTAATAATCCTTTTTACTGTTACTCCTACCAAACTGGATGATTTCACATTTATTAAAATTGTATTCCATCTGCCAGCCCTTTGCCCATTCATTTAAAGTAATTATGTTCCTCTGCAAAGCTTCACAGTCCTCTGCACACTTCTCTCTGCCACTCACCTTAGTGTAATCTGCAAACTTTGACACACATTGGGGTTGGTTGGAGGTGCAGGGTGTGGACAGTGAGTGAAAGGTTCAGTTTAATAACTTAGTTAGGAATTAGATTTTTAATAATCTCCCAAACTTCTTGTGTAACCATTAAGCTTAGGAATTGGAACCCTCAGAATTTTCTGACTTTAGGGGGTCTTTTTCAGAGTGTTGCAGCTGCAGGGAGGTTGCCCATTGGAATTTTCAATTAAGTCTGGACGTTGAATTATGAAGTAAAATATCTGGACCGCGCATTTCTTCTTCAGCACTAAAACTATCTATTTCCATCTCTGTAATATTGTTCAATTCCATACTTGCCTCAGCTATGTGATATCACATCTGCAGTGTCCGTCTAATTTTCTCACTGGCTGCAGTGACCTCTATGCAGAAAATCAGAGCAGTTCAGATGGAACATTGCATATCAGTACTGTTAAGGAGGTTTACGCTGCTATTTTACATGGAATTACAATGCTTTCCATGGACTTTAGTGTGCTGTCATCCCCAAACTTGAAGCATGCATAACTCTCAAATTCCTTAACCTTACTTCAGTCCTCATTATTTAGTGGAAAGAGGATGGATGAACACTCATTGTTCAACAGTGTAATCAAATACATCTGCAACTACAGCATTCATTGGGAGTTGAAGCTCCTTGTGATCTCTATAATTCCTCCTGTCTGATCAGTGCCACCCTCTTTTATACTGTGCACTATTTTGAAAACCTTGCTGTTTAAGTTTAGGTCATTCATTGCATAGTGATATTAGAGTTACAGATAAAGAACCTTTGATTCTGTTTGTCACTTTCAACACTAATACTTACCTGTCTAATAGTTGCCTCCCAGCTGCATCTAAAAACCATGCACCAAAGATTTCCCACTGTAAACAAACTACCATCACCTTTTCAAGGGTAATTAGGGATACGCAATAAATGCTGGCACAAACAGCAATGCCCATGTTCCACAAGGGAATTGAAAAAATATCTATTGGCAAACACCTTTCTGGTAAAAAGGTTATTGGCCTGACATACTAACTTTATATGTTAGTCCACAGTCAATTGCCATTTTCTGTTATGGACAAGCAAGGGCCTTTCAGAAATGACCCTGAAATATCACTCATGAAAAAAAGTCTTGAATTCATAAATACTATGTTACATTCTTCACAGATGTTGCCCACTACTCCAACTATAATGAATTATTTTGAGAGCAGCTATAGTTATTGTATAGATATCTGGCTATTACTTACAACAAAATCTTACAAGCAAAAACAATGAGTCAAATGACATTACTGGCACCTGAAGGAATGTTGGCCAAAATTATTCCTCAATTATTACCACAAGTTCTTTAACATCCACCAGGACTAGGATTTGGCATCAGTTCTATACAGTAATATAAAGCTTCCTGACATGTGGACCATGATACCCAGTGCAGTTATGAGATGGGATTCAGGGATTGCAGGCTCCAATGCAGAATTGGCTGCCATAGAGTTGGGTCGGATTTCTGACAACTACGAAGTCCATTTAAATGCTTTTTTTTATTGTTGGGTGTAATTTAATGGACTGTTCCAAGGCTTAATTGCTGCTGCAAAAGGTCTGTGGACAGATCAGGGTTTTTTTTCGACAAAACCTGTTTTTTTTCATAATTTTTCCAAATGCATTTTCAGATTTGGGCGGTATGGTGACACAGTGGTTAGCACTGCTGCCTCACAGCGCCGGAGATCTGGGTTCAATTCCCGCCTCAGGCGACTGACTGTGTGGAGTTTGCACGTTCTCCCTGTGTCTGCATGGGTTTCCTCCGGGTGCTCCGGTTTCCTCCCACAGTCCAAAGATGTGCAGGTTAGGTGAATTGGCCATGCTAAATTGCCCGTAGTGTTAGGTGAGGGGTAAATGTAGGGGTATGGGTGGGTTGCGCTTCGGCGGGGCGGTGTGGGCTTGTTGGGCCGAAGGGCCTGTTTCCACACTGTAAGTAATCTAATCTAATCTAAAAAAAAGTAATCTAATCTAATCTAATGTCTAATAAGGGAAGGAGTTACACAATGGTAGTAGGTTAGAGGGAGTACTAGGGATCAAAGGGTCCTTAGTGCACAAGTCCATAGATCCCTGAAGATGTCAGATAGGTAGACAGAGTGGCGAGGAAGGCATACAGATGCTTGTCTTCATTAACAGGGGCATTTAATATAGAAGCAGAGAAGTCTTATTGCAACTTTATAAAACATTGCTTAGGCCATAAATGGAACACTGTCTTCAGTTGTGGTCACCACATTATTGGAAGAATGGATTGCACTAGAAATGTACAGAGAGATTCACCGGAATGTTGCCAGGGGTGGAAAGTCTCAGTTATGAGGAGAAATTGGAGAGTCTGGGTTTGTTTTTGCTGGAACAGAGAAAGGTGAGGTGGGATCTGACTGAGGTATAAAAATTATGAGGGGCTAAGATAGGGTACATTATGAGAATCTTTTTCTCCATTGCAGACATGTCTGATATCAGAGGGCATAAGCTTAAGGTGAGGAGTAAGTAGTTTAGAGGGAATCTAAGGAAAACTCTTATCCTTCCAAAGGGTGGTGGAAATGTGCCTCCTGAGGGATTCTAACACCATTTAAGAAACATTTGGACAAGCACTTAAAATGCCAAGATATAGTAGGCTTTGAACCAATTGCAGGTAACTGGGATTAATGTAGTTTTGTGTTCGTTGGTTGGCATAGACATAGCGAGCTGAAGAGCCTATTTCTATGCTGTATGACTCTATGACAAACCCCGCTTAACCTCAGATCACACGCCCACTTCCATCTGCCATCCATCACCACAACCAGCACAACAACTGAAATCTCCAACTCGCCCTGTTCAACAACTCAGACACCTCTAAATTTTCACTCTAGGTTCACAAAGCCTGAAATATTATAATGAAATCATAGGAAATGGTTTGAGAAGCACTGTATTAATATGTCCAACATCCAATCCAATACTGAAATATTGATCTAGATTATGTTTCCAAGCATCTGACTTTGGGTTCAAACCCTGACTATCCAACTTTAAAGTCAGAAGCTCTACAAGCTGAACCAAGTAGAAAGATAATATAATTTTTCAATATGCAAAGCAAAACAAGGCCAAAGTTACCGAAAGGCTTCTTCCAAATTCCGAATTTGTTTCATTGCACCTGTTTTCTCCTGGTCTTTCTCAGTCTGTAAAGTTTGAATCTAAATATAACAAAAATTCAAGTATTCATTTGTTATATATATTTTGCAGTATGAACAAAATCAATTGTTTTATTATCATTTAATAAAACTTTAAGAACAGTCAACAGTTTGATGTATATATCTGCTGGTGTTGTGAATTGTGGTGACTGAAAGAACCAAATTGATCTATTAAAGTCTGCGTCTTAGTGGCATATTTCAAACACACTGGGAACAATTTAGTTACAAACAGTTTCCCCTCTTTCTGGCAAGGAAGAGAAATTATAACTTGGGTGGATGGAGGTACTGCTGTTACAGGGAGAAATTTTTTCTGCCTGCAACCTTTTGTTCCATCAGCATTTTAAGAGTAGAACTAACAAAATTCCTGAATATCCTGAAAATTTCCACAATTTCACCCAACCAGTTCAAAACACGCATATTTCCCTCATGTAGCTAGAACTGAGGATCACAGTTAGGTATGCAAACACAACCAATTCAACTGTTGGTAAAGATCAGCCATAAAGACATTTCCATGAATTTTCTTATTAATATCAAGCTAGTGGAATGGCATTCCTGGAATTTGGAAAAAGTACTTAACTCTGTGTGGAGTTTGCAAATTTTTGCATGCCTGCATGGGTTTCCTCTTACTGATTTGATTTCCTCCCACAGACCAAAGATGTGCAGGTTAGGTGTATTGGCCGTGAGAAATACAGAGTTACAGGGATTTGGGATGGGGAGGGGGGAGGGTGGTGCTGGTGGTGGTTAAGACACTCTTCGGAAGTTCGGTGCTGATCCAATGGGCCCTATGGCCTCCTTCCACACTGTTGGGATCTTATGATTTCCAACTATTCTTTCTCTCATCATCTAAATTGTCAATGTTAACTAATATAATAGTTTACTGACCATTTAAGACACAATTACCACTTTTATTCCTTTCATGTAAAGATCAAACAAAGAAAAGGATAGTGGAGAAAAAAGAAGCAAAACAGGTCAGTGGGCAAATTTAATGTGCCCAAGTGTGTGCTTGGTTTGAATAGCCAGAGCATAATTATATAGTCCAGTCTTTAACCTATAGGTAAATAAGATCTGTGTGACTGTGCAACCAGCCTTCAGATCTATGTGCGTCACAATATGCATTTCTTTCCAGAATTTAGTGTATTCTACCTTAAAGTAGAAGTTTCTTAGGAATTTTGTATGTTTTCTGATGCTGTTGACAAAGTTATATTTAGCGAGTGTGAATAACAACGTTTCCAATACTAATCTGAGCTTGAATAGCTGTGCCAGGATAAAAGTAATAAGTTCCTTTAAAGCACAAATATAGGCAGACAACTTGAATGGAATACAGGTAGCTCTTCTATAATGTGATAGCTGCGTTCTTGTGCAACCCCGCATTATAGAGAAAATGTGCTTTAGAAACAGCGTTACAGCCAACATGTTTTAAAAGTTAGCACAACAACATGGATTTTGTAGAGTGCCTGAAATTCTTTGCATTGTTGGGTTATGGGTTAATAACAAGCATGGGCAACATGAGGGAGACTTCTGAGTGAGACAAAGGCCAAATGAATGAACTGAAAATTTGGTTCAAGTTGAAATTCTGATCAAAGAGGGAATAGAGTTGCTTTAAACTAAGGTTTCAAGTGAGACAGTTAAAAAGTGTGGATCAAGAGGACGACCTGCAGTGAAACCAGTCACATAGCACAGTGTGATGTGAGTGTAGGAAAAGAAGCTGATTGATGAATATTTTTAGAGTACAGTTAAGGTCTTCAGTTTATGTTTACATTTCCAGTATTGTTCTTCTTTCTTTTCTTTAAAGAATAATTGGTATTGAGTATTAGATTAAGTATGCAATTTTATAAGACACTAAAATTTTTGATGGTAAACAAATAATATCAAGTTAGGCATCAAGAGTTTTTTTATATGTGTGAAAAGGAAGAGAAAGGCCAAAGCAAACATAGGGCCTTAGGGAATGAGGTTGGGGAAATAATAACGTGCAACTGGGAAATGGCACAGGAACTGAATAACTGCTTTGCATCAGTCTTCACAGTATAGAGGACATTAACAGCAGCCCAAAAATACTAAATAACCAAGGGGTAAAAGCAGAAAAGGAGGAAAATAAATAAATACAATAACTATTACTAGAGAAAAAAATCAGGAAACTAAGTGGCTAAAGACTAATGGGTGCCTTGACCTGATGGGATACATCCCAAGATATTAAAAGAAGTAGCTATAGCGATACACTTTAGTAATCTTCAAAGAATCTTCAGATTCTGGAAAAGTGCCAGAGGATTGGAAAACTGTGAATGTAATGCCTTTATCCAAGAAGGGAAGGAGACACAAACAGGAAATTTTTGAGCCTATTATAAAGAATGTAATAGCAATGCATTTTGAAATAGATTATATAAATTACATGCTTTACAAATTTATTATATTTCTTTGTGAAGGGAACAAGCAGAATAAAGAGAAAGCAATGGATTTCACGATTTTAAGAAGTCACAACACTTTATGCTACTTAATTAAAGCCCATGATGTTGAGGTAGAATGGATAGAGGATTGGCTAACTAAAACAAAAGAGACATTTAGGATAAGGAGAGAATTTTCAGGACAGCATCCTATAACTAGAGGTATGCCACAGGGATCAGTGCTGGGGGCTACAATTATTTAAATATATGCTTAAGAAGATGAGGAAAGTGAATATACTATTGCTAACATTGTGGATGGTACAAAAATAGATGGGAAGAAAAGGAGTGAGGATGACACAAATGATCTGTAGATGGATATACACAGTTTAAGCAAGTGGGCAAAAACTCGATGGATGGAATAGCATGGTTATTTGAGGTTATGCACTTTGGCAGGAAGAATGGAAGTGCTGAATATTATTTAATTGGAGAAAGATTGCAGGAAACCAAAGTGCAGAAGGATTTAAGAGTTATCACATAGAATTCACAATAGGCTAGCATACAATAAAAGCAAATTACTGCAGATGCTGAAATCTGAAACCAAAAGAGAAAATGCTGGAAAATCTCAACAGGTCTGGCAGCATCTGTAAGGAGAGAAAAGAGCTAACGTTTCGAGTCTAACTGACCCTTTGTCAAAGCTAGCATAGAAGTTCAGCAGGTAATAGGGAAGGCAAATGGAATGCTGGCCTTGATTTCAAAGAGAATTACTTGGAGGAAAAAAGCAAATGTATGCATCCAAACTTGCAGGCAACAGAAAAATAGGTGGAAATCCAAGGTGTGGGAGGGATATAAACAGTTTGACAGAGATAGTTTGATAGGTTAAGTGGGCAAAATGCTGGCAAAAGGAGTTTATACGTCAAAAAATAAGCTGTTCATTTTAGAAGGGAGAACAAAAGATCAAAGTGTTATTTAAATGGAGAAAAGCTGCAACACAAAGGGACTTGGGGGTATTTATGCATGAGAGACAGAAAGTTAGAACACAGCTACAGCTGGTAATCAGGAAGGCTCATGGAATGTTGTCTGTTATTTCAAGGGAAATCTTACTGAAACTGTACAAGGCGCTGGTGAGACCACATCTGGAGGACTATGAACAGATTTGGTCCCCTTATTTAAGGAGCGATATAATTTCAAAAGAAGGCAGTTCAGAGAAGGCACACACCATAAGATAGAAACAGGACTGGCCTTCCTTTCATTTTGCATCCATTGAGTCTTGTTTATTACATTAGAGACAGCTAGAGGTACTTTTGAGCATTGTGATACATCAGCAAAACACCCTAGAAGAAACATTCGCTATCACTTTCTAGTAGCTAAAAGCACAAAATAAAGGATTCCTTCAGCTGTTCTAACTGCTGGACTCTACGGTTTTGCATTATAGCGATTCTTTCATAGTTTTATTGAGAGGGCAAGCAGCAGGTCGTTAACACAAAGCAGTTGTGTTGCACATGTAGACTTCTTTGGGATGCACCATTTGTGATTAGCAGCTTAATAATGCCAAATCATTTCGTTTTACTGCAACATTTCATATAATGCCTCCCATAAAACAGGTGCTATGTAATAACAGCATCCAGGATTAAAAGCAAATGGTTATTTCAGGTATTCCAAATTCAGAAAAGAAGATATCTCCTGCTCCTTTTACTTTATGATTGAAAGTATACTGTTTTGAAAATAAATGTGATGAATATCTTGACTGTTTTTAGAATTGTCAGAAGTTCTAGGTGTCATTTTTGTCATAATATAATTGACAAGTAATGCAACATATGTATGTAAGTTAGCTCGCTGATTTTGAAGGTTTGTTTTCAAAAATTTCATCACCATACTAAGTAACATCCTCAGTGAGAGCCTCTAGTGAAGCTCTGGTGATACGTCCCGCCTCCCTATTTATAGGTCTTGGTTTCTTAAGGTGGGTGATATCATTTCTGGTTCTTTTTTTTTTTACAAGGGAAGGTGGTTAGGGTCTAAATCAATGTGTTTATTGATGGAGCTCTGGTTAGAATGCCATGCCTCGAAGCATTCTCGTGTCTTTGTTTCGCATGTCCTAGGATGTGTATGTTGCCCTAGTCAAAGTGGTGCCCTTCTTTGTCTGTATGTATAGAAACTAGTGATAGTGGGTCGAGTCTTTTGGTGGCCAGTTGGTGTTCATGTATCCTGGTGGCAAGTTTCCTGCTGATTTGTCTGATGTAGTGCTTGTTTTACAGTTCTTGCATGGAATCTTGTAAATGACGTTAGTTTTGCTGGCGGTATCTATTGGATCCTTTAGGTTCATGAGTCATTGTTTAAGTGTATTGGTAGGTTTGTGGGCTACCATGATGTCAAGGAATCTGAGTAGTCTGGAAATCATTTCTGATATGTCTTTGATGCAAGGTTATGTAGCTATAGTTTTGGTTGCAATGTGTCTGCTTATTTGGGTTTGTTTCAGAGGAATTTGCAGATTGGATGTTTATTGGGTACCCATTTTTCTTGAAAACGTATAGATATTTTTCTTCTGCTTTTTGTAGTTCTTGGGTGCTGCAGTGTGATGTAGGCCGTTGAAATAATGTCTTGATGCAGCTTGTGGGTGTTGGGATGATTGCTTCTGAAGTATTTGATCCGTGCGTGTTGTATATTTGTAGACAGTGGTTTGAAGCTCTCCATATACGTTCAACTGTTACATCTAAGAATGGGAGTCTGTTGTCGTTCTCTTACTCTTGTGAATTTTATGCCTGTCAGGATATTGTTGATGGTATTGTATATTTCCTCTAATTTGTTCCGTTTTTGATGGCAAAGGTGTCATCTATGCAGCGGACCCAAAGTTTGGGGTTGGATACATGGGAGGACAGCTTGTTCAAGTCTCTGCATTACTGCTTCTGCTATGAACCCTGATAGCGGTGATCCCATAGGTGTTCCGTTGACTTGTTTGTAGGTTTTATTACTGAATGTGAAGTGGGTGGTGAGGCACAGGTCCACTAGCTTGAGGATGTTATCTTTGCTGATGAAGTTGGTGCTGTCTGGTATTTGTGGTCCTGGTTTTCCTAGTAGTGACGCCAGTGCTTCCTTGGCCAGATCAATGTTAATTGATGTGAAAAGGGCCGGACGTCAAAGGACACCATTATTTCGTCCTCTTCTATCTTGGTGTCTTTGATCAAGAATTTTTTGGGTGGAGTGGCGTGAATCTTCAATTAGGTGTTTTAGTTTTTGGTGAAGTTCTTTCTTCATACAGTTAATGGAGAGCTTCAAACCAGCATCTAAATAAAACAATACACACGGACCAAACACTTCAGAAGCAATCATCCCAACACCCACAAACGGAGTTGCATCAAGATATTATTTCAATGAGCTACTGCGAGGCATGGCATTCTAATCAGAACTCCATCAATAAACACATTGATTTAGACCTTATCTACCTTCGCTGGAAATGACATTACCACCTTAAGAAACTAAGATCTATAAATAGAGAGGTGGGACATATCACCAGCTCTTCACCAGAGACTCTCACTGATGGTGTTACCTAGTATGGTGACGAAATGTCTGAAAACAAACCTCCAAGCTCAGCGAGCTAACTTACATAGTTATCATCAACCTGAGCTACAAATCTCAAAAATCGCTAATGCAATGTATGTTTCACTGTGATTAACTGCACTGGACAGTGCATATGGAAGTGAATAATAAAAGTTATGTCAAAAGCTTTTTCACATTGATACTGTCTCTATAAAGGTTCTCGTCATTGGTCTTGGGAGGTTTATACCTTTCAATGTATTGAACTTCTCATCTACTTACAAAGAAAGAGTAAATGTACAGCATGTCATTTGTACCATGATAATGAAACAAAAAAACCCAAAAATTCTATTCCACTTTCTATGCATATTGCACACTCACTACGTTGAATGACTTCAATTCCCATAGTGCACCCTTAACAACATTTCAAATTTGAAACATTCATATCTTCTTCAACTATTGGTAGAATGGTTTGCATACCTGGAATTCATGCTGAAACAGCAGACTGCCCTCCCAATCTTGATGAAGGGCGTTTGCCCGAAATGTCGATTTTCCTGCTCCTCGGATGTTGCCTGACCTGCTGTGCTTTTCCAGCACCACTCTAATCTAAACTCTGCCCTCCCAATCTTGTTTCTTTTAGCAGGTTCATTAAACACAATGAAATAAATACCCATCAATTAATCTGCAAATTATTCACAGCAATTTGACTATTTGTTAAGCGTCATGAGTGAACCTCTCTTCTTACAAATCCTAGAAATTATCTTGGATGATGCAGTTAATCCAATTACTGATACGTGCACAACTTTTGATGCCCCCTATGTAGTTTCTATGTTGTCAATGACACTAATTGTGTAATAACAGTCTTTTCACTGCTCTGCAGAATACTTCATTACCTTCTTTTCATAAAGATGTTCCAAATGCAGCCTTTCTTGTTCAGACTTTCCCACTTGATTCTGAAAAGAAATGACACCTTAAATTCATTCATTCAAGAGGATTCAATGAGCGAGAGAATAATGGCATTAGCCTCTGCAATCATCCAATAGCTTTAAGAATCTTTCAACTTGTCCAGATGAGAGTGAGATGTTTGAGTAAATTAACCATGGCAGAATGCTACTGGAAGTCGTTCAAGTGCATGGAGAATCAAGGAATATAGTAGATATGGTTGGGTAGCATAATGAGTGATATTGACACCGTTTTCTGCAAAAGAAACACACTGGACGACTAGGGCTAAGGTTGAGGATATCTGCCGAGGCCAGAGAATCTTGCAGTGGGAGAGGAGAGATCTAGCATCATCGCTTACATAGGTACGAATGATAAAGTCAGAATTAAGAGTGGGATCCTGCATAGAAAGTAGGAAAAACTAGGCACTGAATTGAAAAGCAGAACCTCAAAGCTTATAAATGCTGGATTATTACCTGAGCAACAGGTAGATTGGCATTGTGTGTATAAAGTTAGAGATATGAATATGTGGCTTAAAGATTGGTGTGGGAGAAGTGAGTTCTGGTTCATAAGGCACTGATACCAGTATTGGGAAAGTGAGGTTGTACCATTGCGATGGTCTACATCAAAAAGACAAAACTAAAGGAGTGTAGCATTCATAAGCAAGTGAACAAAGTGATATTGCATGCTGAAGTAAGTAGATAGGAAATGACTGCCATACAGAGGTATGGTTGTAGGATGACAACAACTGGGGTCCTGAATGTTGAGGGCTGTATGAGAATAAAGTAGAATAGGATGCCAGTTTGCAGTGGAGAGATAGCACTTTTAATCAAGGATGACATTTGTGCAATAGTTAAAGATGAATTTCATTCAGGATATCAGGGTGTAGAATTGGGGAGATGAGGAACAGTCGGGTAAAAAAATACTAGTGGGGTTGTCTGCAGGCTCCCGAACAGTAATAATAATTAAGGAATAAAGTATGCAAGAAGAAATATTGGGTACTGATGATAAAGGGACAGCAATAATTATGGTGACATACATCTACATATAAAATGGAAGAATTAGACTGGCAGGATCAGTCTGGTTTGGAAGTTTATAGATTGTTTTTGAAATAGATTTTTAAAGCATTACATTCTAGAGCCAACCAGAGAGTAGCGCATATTAGACTTGGTATGGTGCAATGTTACAGGATTAATTAATTCAGATTCAAGGCATCCCTACATAGTAGTGACCACCGTATGATTGAACATTATATCCAGTTTGAAAGGTAGAAGATTGGGTGTAAGATTAGTTTTATAAAACTAAAGAATTCTCTTCTCTTGGGAGGTTGTGAGACACTGGAACTCTCTGCCTCAGAAAGTTTGGGAGGCTAGGTCATTGAAAACTTTTTAAAGCAGAGAGAGGTAAACCCTTGTTATTCGAGGAAACCAAATGTTTTCAAATGTTTAGGGTATAGGTTTGCTCGCTGAGCTGTAGGTTTGATAACCAGGCGTTTCATTACCTGGCTAGGTAACATCATCAGTGGCGACCTCCAAGTGAAGTGAAGCGAAGCTGTTGTCTCCTGCTTTCTATTTATATGTTTGTCCTGGATGGGGCTCCTGGGGTTTGTGGTGATGGCATTTCCTGTTCGTTTTCTGAGGGGTTGATAGATGGTATCAAGATCTATGTGTTTGTTTATGGTGTTGTGGTTGGAGTGACAGACCGCTAGGAATTCTCTGGCATATCTTTGCTTAGCCTGTCCCAGGATAGATGTGTTGTCCCAGTCGAATTGGTGGTTTTTTTCATCCGTGTGTAGGGCTACAAGGGAGAGAGGGTCGTGTCTTTTTGTGGCTAGCTGGTGTACATGTATCCTGGTGGCTAACTTTCTTCCTGTTTGTCCTACGTAGTGTTTGTGGCAGTCCTTCCATGGAATTTTGTAGATGATGTTGGTTTTGTTCATGGGTTGTACTGGGTCACATGTAAATGGGAATGTAGGATTCAAACACAAACAGATCAGCCATAATCTTACTAAACAGTGGAACACAGACTGAATGGCCTAGTTCTGGTTTTTTTTGTATGTTTGTATATCTCAGGAAAGCTAACAGCTGAAGAAAAAGCAGCTAGTGGGTGCATGAAAATTCATTGGAAGGAAACTTGTTCCAGCTATGTCAAACTAAGCAAGAAGATTGAGGTTAATCTTCATTGGGGGTTGGTATTTTTAAAAATATTGTTGGGATAAAAGGAATAGAGTTTGAAAGCTTTTCTAGGATTTATAATGAAATCTTTCTAACTTTTTTGTCAAGTGTAATATAGCTCATGTTTCTTTGTTTAATGATATTTTTATAATTAAAAGTATACTGGAATATCCATTACTGACCTCCACAGTTGTAAAAAGAAGAAACAAAGCTCAGGTCTATCAATCCAAGCACCTAGGAAGCATATGGTGAGGACAGTGCAGGAGAGAGAGAGAGAGAGAGAGACAGAGAGAGAGAGAACCTACACAGTTACCGCCTTTGCTGTTTCAATTTGTGTATCGCTGGACAACGTAGTGCATCTGGGAAAATTAACAAACAGTGAAATTCACAACTAATCTTGGAGGAACTGTTGGGCGAAGCTCACAGCACAGAATCAGATAAGTTAATTATTGTTTTAAGTCTGTTCAAGAGAAAGGCTGCAGTAGTGAGTATAGTGGATTCTTTTTTGATTATATGTTTTTGGAGATAGATCTCTTGATTAAACTTAAAATATAAGCCCCATAGCTATTAATTTAACCTGGGGCAGTTTTTGTAGAGGAATAAGACGGTGTTATTTTCTAGGTCTGTAGATTGTGAAGGAGCAAAAATGGCGTTTGCAGTGATATGTACTTCTTGTCACATGTGGGAGTTTAAAGAGAGTTTAAGGGTTACTGCGGATTATATCTGCCATAAATGCTGTTGGATGCAAATCTTATCAGATCGAGTGGATCGGTTGGAGAGACAGATAGAAGCGATGACGAATTTGCAACAGCAACGGTGTGTGATGGATGGCAGTTATAGGAAAGGGGGAAAATCTCAGATACAGTCACATAGATGGGTTAACTCCAGGAAGGGTGAGAGAGGTCGGCACCGAGGGCAGGAGCCTTTTGTGGATATACCCATTTCAAACAGGTAAGCTGTTTTGGAAAATGTAGGGGGTGATGGATTCTCAGGGGAACGTAGCACGAACAACCAATTTTCTGGCTCTAATGCAACGAGGGGTATGTCGGCTTCCAAGAGATCAATTGTGTTAGGGGATTCTGTAGTCAGAGGTACAGACAGACGTTTCTGTGGCCAGCAGAGAAAAAGCAGAATGGTGTGTTGTTTCCCTGGTGCCAGGATCAAGGATGTCTCAGAGAGGGTGCAGAGTGCTCTCACGGGGGAGAGGGGCCAACAGGAGGTCATTGTCCACATTGGAACCAACGACATTGGAAGGGAAAAGGTTGAGACTCTGAAGGGAGATTACAGAGAGTTAGGTAGAAGTTTAAAAAGAAGGTCCTCAAGGGTAGTAATATCTGGATTACTCACAGTGCTACGAGCTAGTGAGGGCAGGAATAGGAGGATAGAGCAGATGAATGCATGGCTGAGGAGCTGGTGTATGGGAGAAGGATTCACATTTTTGGATCATTGGAATCACTTTTGGGGTAGAAGTGACCT
>NC_057733.1:50403563-50410930 GCF_004010195.1 Chiloscyllium plagiosum | reverse complement strand
AGACCCATTCCCCTACATTTACCCCTTCGCCTAACACTACGGGCAATTTAGCATGGCCAATTCACCTAACCCGCACATTTTTGGACTGTGGGAGGAAACCGGAGCACCTGGAGGAAACCCACGCAGACACGGGGAGAATGTGCCAACTCCACACAGTTAGTCGCCTGAGGCGGGAATTGAACCCAGGTCTCTGGCGCTGTGAGGCAGCAGTGCTAACCACTGTGCCACCGTGCATGGATAGGATAAATAGACAAAGTCTTTTCCATGGGGTCGGGGAGTCCAGAACTAGAGGGCATAGGTTTGGGTTGAGAGGGGAAAGATATAAAAGAGACCTAAGGGGCATCTTTTTCTCACAGAGGGTGGTACGTGTATGGAATGAGCTGCCAGAGAATGTGGTGGAGGCTGGTACAATTGCAACATTTAAGAGGCATTTGGATGGGTATATGAATAGGAAGGGTTTGGAGGGATACGGGCCGTGTGCTGGCAGGTGGGACTAGATTGGGTTGGGATATCTGTTCGGCATGGACGGGTTGGCCGAAGGGTCTGTTACCATGCTGTACATCTCTATGACTTGTTCAGTAATAGTATCAGCTGGAACCATAATTAAGTCGGGCCACATCCAGGATCAAAAAACGTTAACGTTCAGGAAGAATCTGTGGTGTCAAGTATATTATACACATTAAAAACTTAATTGGTATTGGCTGTTGCTAAGATTTTTCTGGGAGTATCGGATGTAACAATGTAAAAATCTTTGACTTAGGCTAAACAGGGCATGCTAGAGTATAAAATGAAGGTAGAAATAAAAGTAGAATTTTGTAATGATAATACAATTCAAGTGATCGGCCAGCATTTGGGTTTAAAAGGAGAGAAACATGAAATTGATGCATAATATGGAAATAGCTAAGATTCAGTTCCAACTGAAAAAAAAAATTGATTTGGAGGAATGAAAGAGATTTGAAATAGAGTCACAGAGATGTACAGCACAGAAACCGAGCCTTCGGTCCAACTCGCCATGCCAACCAGATATCCTAACCTAGTCCCATTTGCCAGCACTTGGCCCATATCCCTCTAAATCCTTCCTATTCATATATTGAATCAGAAAGAAAATAGAAATAAAAATACAGCAGAATAGAAAGTGAACTGGAAACGTGAGAGCTCAAACCTGAAGTATAAATCAGGCAACATGACTTGTGTAAAGAATAGTTTAAGGGAGAAAGAAGAGATAGTAACTCAGACAATGATTCTGATTTAACTAATTATCTTTGTTTAGTGCCTAAATTTACAGAGAAGACGGAATTATAAGCTATTTCACCACATATTATAAAATGGATGCAAAGTCAAATTGGCCAAAACATGGTTGAACTCTGCTGGTACAACTGTGTACACCTGCATCTCAGAAGAGCAGCTGACAGATTATGAGGCTGTTAAAAAAAACTCAATATTTATAAGCCTGGCTCTGAAGTTTAATCATTTAAAATATAAGATGATAAGATAAAACCTGATCTGACATTTGTAAAATTTGCATGGGAAAAATAGTTGCTGTGGGATGAATGAGCTTGATCACTCATGTTAGAGAAAAATGTCAGCAACATGAGGTAATTCAAGATTATGGAAGAATTCCAAAATATCATTCTGGTAACCATCAAGACTTATTCAGATACGTTTCAAGTTTTGAAATCCATGAAATGGCAATTTTGGTAAATAACTACGATATCTGCCACTTTTCAAAACATTAAGTAAAAGGGGGGAAGGTATCGAGGTTGAGTCTAACAGATTTAGCCCATCTTATTTAATACAAATACAACAAACGAATTGAGAGTTTAAGAAACAGCCTCCTCAAAAACTTAATACAACTAAAATGAAAATATTATTTAAAATACAAAGTGCTAATGAGGAAATATGGCTCACCTCAAATAGTAACCAGTGAATAGTGGGGCAGGAGCCCAAAGTGGTAGTTATTGCAACAAATATTTGCAAGCAACTTACAAAAATCCAATGGTAGGTCACTTGGATTATTGGGAAACATGGGTTAAAATATTAAAACAGTTTTAGCGGGCAAGATTGCATAAAGATTTGGTTAAATTGTAGCAGATGTCATTCATGTTTGGGATTGGGGAAACCTCAACCATCAATTAAACCTGCACTTTTTTACCAATCGTCGAAAAAAATATCAGCTTTTGTAATCAGGAATGGACTTTATCAATGCCATCTGAAGCAAATAAAAAGCAGCAGTAACTTTTCAAAGATTAACCACAAAGGTCATTGAAGGATAAAGAACTATATTGCACATATTTAGAATTTGGTAGTGTTCAGCCAAATCTAGGAGTTACATTTACAACTTGGACAAGTTGTTTGATTAATTATAAGCAGCCAATTTGATCAAACACTTGACAAAAAGTGATTTTGCCAAATCAAAATTATTTATTTGCGCTACACTGAAGGACAAGGCCAAACAGCAGCCAGAAAAGCAAAAATCAGAATTTTCTGGTGCCTAAAAAGCAAGGTTTTGCGGCATAGAGGTTCCATTGGAAGTTCATTCCAAATTTCAGCATTGTATTTCCACCAGCTAGATTGTTAAAGAAAAGCGAGAAATTTGAATGGACAAGTGTAAGATGGTCTTCGCAGCATGAAAACTGACTACTGCACCAGTTCTAGTAGCACTGAATTATGGCAAGCCATTTAAGCTTGATGCCTGTGAGGTACACGTTAATGCAGTTTTATTACAGGACAATGAGCTGGGGATCAAACATCCAGTCAATTACTTTTCTCAAAAGCTGAATGCTTGCTAACAGAAATATCATCAGTGGAAAAATAAACTTTCAGTGAAATCTTATAGAAGCTCAATAACCTGGGCAAGAAATCCAGGAGGAGAAAGTGAGGTCTGCAGACGCTGGAGATCAAAGCTGAAACTTTATTGCTGGAACAGCACAGCAGGTCAGGCAGCATCTAGGGAACAGAAGATTCGACGTTTCGGGCACATGCCCTTCTTCAGGAATGAGCAGAGAGTGTTCAGCAGGAGAAGATAAAAGGTAGGGAGGAGGGACTTGGAGGAGGGGCGTTGGAAATGTGATAGGTGGAAAGAGGTCAAGGTGAAGGTGACCGAGGGGCTGCCACTACTTTCTAGATGTATATTAATTATCGGGAACTGGGTGTGCATAACACATTACAACATTTTTGGATGACATAAAATATTGTGAATGGTTAAGAGATAATGATAGACTTCACAAAGACGTAGACAAGCTTACAGAACAGTCTTGAGGATCATGTAACAATTGAAAATTCATGCAATGAAGTGTGAAACTATATTTTGGCACAGCAAGAAAAGGCAGGATAAAATAAAGGATACATTTTCTAATACAGCTGCAGGAACAAATGGGCTGTGAACGAAGTGTGAGCAAATCATTTAAGGCAGCAGGGTAGGTGAAGGTCCTGAGCCTTATAGATAGGGATACTGAATACTAAATTATGATAAACGTTTATAAAACAATGGTTCAGATTCAACTGCCTCATTTAATTCTGGCTACTAAACTCGAGGAAGGCTACAAAGGAATGAGAGAGGGTGGAGAAAAATGTTTGGAAAAACATTCCAAGGGCGAACTAATTCAGTTATGTGGATAGATTGGAGAAGCTGAGCTGAAGTCCTTAAAGAGAAAGTTGAGAGAAGAGGTAATTGAGAGAAGATGTGCTACAACGTTTCAAAATAATAAGGGATCTGGACAGATTAAATAGAGAGAAATTGCTTCCACTGATATCATGGTTAAGAACCAGGGGACTCAGCTTTGAGATGAAAGGCGAAGAAACCAAAAGCAATACGAGGAAAAGTAGTGTTTGGTTTAATTTGGACTGCCTGAATATGTGGCAGAGCAAGGGTCAAACACGGCTGTCAAAAGAAAACTGGATAACTATCTGAAGAGGAAAGAATTGCAGGGCTACAGTGCAAAGGCAGGGGAGTGGGTCTAGATGACTTGCTCTTGCAGCAAGCTGACACGAATATGACCGGTTGAACATGAATGTGCAAAAATTTGCTGATTCCGTGATTGCCTTCTCTATTCCCAGCCTTCGGAGAACCTACCCTCAGCTGTTGCTGTTTTTGATGTTCACTTTCCTGCAGTTCCTTCTTCAGTTGGAAAACGTTCTGTTCCAGTTCTTCAATTAGATTGGAGGCCTGGTGCAAAAGGAAGGAAAAATGGGAAAAAAAAGCTAATAACTTGGCGCACAGAATAGCTCTGCACAATTCTCAAACTCAGGACACAATAAAAGTGTGCCCAAAGAAGATAATATTTAGATAATGTGGGGCATTGCGAGGCACTATATAGTAATTTGCCAAACTAAGACAAGCAAACACATTCAAGTATATAAACATACACTTAGCAGAAGCAATTTGGTCTTTCATGCCTGCTCTACCAGTCAATAAATTATGGCTAATCTGGAGCCATTCCTATCCATAACAGTAACTCTTGATTCCATCTTCCTCTACATTAAAAATATGCAATGACACTGCCTCCACTGCCTTTAGAGGCAGAGTTCCAAAGTCATACAGCTATCTAGGAGAAAATATTTCCCCTTAACTCTATCCCGAAAGAGTGACCACTAATGTTAAAACAGTGTTCCCAAGTTCTGGACTTACTCACAAGAGTGAACATCCATTCCACATCCACCTTGTCAAGACCATTCAGGATCTTATAAACATCAATAAATCTGCCCCTTGCTTTTCTGAACTCTAGTGAAAACAAGCCCAGACTGTCCAATCTTTCTTCTAAGCAATGCCTTTCTTTCCAGTTATCAATCTAGCAAACCTCCTCTGAACAGCTTCCAACTCATTTACATCCTTCCTCAAACAAGGAGAACAAAACTGTATACCAATATTTGTGTCAATGACTTGTGTTAAACATAACACTTTTACTTTCTTATTGTTCTCATAATAACAGCCGACATCCCATTAGCCTTCCTGATTATATGGTGTATCTGCATTCTAACATTTTAAGAGTCATGCATTAGAGTATATAGATCCTTCTGCAATTCAGAATTCTGCAGTTCATTTATGTTTTTATTTGTCCTACCAGGGGAAAACTTTGCATTTTCCCACATTTTACACCATTTCCCAATTTTTTGTCCACACTCACTTTGTCAAGAGATGAGAAGGAGGTGCAGAGGACTGCTGGGAAGGTGAGTATAGCAATTTAAAATACTTACCTCAGGCGTCAGGGCCTCCATTTGCTGAGAGATGCAAGGGAGGAGCGAAGGACTGTTGGGAAGGTGAGTATAATGGTTTAAAATACTTACCTCAGGTGTCAGGGCTTCCATTTACCGAGAGGTGCGAGAGAGGAGCGAAGGACTGTTGGGAAGGTGAGTATAACGGTTTAAAATACTTACCTCAGGTGTTGGGGCTTCCATTTACCGAGAGGTGCGAGAGAGGAGTGAAGGACTGTTGGGAAGGTGAGTATAACGGTTTAAAATACTTACCTCAGGTGTCGGGGCTTCCATTTACCGAGAGGTGCGAGAGAGGAGTGAAGGACTGTTGGGAAGGTGAGTATAACGGTTTAAAATACTTCTCTCAGGTGTCGGGGCCTCCATTTGCCTAGAGGTGCGAGGGAAGAGCGAAGGACTGTTGGAAGGTGTGTATAATGGTTTAAAATACTTACCTCAGGTGTTGGGGCCTCCCTTTACCGAGAGGTGCAAGAGAGGAGCAAAGGACTGCTGGGAAGGTGAATATAATGGTTTAAAATACTTAACTCAGACATCGGGGCCTCCATTTGCCAAGAGGTGCGAGGGAAGAGCGAAGGACTGCTGGGAAGGTGAGTATAATGGTTTAAAATACTTACCTCCGGTGTCGGGGCCTCCATTTGTCGAGAGATGCAAGGTGGAGCGGAGGTCTGCTGGGAAAGTGAGTAAATATCAAAGTTTTTTTAACAGAGCGGCGAGGAGAGAGGACTGAGAGAAACGGGGGCTGCTGGAAAGTTAAGTGGGTGAGATCTAAACCCGAGACCCTACACAGTAGGGCCTCCCTCCCACCCAACTTCTCTAACCTTACTAAGATTCTGTAAACTTGGTAAGTTTTCAGGTTTCCTCATTTTTTTTTAATTTTCTTCTCTTCCTTTGTTTCGTCCTGTGCGGGCTTTCAGAGTAGTGGGATATGGATGTTAGGGCAGTTACAGGTTCCTCCTGCAGAACGTGGCAGGTGAGAGACACTTCACATGTCTCTGCCTACCACATCTGCGGGAAGTGCAGCTTGAAAACCGAGTTGGGGAACTGGAGCTGGATGAACTACAGATCATCTGGGAGACTGAGGGAGAAATTGAGAGGATGTACAGAGAGGTGGTGACTCCTCTGACACATGGTAAGGACAGCTGGGTTACAGTCAGGGGGAGGAAAGAGAACCAACAGATTGGGCAGGGATCCCTGTGGCCGTTCCCCTCAGCACTAAGTATACCATTTTGAATACTATTGGTGGAGACGGCCTACCGCCATTGTTGTCAGGTCTCTGACACTGAGCCTGGCACTGTGGCTCAGAAGGGAAGGGGGAGAATAGAAAAGCGCTAGTGGTAGGGGACTCGATAGTTAGACGGATTGACAGGAGATTTTGTGGCTAGGAACAGAACTCCCGGAAGGTATGTTGCCTCCCCAGTGCCAGGGCCCGCGATGTCACTGATCAGGTTTACAGGATTCTGAAGGGGGAGGATGAGCAGCCAGAAATCGTTGTATATATTGGCACCAATGATATAGCCAGGAATGGGACTGAGGATCTGAAAAGTGACTACAGAGAGCTAGGTTGGAAGCTGAAGAGCAGGACGAGTAGAGTAGTGATCTCGGGTTTGCTACCAGTACCATGAGGTGAGGAACAGTCAGCGAATGCAGCTTAACACATGGCTACCGAGGCTGGTGCAGGAGGGAGGCTTCAGATACCTAGACCATTGGAATGCCTTCTGGGGAAGGTGGGACCTGTACATGAAGGACGGGTTGCATCTGAACTGGAGGGGCACAGATGTCCTGGGTGGGAGATTTGCTTGTGTGGTTCTGGAGGGTAAAACTAGTTTGGCAGGGGGGTGGGAATCAGAGCTATATATCTGAGAGGGGGTAGTTGAAGATGGGGCAGTGACAAGATGTAGTGAATCTATCGGGAAGGTTTCTCACGTGATGAAACAAAGGGATTGGTTAAAGTGTGTCTGCTTTAACGCAAGGAGTGTTAGAAATAAGAGAGATGAACTTAGAGCATGGATCAGTACTTAGGGCTATGATGTTGTGGCCATAACAGAAATGTGGGTTTCACAGGGGCAGGAATGGTTGCTAGATATTCTTGTGTTTAGAACATTTAAAAAGAACAGGGAGGGTGGAAAAAGAGGAGGGGGTGTAGCATTGCTAATCAGAGA
>NC_057733.1:50356244-50398735 GCF_004010195.1 Chiloscyllium plagiosum | reverse complement strand
CTTTAGGCTCTCTGCCTTTATTCCTGATGAAGGGCTTTTGCCCGAAACGTCGATTTTGCCTGTCCTCGGATACTGCCTGAATTGCTGTGCTCTTCCAGCACCACTAATCCAGATACTGAATAACATGTGCAAGTTAGGTATTTAATAATGAACCAGAAGTACTGTAGTAAATTTGAACAGTGCCTGACAGTCATATAGACAGAAACTTATCGTGCAACTATATTATTTTTGTTATGTATAGGATTTTAATTTTCTCATAAAATTCAATACACATTTTAAATATTACATATTTAAACTCAATTTATTTTTTAAAAATTACAAATGTAAATAGAACTCAACTGTTAAAAGACTGAAAATAAGATTTTTTTAAACCATACCCCCCCAAATATGTCTTTGCATATACTGTATATGTGATGTACATACACTGTATTGACAATGAAGAGTGTGTATGTATGTGGTAGTCAAAAGACTAGATTAGCAGCTGAAAAAAAATCGATTATATTACCACTAGGTGATTACATTTTGGTACCAATAATACAAAATGGAGGATTTGAAATTGCAATGTATTCACGTAAACTACATATAGCTGCTTATGATATACAGGCAATAGTTGAAGGGAAGGAAAACACAGAGTAACCAGGTGATATGAACTTTATGGAAATTGATTTATAGCCAAATGCTTAATTATTTTTATTTTCATTAAATTGCTCTAAGGCACATTTCTTCACAATTCCCTTCCCTTAACAGGCAGAATGAGAAGTAGGATGAGAGGTTTAAAGAGAAAAAAAAAACAAAATTCAAAACTGCACATAATACTGTTTTGTTGTGCATTTTGCAATCATTTTTAAACATTTGATTGAACACATTTGAAGCACACATTATAACTGGCCTCAAGCAAAAAAAATTAAAAAGATTGGTTTTAGACCAAATCAGAATCATAAATGATCAAAGAATGAATGTGCAAATCCATATCAAACCACATTATTTCTGTTTGAGGACCACAAATGCACTTCTGCACTAGAATGAAAAATGCAGCCATTTTTCAAACAGCTGGTATTTAAAGGATAAATTCAATTTGTGTTTATGTTATTAACCTCATTGAGCAGTAATTTAATTGTCCAGTTTCTATCTTCTGGAATTATTTAGTCAAACTGAGATTTAAGATGATTGAAGAACTGACTTCAAAGAAACAGAATTTCTTTAAACTTATTCATAGGTAGAAGCTCAAAATTAGCTAAATACAAACCTTTCAATTTAATATTTGAGAGATAAAGCGCCAGAAAAAAATAAACAGGTCGGATGTAAAAAAAAAGTACCTGGTGACAATTCAAGTACAAGAGGGAATAGAATAAAGTGTTCATTATTAATGCTGTTAAGATGGTTGGGAAAAAGTCAAAGCTATAACACAAACAATTTATTTGTGTTGTGCATTTAACTTGATAAAACATTTCAAGGCACCTCACCTGTATTTAATCAAACATGATGTGACACCAAGCCACATAAGGAAATACTAGGATTGATTATAAAGAGGTAAGATTTCAAGAATATTTTAAAAGGCAGAATGAGAAGTAGGATGAGAGGTTTAAGGAGAATAAACCAAAACTCAGCATCTTAAGCAGTTGAGAATTTAGCTGTCAATTGTCAGCGAGTAAAATGGGGAAAGATGGGAGACTGGCCAGGTTTGTGTTGCAACAATCAAGTCTCAAAGTAACAAAGACATGGAATCAAGTTTCATCAGATGAGCTGTGGAAGTGATGGAATCAAGTGGTTTTACAGAAGTAGAAATAGGTAAACATAGTGATAGCATGGACATATGGTCAGAAACTGATCTCTGGACTGAATGTGACATTAAGATTAGGAAGGATCTGGTTTAGCTTCAGGTAGTTCCATTGGAGATGGATGGAACCCTAAGGAATTGATTTTGTGACAAGGACTGAAGACAATAACTGGGAAGACAATTTCCCAGATGGAAAGTTAGTTGGAGGAAATTTCTGCCCATGCAGTATAGCATGTCAAGCAGCACTAAAGAGACAATACCCAGATACTGTAATAAGTAGGATGAGAACAGTGGTGTCTCCCCAAACTACAAATTGAGGTGTCAACTATTCACTGTATTCACTAACAGCTGAGTCAACAGGTAAGAAGTCACACATTTGTAAAGGCTGATTTCACAAAAATAGATAGCATTTTAAGTAGTATAGATGGAAGAACAAGATTACTAAAATATACTGTTAGATTACATGAATGGAAAAAGCTGTGGCATGAAAATTTCAATGTAGTCATCCACTTTATGTAAATAGTGAAAACTACAAACAGTGGAAAAAAGTGGATGGTTCACATATTAAACTATCAACAGGCACAGAAAATAACCAAAAAGGCTAACGGAATACTAAACTTTGAATAAAGAAGTAGAATACAGGCTGATAAGAAGTTATGATTATGAAAGGCATATCCCACCCAGTGGAGCTGCTTTTTTGTGAACAGCACCTCAATGCTGGATATGTTGGCTTAGGAGAGAATTCTGGTGTTGGACTGCCTTTTTGCTGATGGATTTGAAGAATCTTGGAAAGCATCCACTGGTACTTCTCGAGTACTTTGAGATGCCTGCTTGAGGTTGTCCAAATCTCTCACTACCTCTCTGGAGTATACAAGCATGCAGATTACTACTGTCCAGTAAACTATAACATTAGTCTTGCATTTGAGATCCTGTTACTCAAATATTCTTTCCTTAGTCTGCCAAGTGAACTAACACCCCAGACATAAAATTTTGTCATCTACAAGGTTTGCAAGGTATAGAAAATGGCTCACATCTTTCAGGATCTTGCTGTTAACCTTAATTGATGGTAGGAGATTTAGAAACAGGAATAGGCCATTCACACCATCGAGCCTGCTCAGGTAATAAATTAGATAATCTACTTCAATGCCATTTTCCCACACTATCTCCATAGCTCATGGATCAGTTTCCAGAAATCTATTGCTTATAGACTTGAACATGTTCTTTGAGTTTCTACAATGCTCGAGGTAGAGAATTCCAAATCCACCCTTTGAGTAAAGGGATTCCGCTGCATATCAGTCTTAGAAGGTCTACCCCTCATTCTGAAAATGATGAGCTACTGCGAGGACATGGAGGTCCTTGGCCTCCTTCACCGCCGCTCTCTCACCACCCGACGCCTGGAAGAAGAACGCCTCATCTTCCACCTCGGAACACTTCAACCCAAGGGCATCAATGTGGACTTCAACAGTTTCCTCATTTCCCCCACCTCACCCCAGTTCCAAACTTCCAGCTCAGCACTGTCCCCATGACTTGTCCTACCTGCCTATCTTCTTTTCCACCTATCCACTCCACCCTCCTCTCTGACCTATCACCTTCATCCCACCCCCATCCACCCAATGTACTCTTTGCTACCTTCCCCCACCCTCCTTCCTGACCTATCACCTTCATCCCACCCCCATTCACCTATTGTACTCTATGCTACTTTCTCCCCAACCCCATCCTCCTCTCATTTATCTCTCCACCCTTCAGGCACTCTGCCTGTATTCCTGGTGAAGGGCTTTTGCCCGAAACATCGATTTTACTGCTCCTCGGATGCTGCCTGAACTGCTATGTCTTTCCAGCACCACTGATCCAGAATCTGGTTCCAGCATCTGCAGTCATTGTTTTTACCTAGTTATGGAAAATCTCCTGTTCATATGCAATTTACCAAATGCTACATAAACTTTCTAAGTTTTAATAAAATCATGCCTCACTTTGTGAAAAAAATTCAGAATATTGGCCAAGTTTCCTCAATATCGTCTCATAAAACTATTCCATCTCGCCATCCCAGTGATTAATATGGTGAACCTCCAAAAATGTACACAATACTCTAGGTGCTGCCTGACAAAAGCTGTTGAAAATTGCAGCATGACATCTTTACCGCTGTTCTGAAATCTCCTTGTGACTAAGTCCAAAATTGTTATAATGCTAACTTTTAGGAGCTAACTTACAAGGACATTCAGATCCTTTTGGACACCAACATTTCCTAGCTCTCACCACTTAAGAAACATTATGCCTTTCAGTTATTTTTCTAAGTGGATAAATTCACACTTATTCAGATTATATTTCATCTACCATACCCACCTCCAGCTTATCCACATCAGCTTGAAATCTTACTCACAATTCACATTTCCACCTAGTTTTGCCTAATTTGCAATTTTGCAAATATTTCAATTGATATCCACATACAAATTATTTGAATAAATTGTGAACAGCTGTGCCCTGGCAATGACACTTAAGCTATCCCACTAGATACAGCCTACCATTTTGAGGATGACTCTTCATTCCTTCTTTTTGCCTTCTGATTATTAACCAATTCTTAATTGTATCTTACCAAAATCCTTCTAAAAATACAAATACACGATACTAGCATTCCTTTATCTATGTTACAAGTAACATTCTCAAAAAACTCCAAGAGCTTTGTCAAACACCATTTCTCTTTCACCAATCCACATTGGGAAGTCCAATTTTAGTATTATTTTCTGTCTAGTTATCACGTGCCGTATAACATATTCTAACAGTTTACTGACCTCAAACTAGTAGGTCTATAGTTCTACATTCTTCCTTTTCCTTATTTCTTAAATAGCGGGTCTCCATTTGCTATTTTCCGTTCAGCAGGAACCTTTCCAGAATCAAAAACATTTTTAGTTGCCTAGCATTTCTAACAGAATTTCTGCAGCTTATTAATTGAATGCAGACACAAAGTAATTATTTCATTATAGAGTCATACAGCATAGAAACAGACCCTTTGGTCCAATCAGTCCATGCCGACCAGTCCATAATCCCAAACTAAGCTAGTCCCACCTGCCTGCGCTTGGCCCATATCTCTCCAAACATTTATTCATATACTTCTCATGTATTTTAAACATTGTAACTGTACCTACATCCATCAGATTTTCTGGGAGTTCCTTCCACACATGAACCATTCTCAGTGTAAAAAAAATTGCCCCTCATGTCTTTTTAAAATTTTTCTCCTCTCACCTTAAAAATGTGCTACCCAGTCTAGAAATCCCCTAGCTTAGGGAAAAGACACCTGCCATTCACCTTATCTATACCATTCATTATTTTATAAACCTCTATAAGGTCATCTCTCAACCTCCCATGCTCC
The DNA here is from genome assembly GCF_004010195.1 of Chiloscyllium plagiosum. Lineage (NCBI taxonomy): Eukaryota > Metazoa > Chordata > Chondrichthyes > Orectolobiformes > Hemiscylliidae > Chiloscyllium > Chiloscyllium plagiosum. The sequence continues at coordinate 50,393,594 of NC_057733.1, read as the reverse complement.
AGTGAAAAAAAACCCAGCCTGTCTAGCCTCTCCTTATAACTCATTCCCAACAACATCCTGGTAAATCTCTTCTGAACCTTCCCCAGTTTAATAATACCCTTTCTATAACAGGGAGACCATAACTGGATACAGCAGTTGAGAAGAGGCCTCACCAACATCCTCTACAACCTCAACATAACGTCCCAACTCCTATACTCAAAGGATTGAGAAATGAAGACGAGAATTCTAAGTGCCTTCTTAATCACCCTATCTATATGAGATGCAAACTTCAAAGAACTATGCACTTGATCACCTCGGTCTCTGTTTTACAACACTGCTCAAGGCCTACTCTTAATTGTATAATTTTTATTTTTGTTGGTTTTCAAAAAGTTACAGTTCCACCATCCCATCCAGCCCTTACCATCCTTATAACCTCCTTCAGAACCATAAAACTTGATTTAAACATAAAATTCTATGTGGGTCTTGGCAGGATATATGTAAAGAAAATGTTTCCTCTTTTGGGACAATTTAGAATTAGGGGTCACTGTTTAAACATGAGGGGTCGTCCACTTAGAACAGACACTAGGCAATGTTTTTCTCTCAGAAGGTCATGATTGTTTGGAACTGTCTTCTTGAAACAGGTGGAAGGAGAATCCTGACATTTTTAAGGCAGAGGTAGACAGATTCTTGTTAACAAGAATTCTCAAAGGGATAAAAGGTTTTCATGGGTACACAAAAATGTGAACTAGAGGTTACAATCAGATCAATTATGATCTTATTGAATGGGGAAGCAAGCTGGAAAGATTGAATGGTCTATACATGCTCATAGTTCAGATGCTCACACCCTTTTCAATATCGCACTTCTGTAATTCAGGCCCCTTTTACATCCCCAATTTTAACTGCTGTGCCATTGATGGCCAAACCTTCAGGTACCTACTTTCCAAGCTCTGAAAAGCTCTACCCTAAATCTCTCCATTGCTTCTTTTTTTAAGATTGTTGTATATTATTAAGGTATCCACTGTCCTACATAGAACTGCACTTCACATTCTTTTTGACAAAGCATTATCCAATGTTTTACTCATTTTATTGGCACACATTTTATTGATGGAGCATTTTTAATGTACCCCCATACTTTTTTTTATCTAATGTATTTCAGCAAGGTTCGCCTTATTCATAGGCCTTAAATTCAATTCTGCCACATAAGCATTCTCTTGACAGTTGCCCTCAAGTGCAACAATTGCCATGCATTAAAAAAAACATTTTGAGAATAGTCTGCCAATTATGGTGTACCACTTGTATCCTTCTCTTCTAGTATTACAATACATTTCCTTTAAATTTTTTTTGTCACCAGATGCAGTTGTCAGACAACCCTAATTGCCATTGAGGTGGTGGTAGTGAACCACTGTCTCAATCCACTGTAGTCCGTCTGGTGCACCAACAATGATGTTAGGGAGGTGTTTCCAGGACTTTGATCGATGATAGTGAGAGAACTGTAATATGTCCTAAATCAAAATAGTGTCTAACTAAGTGGGAACCTATGGATGATTGTGCTCTCATGCATTTACTGGCCTTGTCCTTCTAAGTGGTAACAGTTGCAGGTTTTGAAGGAACTGTCAAGGGAGCCTTGGAGAGTTTCAGCAATGCATTTCCTGGCAGGGACACACTGCTGTCATTGTGCATCGGTGGTGGAGGATGCGAACATTAAAGGTATTCGATAGGGTGCCAATCAGGTGTGCTGCTGTTTATTGGATGGTGTCAAGCTTCTTGACCATTGCTGGAACTACATTCATCCAAGCAAATCAAGATTATTCCATCACACTTTTTTTTCTCTTTGAATTTCTAGAATCCCTACAGTGCAGAAAAAAGCTCTTCGGCCCAACAAGTCCACACCGACCCTCCAAAGAGTAACCACCCATTCCCCTACATTTAACCGCTGACTAATGCACCCAACCTACACATCCCTGAATATTGTCAACAATTTAGCATGGCCAATTTATCTAACCTTTCTAATCTTTGGATTGTGGAAGGAAACTGGAGCTTGTGGAGGAAACCCCCGCAGACATGGGGAGAATGTGCATATTCCACACAGACAGTTGCCCAAGGGTGGAATCGACCCTGGGTCCCTGGCGAACCACTGAGCTAACCACTGAACTACTGTGCCTCCCCCTTCTGATTTGTGCCTTCTAAATGATGAACAAGCTTTAGAAAGTTACCCCAGTCAATTGGGTTTCCAGTCAACGGTAACCTACAAATGTGGGGAAATTATCCAGGGTCAGTGAAAAACATTTCCAGGTCAGGTGCAACATGAGAAAACAGTAAGGAAGGAAAATCTCTCCAGTTTACTCCGAAGTTATTCATAAAGTGCATAATGGAATATTCCTGTTGAAGGAAGTCATTTCCCACAGTTTTCTGGACATTACTTACTTTAATTTTACCTCTTGCAGCTCCAAGCATATTATCTGGCAGCGCTGTTCTAGCTCTTCTTTCTCTTGGGTTAGTTTCTGTCGCACCAAAGTGCTATTCTCGGCCTCGATGGTCAACTGTTGTACACGAGCCTCCAGTTCTTTCACCATTTGGTTCTGTTGATGCAAACAACCAGTTAAGCATACTTTTCCTGCAATTGTTCGTTAAACTACAGGCTCATGGGTACACCTATTCACGGAATAGTTCATTCCTTGCTACAGCACTTTCTAAAGCACATTCTATATCAGATTTTGTTTCCGGTCTTTTCAAAAAGGGCAATTTAAATTCAAATACTGAAATAAATGCACTGTATCGTAAATGCTACATTCCCCATTCAATAGTCATATCAACTGTGCACTTAATGAAACACTCTCAACGAGTGAGTTCATACTTCACAATATTCTCTGGATTGGCAAATCCAAAAATGTAGCTGATGCATGAGATAGATGAGAACTTGAGTTCAGACGTTTAGTTTATAGTTCATTGAAAATCTAAATTAACATATTTCTGACCATGATAATTAAATGAAGCGCAAAATAGGGTAATAGAGGTATACAACACTTTTGGTCCAGCTTGTTCATGCCAACCAGGTTTCCTAAACTGAACTAGTCCCACTTACCTGCGTTTGGCCCATGTCCCTCAAAACCCTTCCTATCTGTGTACCTGCCCAAACGTCTTATAAATGTTGTAATTGTACCCACCTGTACCATTTCCTCTGGCAGTTCATTCTATATAGGCACCAGCCTTTGTGCAGAAAAGGTTGCCCCTCAGGTCCCTTTTAAATCTTCCCCCTCTCACCTTATGCCAATGCCCTCTAGTTTTGGACTTTTCTTCTTTGGGGAAAAGACTTTGGCAATTCACCTTATCTATGCCTCTCATGATTTTACAAATCTCTATAAGGTCACCCCTCAGCCTCCTATGCTCCAGGGGAAAAATGTCCCAGCCCTATGCTTTCCGTTATTGGTCAGAGTATTGAGTACAGGAGTTGGGAGGTCATGTTGCGGCTGTACAGGATATTGGTTAGGCCACTGTTGGAATATTGCGTGCAATTCTGGTCTCCTTCCTATCGGAAAGATGTTGTGAAACTTGAAAGGGTTCAGAAAAGAGTTACAAGGATGTTGCCAGGGTTGGAGGATCTGAGCTTCAGGGAGAGGCTGAACAGGCTGGGGCTGTTTTCCCTGGAGCGTCGGAGACTGAATAGAGGTTTACAAAATTATGAGAGGCATGGATAGGATAAGTAGACAAAGTCTTTTCCCTGGGGTCGGGGAGTCCAGAACTAGAGGGCATAGGTTTAGGGTGAAAGGGGGAAAGATATAAAAGAAACCTAAGGGGCAACTTTTTCATGCAGAGGGTGGTACGTGTATGGAATGAGCTGCCAGACGATGTGGTGGAGGCTGGTACAATTGCAACATTTAAGAGGCATTTGGATAGGTATATGAATAGGAAGGGTTTAAAGGAAAATGGGCCAGGTGCTGGCAGGTGGGACTAGATTGGGTTGGGATATCTGGTCGGCATGGACGGGTTGGACTAACAGGTCTGTTTCCATACTGTACATCTCTATGACTACCCAGCCCCTCCTTGTAACACAAACCCTCCAGTCTCAGTAGCATTGTTTTTTTGCATCCTTTGTAGTTTAATAAAACTCTTTTTACAGCAGGGTGACCAGAATTGTATGCGGTATCCAAATGTGGCCTCACCAATGTCTTGCACAGCTGTAACTTGCATCTCAATTCCAGTATTCAATGCTGACTGATGAACGTACGTGTGCCAAATGCCTTCTGCACCACCCTGTCTACATGTGACGCCACTAACAAGGAACTATGTACCTGCACCCCTAAGTCTCTCTGTTTGACAACACACTTTAGGGTCCCACCCTTAACTATGTAAGCCCTGCCCTTGTTTGTCTTGCCAAAATGCAACACCTCACGTTTATCTAAATTAAATTCCACCTGCCATTCCTCAGCTCACTAGCCCAGTTGTTCAAGATTCCATTGTACTCTTAAATAACCTCCTTCTCTGTCCACTACACCACAAATGTTGGTGTTATCCAATATTCTCATCCAAATCGCTTATATAAATGATGAACAACAGTGAACTCAGCACCAAGCCTTCCATCACACTACTGCACACAGGCCTCCGGTCTGAAAAACAACCCACCACCCTCTGTCTCCTAATGTCAAGTCAATGTTATATCCAATTGGCTGGCTGTCCCTAGATGCCATGTGATATAACTTTAATAACTAATCGCCATGTGGTACCTCATCAACGGCCTTGCTAATGCCCATGTAGACAACATCTATCACTCTCCCCTCATCTACCTTCTTGGCCACCTCTTCAAAAAAACTCAATCAAGTTTGTGAGACACAATTTCCCACACACAAAGCCATGCTGATATCCCTAATCAGTCCTTGCCTTTCCAAATGCAAGTAGATGCTGTCTCTCAGAATCCCCTCCAACAACTTACTCACCACTAAATTAGGCTCACCAGATGTAGCTCTCTGCTTTTTCCTTTTTTTTTTCATTTGAGTGTATTGTTTTTGTGCCTGGTTCCAATTTCTAAGTAGATTGATTAAAGTCAGGTAAAAGATCAACAACTGGCTGAATGTTACCTAAATTTTGTTCCACATCATTGCTGAACTAATCCTGACTTCATTGCTGGAAAGTGAAATGAGAGTCTACATCCCTGAACAAGTTCAATTTGTTCGCTTAATGGTTAAAAATACCCAGAAGATTTTTATGATAGGAGGGCAACCCCTGACCCTCAGTTCGTGCTCTCTCTACCATTTCAGAACAAGTTGATCCTTTATTATAAACACAGTCAGCAAAGTATTATATGTGAATGGAATGTCTTTCCGTACATTCACTATGAAATCTTTCCAAACTGGGACTGGAATTTTGTCCTGTCCTCCAAAATGTCACCTTTAAATAATTATTTGTGAAACAGTGAAGCACAGCTTTTTACACAGGCATTTCTGATACAAAGATGTGGTATTGAACATCTGTTGTTCCATAAATTAAAAAGAATTTAATGGCCAGGTCATAGACATAATTACTTTGGCTGGAGCTCTCGAAAATACATACAGCTGTTGTCTCTTCAAGTAGAAAGGACGATTACAAGGTGGCAGTACAGTCAGTTCTGTTATAACGCGATAGTTCCTTTCTCATGCCATCTTGCATTATAAAAAAATTGTGCACTTTCCTCGCCACTTAAACTAATGGGGCCGAAATGGCATTACAGCCAATACAGGCAAGGAAAGTTCACATTCTACAGATAACGGTCTAAATTCTTCAACTGTGTTAAAGCCAATTCCTGTTGAAGAAACACACTTTATAGCAGATAACAGTGGTATTTTATTCTCCACAGAAAGCATACAGTCAGCAAAGACAGTCATAGAATCATAGAGATGTCCAGCATGAAAACAGACGCTTCGGTCCAACTCATTCATGTTGACCAGATATCCTATTTTCATCTATTCACATTTGGACCAAATCCCTCAAAATCTTTCCTATTCATATATCCAGATGCCTCTTAAAGGTTGTAATTGTACCAGACTCCACCACATCCTCTGGCAGCTCATTCCATACATGCACCACCCTCTGCATGAAAACATTGCCACTTAGATCTCTTTTAAATCTGTTCTCTCTCACCCTAAACGTATGCCCTTTACTTCTGGACTCACTCATCCCAGGGAAAATATTTGGTCTATTTATCCTATCCATGCTCCTCGTGATCTTATAAACCTCTATAAGGTCACCCCCCACAGCCTCCGAAGCTCTAGGAAAAATAGGCCCAGCCGATTCAGCCGCTCCCTATAACTCAAACTCTCCAAGCCTGGCAATATTCCTGTCAAACTTTTCTCAACCCCTTTCAAGTTTCAAAACATCTTTCTGATAGGAGAGAGACCAGAATTGCACACAATATTCCAAAAGTAGCCCAACCAATGCTCTGTACAGCGACATCATAACCTCCCAACTCCTAGAACATAGAACAGGACAACACAGTACAAGCCCTTCAGCCCTTGATATTGTGGCAACCTTTTATCCTACTCTAAGATCAGACTAATCTCCATATCTTTCAATGTACTCTCTTCCATGTGACTATCCAAGAGTCGCTTAAATGTCCCTACTGTATCTGACTCTACTACCACCACTGGCAGTGCATTCCATGCACTGACCACTTCCTGTGGACGGAATCTACCTCTGACTTCTCCTCTGAGTCTTCCACCAATCACCTTAAAATTATTCGCCCATTTCCACCATGCGAAAAAGTCTTTGGCCATCCAATTTATCCATGTCTCACATCATCTTATAACCTCTATCAAGCCACCTCTCATCTTTCTTCGCTCTAATGAGAAAAGCCCTAGCTCCCTAAACCTTTCCTGATAAGACATGCCCTCCAGTCCAGGCAATGTCCTGGTAAATCTTCTCTACACTCTTTCTAAAGCTGCCACAACTAAATACAATATTACAAGTGTGGTCTAACCAGGGCTCCATAGAACTGCAGCATAATCTCGCGGCTCTCAAATACAATCGCCTGGCTAATGAAAGCCAACAACCCAATCAACATGGGTGGCAACTTTGAGGAATCTATGGATGTGGACCCCAAGATCCCTCTGCTCCCTCACACTGCAAACAATCCTGCATTTAGCCCTGTATTCTGCATTCAAATTTAAACTTCCAAAGTGAATCATTTCACACTTTTCTAGGTTGAATTCCATCTGCCACTTACCAGCCTAGTCCTGCATCCTGTCAATGTCCTGTTACAAACTATAGCAGCCCTCCACACTATCTACCCCTCCATCAACCTTCATGTCATCAGCAAACTTACTAGCCTACTCTTCCAATTCCTTATCCAAGTCATTTGCAAATATCACAAAAAGCAAAGATCCCAGAACCGATCCGTGCAGAACACCACTGGTCAACAAGCTCCAGGCTCAATACTTTCCACCTACCACCACCCTCTGACTTCTACGGGCCAGCCAATTCTGTATCCAGACAGCCAAATTTCCCTGTATCCCATGCCTTCTTACTTTCTGAATGAGCCTTCCATGGGAACCTTATCAAACGCCTTGCTAAAATCTATGTGAAATCTATTGCTCTACCTTCATCAATGTGTTTTCTCACATCCTCAAAGAATTCAATAAGGTTGGTGAGGCATGATCTGCCCCTCACAAAGCTATGCTGACTATCTCTAGTCAAACTATGGTTTTCCAAGCAAGCATAAATCTTGTCTCTCAGAATCCTCTCCAATATTTTACACCACAGACATGAGACTGACTGTTCTGTAATTCCTTTTCTTGAACAAGGTAATAACATTTGCCACCCTCCAATCATCTGGCATTACTCCAGTGGACAGTGAGGACACAAGGATCATGACCAGCAATCTCTTCCCTTGCTTTCCTGTTGTAACCTTGGGTATATTCCATCTGGCCGAGGGAATTTATCTATCCTCGTGGTTTTTAAAATTTTCAGCACGTCTTCCTTCTTAACATCAACCTGTTCAAGCACACCAGTCTTTTTCACACTGTCCTCAGAAATGCCAAGGTCCCTCTGAGTAGTGAATACATGAAGCAAAGTATTTATTAAGGATCTCTCCTATCTTCTCCAAATCCACGCACAGGTTCCCTCTACCATATACATGATTGGCCCTACCCTCAGTCTGGTCATCCTCTTGTTCTTCACATAAGTGTTAAATGCCTTAGGGTTTTCCTTAATCCAACCTGCTAAAACTTTTTCATGCCCCCTTCTAGCACTCCTAAGTCTATTCTTCAGTTCCTTCCTGGCTATCTTGTAACCCTGTAGACCCCTTTCTGATCACTGCCTCCTCAACTTTAAGAAAGCTTCCTTCTTCCTCTTGACACATCCCTTGTCACCTAAAGTTCTTTCAACATAGCCACCTCTCCCATGCCTCAGTGGGACAAACCTGTCTAGCACTATCAGCAAGTGCTCCCTGAACAACCTCCACATTTCTGTCATGTACTGCCCTGAAAAAAATCTGTTCTCAATTTAGGTGCTCCAGTTCCTACCAAAAAACATTTTAATTCCCCTTCCCCCAATTAAATACTTTCCCATACCGTCTGCTCCTATCCCACTCAATACTCTGACCAATAAAGGAAAGCATACCAAATGCCTTTTTCACTATCCTATCTACCTGAGACTCCACTTTCAAGGAACTATGAACATGCACTCCAAGGTCTCTTGGTTCGACAACTAGGACATTACTATTAAGTGTATAAGTCCTACCCTGATTTGCCTTTCCAAAATGCAGCACCTCACATTTATCTAAATTAAACTCCATCTGCCACTCCTCAGCCCGTTGACCCATCTGATCAAGATCCCCTTGTACTCGAAAATAACCTTCTTCACTGTCCACTACACCTCCAATTTTGGTGTCATCTGTAAACTTATTAACTGTACTTCCTATGTTCACATCCAAATCATTTATATAAATGGCAAAAAGCAGTAGACCAGCACCGATCCTTGCACACCACTGGTCAAAGGCCTCCAGTCTGAAAAGCAACCCACCACCACCCTCTATCTTTTACCTTTGAGCCAATTTTATATCCAAATGGCTAATTCTCCCTTTATTTCATATGATCTAACCTTGCTAACCAGTCTACATGAGGAACCTTGTTGAATGTCTTACCAAAGTCCATATAGATCACATCCACCAATCTGCCCTCATCAATCCTCTTTGTTACTTCTTCAAAACACTCAATCAAGTTAGTGAGACATGATTTCCCACACACAAAGCCATGTTGACTATCCCAAATCAGTCTTCACCTTTCCAAATATATATGAATCCTGTCCCTCAGGTTTCCCTCCAACAACTCACCCACCATCGATGTCAGGCTCACTGATCTATAATTTCCCTGGGTTTTTCTTACTACTTTTCTTAAAAGCAGCACAACCTTAGCTAACCTCCAGTCTTCAAAGTTTGTGAGAAGATTTGTAGCTCGGGTGCTTGTTGCTGTGGTTCTGTTCGCTGAGCTGGAAATTTTTGTTGCAAACGTTTCGTCCCCTGTCTAGGTGACATCCTCAGTGCTTGGGAGTCTCCTGTGAAGCGCTTCTGTGGTGTTTCTCCGGCATTTATAGTGGCCTGTCCCTGCCGCTTCCGGTTATCAGTTTCAGCTGTCCGCTGTAGTGGCCGGTATATTGGGTCCAGGTCGTGTTTGTTGATGGAGTTTGTGGATGAGTGCCATGCTTCTAGGAATTCCCTGGCTGTTCTTTGTTTCGCTTGCCCTATAATGGTAGTGTTGTCCCAGTCGAATTCATGTTGCTTGTCATCTACGTGTGTGGCTACTAGGGATAGCTGGTCGTGTCGTTTCGTGGCTAGTTGATGTTCGTGGATTCGGATCGTTAGCTGTCTTCCTGTTTGTCCTATATAGTGTTTTGTGCAGTCCTTACATGGGATTTTGTACACGACATTAGTTTTGCTCATGCTGGGTATCGGCTCCTTCGTTCTGGTGAGTTGTTGTCTGAGGGTGGCTGTTGGTTTGTGTGCTGTTATAAGTCCTAGTGGTCGCAGTAGTTTGGCTGTCATTTCCGAGATGTTCTTGATGTATGAAGAACAGCCAGGGAATTCCTAGAAGCATGGCACTCATCCACAAACTCCATCAACAAACACATCGACCTGGACCCAATATACTGGCCACTACAGCGGACAGCTGAAACTGACAACCGGAAGCGGCAGGGACAGGCCACTATAAATGCCGGAGGAAACACCACAGAAGCGCTTCACAGGAGGCTCCCAAGCACTGAGGATGCCACCGAGACAGGGGACGAAACGTTTGCAACAAAAATTTCCAGCTCGGCGAACAGAACCACAGTAACCCCCAGTCTTCTGGCACCTCATCAATGAGTATCAATTATACAAATATCTCAGGGAGAGATATGAGGAAAGTGTGTCCAGCAGGCTAAGTTAAAAGGTAGGGAGGAGGGCTTGGGGGAGGGGCGTTGGAAATGCGATAGGTGGAAAGAGATCAAGGTGAGGGTGATAGATCAGAGTGGGGTGGGGGCCGAGAGGTCAGGAAGAAGATTGCAGGTTAGGAAGGCGGTGCTGAGTTCGAGGGATTTGACTGAGACATGGTGGGTGGAGGGGAAATGAGAAAACTGGTGAAATCCGAGTTCACTTTCCTCATTCCTGAAGAAGGGCTTATGCCCGAAACGTCGATTCTCCTGTTCCCTGGATGCTGCCTGACCTGCTGCGCTGTTCCAGCAACACATTTTCAGCTCTGATCTCCAGCATCTGCAGACTTCACTTTCTCCTCACAGATTTCTAGGGTACACCTGATCAGGTCCAGGTGATTTATCCACCTTTATGCATTTTAAGACATCCATCAGCACCTCCTCTGTAATATGGACATTTTTCAAGTTTCACCATCTATTCCCCCACATTCTATATCTTCCATATCCTTCTCCACAGTAAACACTGATGTAAAATACTCATTTAGTATCTCCTCCATCTCCTGTGGTTCCACACACAGACTGCCCTGCTGATCTTTGAGGGGTCCTATTCTCTCCCTCACAGCCATTTTATCCTTAATATATTTATAAAATCCCTTTGGATTCTCCTTAGCCCTATTTGACAAAGTAATCTCATGTCCCCTTTTTCTCTCTTGAATTCCCTCTTAAGTATACTCCTACTGCCTTTATACTCTTCTAAGGATTCACTAGAACTCTGCTGTCAGTATCTGATATATGCTTCCTTTTTTTTCCTTGAGCAAAACCTCAATTTCTCTAGTCATCCAGCATTCCCTAAGCCTACCATGCTTGCCCTTCACCCTAACAGAAGCATACTGTCTCTGGGCTCTCATTATCCCATTTTTGAAGGCTTCCCATTTTCCAGCCGCCCCTTTACCTATGAACATCCGTCCCCAATTAATTTTGAAAGTTCTTGCCTAATACCATGCTTGGCTTTCCCCCAATTTATAACTTTAACTTTTAGGTCCAGTTTATCCTTTTTCATCACTATTTTCAAACTAATAGAATTATGGTCACTGGCACCAAAATGCGCCCCCATTGACACCTCAATCACTTGCCCTGCCTTATTTCCCAAGAGAAGGACAAGTTTTGCACATACTGAATCAGAAAATTTTCTTGCACACACTTACCAACTTCATCTCCATCTAAACCCCTAACACTATGGTAGTCCTGGTCTATGTTTGGAAAGTTAAAATCCCCTACCATAACCACTCTATTACTCTTACAGATAATTGAGATCTCCTTACAAATTTGTTTTTCAATTTCCCGCTGAATATTGGGGTTTTATGGTATGATCCAAATAAGATGATCTTAACAGGGTAAATAACAAAGATATCCAGATCCTCTTAAGAAATTATCAGAAAAAAATCACAAGCTACTTTGCTTGGGAATCTAAACAGATACTTTCAGTTGTTTTCAATCACAAGGAAGAGAATAACATAAGGAAACCAAATATGTATAAAGAAGACAAAATATATACAAAGGGAGGCATATCTTCCACACAATGGAGTCAGCAAATAAGTCAGCCTTTCTTGAAAGGAAGTACAAAAGTGGTACTCCACCTCTTGCCTGTTGGTATTCACAGTCATTCCATAAGTTTCCAGAGCTAATGTAAGCACTGCAATGACTTCACGTAAAATGAAATTGAGATGATCAGTGACCAAGACTTACAATTTATTAAATCACTTCAGCTTTCATACTTGCCAGAGTGTGATGGCTGATGAGTAATCTGAATGACAGTTATAGAGTCATAGTTTCATACAGCATGAAAACAGACCCTTCGTTCACTCGTCTATGCTAATCAAGTTTCCCAAACTAAACCAGTCCCACTTGCTAGCATTTGGCTCATATCCCTCTAAACCTTTCCTTTCCATGTATCTGTCCAAATGTCTTTTAAATGGTGTAACTGTACCTGCATCTACCACTTCCTCAGGCAACTAATTCCATATACGGACCGCCCTCTGTGTGAAATAAATTACCCCTCATGCTCCTTTTAAATCTTTCACCTCTCACTTAAAAATATACCCTTAGTTTTGAAGTCCTCTATCATAGGGAAAAGACCTTTGGTATTCACTGTGTCTACACCTCTCATGATTTTATAAACCTCTATATGGTCATCCCTCAACCTCCAATGCTTCAGTTTTTTAGGGTGGAAATTTTAGAGCCAATTTTAACCCTACCCACCAATGAAAGGAGGAGGATCTAGAATTAAAAATCAGCCAGGAGACTTATTGAGTACCATCCAGCTCCAAGCCCTCAATCTGAACTCAGGATTCTGAGCAAGTCCTTGTAAACATACAGATCAGAGTCAGATGGTGTTCTTAAATTCAGCTGAAATTTCAATCAGTGAAGGAGGATACGATTTCAGTTACATGCTTCTCTAACCTCCATATTTATACAAGTCATTCTGTTATAATAGAACAATTGTGTTCCTCTGCAACTTCACGTTATGGAAAACCGCTATAGAAAATCATGCTGACCAAACACGCATTACAAAAGAACAATCTGTATATCTCTCCACTGCATCACTACTATCAGGTGCTCTAGATACAAGCAAATTCTTGGATCCTCTGCTGTTCTTTAACTGTACTCAGTGATTTAACTATGTGATCATTCTTACTGAAATACCTTTTTATTTCTGCAGTTAGACACTCGATCAATAATGCTGCTCCTTTGTTCTTTTTCAATTTCCCAATCTTCTCCAAAGATCCTATAGGTCGTAACAGTTAGCTTCTAATCATGCCAGCTTGTAGTCTCTAATAGTTACCATGTTAAACCCTTTAAACTGAATTTGTGCTACTGTTTCAGTTGTTATACCATGTGCAGTAGTCTTCTTATGTATGACATCTTGCAACTGTACAAATCTAAGCCCAAATTTAACAGTAATGTAATTTCAATGGACTGTCTCAAATTCTAATGTAAATTTTCAATAGATCACATTTATTCACAACGTAATATGAGAAATGACAATCTTCACGCGAATGACTGTGTTTAAACATACGTCATCACTTCAACATTGAAGGCAAACCAGAGAAGGTTCACTAGACTGATACCAGGAATGGAAGGACTATCTTACAAGAAAAAGTTGAGTAGATTAGGCCTGTATTCATTGAATACAGCAGAATAAGAGGTTACCTTATTAAAACATATAAGATTCTCAATGAACTTCACAGGGTAGATGTGGAAGGTTGTTTACCTTCTGTGAGTCTGGAACTAGAGGAACAAGGAATTGCTGATTTAAAAGTGAGAGGAGGGGGAGTTTCTTCTCTCAAAGACCTGTGAATCTGTTGAGGCTGAATAATTAAGTATATTCAAGGCTGAAGTAGACAAATTTTTAATCAGCAAGGGAGTCAAAAGTTTAAGGAAAAGCAGGAGAGTTGAGTTGAAGATTTGTCAAATCAGCCATGACCTCATTGAATGACAGAGTAGATTTGAAGGGCTGAGTATCCAACTATTGCTCCAAGGTCTTATAGGCTCGTGGAATGCTAAGGTGCCTGAGAATTGCTGGAGATTGGGATATTGTCAATGGCAAAGAGATTGTGTCTCCAATTTCTATAACTTACTCCCTAAACCCCTTCATCTCCTATTCCTCCTTTGACTAAGTTTTAGGCTAATATTTCTTTTCTTGGTTATACTCTGCATTGTTTATAGAATACACCTTTTTATGTCATTCTGTTAAACATTCTATACAAAGTTTTGTATGAAAAGTAACAGTAAAAACACATTAAACTAATCAGCTGAAAATTAGACTTTGCAGTGGTTTCATTTAACAAAGAGATAGTATGGAAGTCTTTCTATTCCTTGTAAAACAAACACATTCTGCAAATACACAGCTAAACTAACACTTTTATATTTTAATTTATTATTTATAAGCCCACAGGTGTTATTGAACTCTAGTGGTTCAGCATTTTCTTTTGGACTATTACTAAATGAAATCTGTGACTGTTCCAACATTCCATAAAGAAACCATCTCGGTTATTTTGTTTGAAACTCAATTACGATCTCCCATTGTCCTGTTTCTAGTTGAGAGCCATATCCTGTACATAAGAAATTGACTAGCAGATAAGCGAAGCAGGCAATCCCAAATGAATCAGAAAGGATAACTGCAAGGTGGGGGTGGGGGGGAAATGACAAAAAAATCAATTAGCAGAAGCAGCTGGTGATGACAGAATCATTGTTGGAAATGACCACCAACAGATCAAGGTAGCATACTAGATTCACAAAGGTCTACAAACTCCATTATATCCAATAGTAACACTGATTACATGTACTTATGAGAGCTATAGTGAAAGATACGTAGTCACGCACAATCACCATTAATAACCTCAAGGAAGATAAATAGCTTATCTTTAAACATTCTTGCTGAATTAGCAATTTTTGAGAAGATTTGTATCTCAGGTTGATGCCAAGTATGTAAGTTAGCTTGCTGACCTTGAAGGTTTGTTTTCAGACGTTTCGCCACCATATTAGGTAACATCATCATGTGAGTGTCTCCGGCAAAGCACTGGTGGTATGTCCCGCCTCTCTATCTATAGGTCTTGGTTCCTTAAGGGGGGTGATGTCATTTCGGTTCTTCTGTTCAATGGAAGGTAAATGCGATCTAAATCAACGTGTTTTTGATGGAGTTCTGGTTAGAATGCCATGCCTGGAAGAATTCTCATGCGTGTCTTTGCTTCAATTGTCCTAGGATATATGTATTGTCCTAGTCAAAGTGGTGTCCTTCTTTACCTGTATGTATGGAAACTAGTGATAGTGGGTCGAGTCTTTTGATATTCACGTATCCTGGTGGCAAGTTGCCTGCTAGTTTGCCTGATGTAGTGTTTTTTACAGTTTTTGTATGGTATCTGCTAAATGATGTTAGTTTTGCTGGTGGTATCTATTGGATGCTTTAGGTTCATTAGTCGCTGTTTAAGTGTGTTGCTAGGTTTGTGGGCTACCATGATGACAGGGGGTCTGAGTAGACTGGAAGTAATTTCTGATGTTTCTTTGATGGAAGGTAGTGTGGCTATATCTTTTGGTTGTGTTGTGTCTGCCTGTTTGGATTTGTTTCTGAGGAACCGGCGAATTGTGTTTATTGGGTACCCATTCTTCTTGAAAATGTTGTATAATGTTTTTCTTCTGCTTTTTGTAGTTCTTGGGTGCTGCAGTGTGATATAGCTCATTGAAATAATGTCTTGATGCAGTTCCATTTGTGGATGTTGGGATGATTGCTTCTGAAGTTAAGTATTTGGTCTGTGTGTGTTGTTTTTCTGTACCCCCTGGTTTGAAGCTGTCCGTTAACTGTACGGTTCAACTGTCATGTCTAGGAATGGGAGTCTGTTGTCATTCTCCTCGTCTTTTGTGAATTTTATGCCCGTCAGGATATTGTTGATATAACAGCAAGATAGAAGAGGACGAAATAATGGTCTTCTTTGACATTACAGCCCTTTTCACTTCAATTAACATTGACCTGGCCAAAGAAACACTGGCATCACTTTGAGTAAAACCAGGATCACAAACACCAGACAGCACCAACTTCATCAGCAAAGATAACATCTTAAAGCTAGTGGACCATGCCTCACCACCCACTTCACATTCAATAACAAAACTGACAAGTCAACAGAACACCGATGGGATCACCAATATCAGGGCTCATAACAGAAGCAATAATGCAGTAATGAACCTGTCCTTCCATCTATCCAACCCAAACTTTGGGTCCGCTGCGTAGATGACATCCTTGTCATCACAAATGGAACAAATTAGAAGAAACATACAACACCATCAACAATATCCTGACATACATAAAATTCACAAAAGAGGAAAAAATTCTGAAATGACATAAGGAGTCATGTTCTAAACCAACTAGCTAAAAATGTCATTCTTCCTTTCCAAAAGAAATAATTAGGTTAAGTAAATCGCTCTATATTCTCAAAGGTGTAGCAAGTCTAGTAGATCAGGAGATCTTTCATTAATAAGTATGACAGCTGTACATACTGCTTTTAAAACTATTTCTCTGATGAGAGAAAGGTCAGTGACAAAAGCCAGTCACAGATGCAACTCTTCCCAACAATAAAACCAGTCATTGTTGTCGTTTCTGACTCTGCCCCACTGAATCCTCAGATCTCAACAATGGTTTTTAATATAACTCACCGAAACTGAAAGATATTAATTCATTTTAAGCTGGTTTTCAACATTATTGGTTAGAGTATATTTAATAGCTTATTTGAAGATAGAAGAAACAAAATTTAGTTCTCATTCTTTAGACCAAAAATACAAATATAATGAATAACTATAAGGAAGTCAAGTAAAAATGACATGATAAAAATCTAAAGAAGTTTAACAATTTTATAGGGTTCTTTGTTCCAACTCCCTCCCCTGCCCCCCACCTATCTGAAGTGATTCGCTTTTTGGGGGGGTATGTTTCAATCTAATCAACTGCTTTCCAATACTTTGCCCAAATACCTAACCTCGCCAACGTCAGTAAAGCCATCTGCTTTTGAAGATAAAATAGTCAAGCCCTAGGAACATAGAAACAAGACTAGGCCATCATCCCCGAGCCTGTTCCTCCATTCAATTAGATTTTAGCTAATTTATATCCCAACTCCATTTACTTGACAGTTCCATTAAAAAGAATAAAAACTTTGAATCTTTCAATTAATTCCCAAACCTCAATTTCAGTACCTTTTACGTTGAGAGTTTCCTCATGACTCAATATTATCGTAACTACAATTACAATTAAAAAGCGAATGAGAGGTGTGATTCCTTCAACAGGCTAGCTTTAATTTGAAAGTTATATCAAATTCTTCCATAACAGGAAATAGATTATTTTAGCTTACCAAATCCTTTAACCAGGTTAAATACCTTGATTACATCAGACTTTAATCCTTTACACTTAAGGGGAAACAACTCTACTTTAACCTCACAAACCCTGCTTTAACTGTGAAATTTACACTGCACCTCTTGCAAAATCAATATATCCTTCCCCAGGTACAATGCCCAAAACTGAACAGAATATTTCAGGGTCCAATCCTTTCCAATCAGACAGTTACATACCAACTTTCCTGCACAGATCACTGATTAGTGTTCAAGAGCTGAATTTTTCCTCCTTAACTCAAGGATCACAGTTATTGAGAATATTCCATCATATAATGGCCTAACAATGAAGACAATCACATAGGTTGAATTTACATTTTTCTAAACTTGGAATTGTTTTTGTATTAATAGCTTCTCTTGACCTAAAACAAACTACCTGCTCTTGTCGAATGCAAAAAGCAGAATTTAATAAACACAACTATACATTGGACTGCATAGGCACATCTTCAGACTCTGAATTAACAACAAACCTAACTTTCCAAGGTGAGATCAAGGAATTGGTCTTTATGGTGAGCGTTTAATTTTTATTAACTCATTGCTACAATCAGGGGATTTTCTCCAAATCAATTAGTCACTAATGCTGCAATAAAAGAAAACCTTTTTGCATTTTTGATGGGGCCAAGGAATACTATTTTCAGCAATTAAGTTTTAACAATTAATTCAAGTATGAACATTCCCTTTGATTAAATTTAAAATATCCTTGCTCTCCATTACAAGGTTCCTTCTCCAATAAGAACTCAATATTATCGTAAGTACAATTACAATTAAAAAGCGAATGAGAGGTGTGATGCTGAACCTTTTGTTTGACATTTTTGGTCTTTGTCTTCTGGCCCAGAAAACACAAGCTTGATGCCACTGAAACACGATACAGATAAACAAACTTTGTTTCAACAATTAAACCTATTACATGAAGCAATACTTTCATCTGACCGCAACTGACACGGTCAAAGGTTAGCAGCAGCCAAGATATCAAGTGAATACAAAGATAATTAAGGGATTAGTAGACTATCTCCTACATTCTGTCCTGCTTAGTTGCATCTAGTAATGGGTACATGTATATGTCAGTGTCAGTCACACAAAAGCAACATTCTGCAAGCCTCTCAAGTCCAACTGACCCTTGTTTACACTCTCATCTGACACTGAACTACGTCAAGTATTAAGCAGAAAAGGCAACTGCCAAAAACTCACAGGAAGCAGGACACCCTGTGGTCATCTGAAAAGCCAAAGTGAATACAATTACATTGTTGACTGTAGATGAAGAGAATCATGCTCTTGCTTCAGCTGGAGGCTGTAAAATGTGATAGAGTTGAAACATGGGTTTTCACATGTTACTCCTTTTCTGGAATATCTTCATTTTTGCCTGCAGTGTAAGTGGCTGTTTCGGATTTTCTACTTACACCTCAATCCCAATTTATGTTTTGAGGCAAAAGTTCCAGCAGTGCACGGCAATGAACATATTGCTAGACTCATTTGGTGAAAAATACATCTTTAATTTTAAAACTAGCTTCTCTTATAGTGATTACTTTAATAATCAAACAAGCTACATCCCACTAATAACCTGCAGCAGCCACTTTGTAAAATGGTGCCTCTGAATCTAAGGTACTGTTGCAGAACTAAGTTCACTTCCATCATGGTGCAATTAAGAGCACAGGGCAGGAAACAGCTCACTGCATTTCCCTCCGAAATAACTAACTTCAATTATGTTTGTTTCAAGATCTTCTGCAATATTATTTATGACAAGTGCTCTACTTTCAAAAACAATAGATACGTTGGAGGGATCAGAAATCATCAGTTTTACTAGGGAATGACAGTGACCTTTTGGGAGGTCATTTTATATACCTTCTGACTTAAATTCACCATGGGTGCTAAACCAGGGCTACCCATCTCTATTTTCACTTGAAGAACATAATTTGATCTTTCTGCTCAATACTTGTTAATCATCTAGCTTCAGTAGAGACTCTAATACCTCAAGGTCCGAGCTATACCTTGCACATTCATTTTGTCAGGGTGTTGTTCGAAATATTCATAAGGCTCAGGATAGTTATCGAGGAGAGGGGTGAGGACAATGGGAAATGGAGGTGGCATGAGGTTGAACGGGAATATAATATTTTATGCCAAACATCAAGCTACAGGGCAGTATGCACCAATGGTGTCAAACTGCTTTCCTCTGTCACAGGCTCCTGACTGTTGGTGTCTGTTTTACCAGCATTCCACGCTTGTATCTCTTCTTTCCTTACCTACCATCCCCTGTGCTATTCACACATGTTCACTTCCTTTATTTAATTTGTTTCCAAATGACTCATTGGGAACAGTTCAGAAAAGGTTTACTCACTAGGTTGATTCCTTGGATGAAGACATTGTCTTGTGAGGAAAGATTGGCAGGTTGCGTCCATACCCATTGATCTTAGATGAAAGGTGAACTCATTGAAACATAAGGTCTTAAGATTTGAGGGGCTTAGCCAGGTGAATACTGAGACAATTTTTCCTCTTATGGAGGAATCTAAAATTAAGGGGCAGAGTTTAAAAAAAAATTGAGGTCTCCCACTTAAAGCTGAGATGAGGAGGAATTTCTTCACTCAGAGGGTCATGAGGCTTTGGAATTCTCTTCCACAGACAGCAGCAGAGGATGGGTCAATGAATATATTCAAAGCCAAGTTCGACAGATCTTTGATGCACAAAAACATCAGGGTTATTGGCGATATTCAGAAAAGTGGAGTTAAGGTCACAACCAGATCAGCCATAATTTTATTGATTGACAGGATAAGTGAGTAAGGCGCATGATCGGATAGCAGGAAATGGCGTGTGCTTGGCATTGATTAAGGGGAGAGTGCAAGTGTCAGGTCTGGATATGTTTCAGTCAAATCTCAATAAATTCAAGTACGTTTACACTTGTGCACAAATATGAGACAGCATTGCTTTAATGCTACTCTATTCACACTGATTATGTGCATCAACAACTTGGATTTTCTTTCGTGAAGGAAATAAAGTTAGTCTGGACAACGATTTAATCTACAGTGACTGAATGTTCTTTCATCTTAAAGCATTCCCTGAACTCAGCAGTGTTTAATTATTAAATCCTAAGTGGCGCAATGGAATCAGTCTGCTTTTGATGGGTCCAAATTCAGGCCTGCTGACAGGAAATGTTTAATCCTTGCTTATTTTAAGTAAGGTATGACATGTGCTGCATGTGAAATTTTTTCAATACTATACTCTTCAAATGATGCAAAGTTTACATTCTTTACTCTCTGGATTAATCAACTTCCACTTTACAAGATATTCACAAAAAAAACAGAAATCAAAAGTCACTGATTAGTTATTCAAACTAACAAAATAATTTAAACTACATATACAGTTTACTACTCCATGTCAGATCAATCAACTCACAGCACAGTGCAGCTTAATTCACTTATGAAAGGGAAAAAACATTTAACACAGCAAATGATGGTAATGATTTCACTTCAAGCTCATCATATCTGGTGAGTAAAGGATTCATTTAAATCTAACGAGTTTCAGAAATTGTATGCTTTAAGAAATAAGCCAAACAAAAAATGCCAGTACAGCGAGTTCCTATTTAAAACCTTTTTTAAAGTTTTTTTTTAATTTGTTTCTTTCTTATGCCCTCTCTCCTTATTAAAATGCCATTCCTCATTTTAATGTCTATTACTTCCTGATCCATCTTGCATCATTGCACTTCTCATGTCATTGTAACAGGGGCCCCTGATCATGATATTAGAATTCTTAGCATTGTATTAATGCCCTGTAGGCAACATTTTTTTTAAAGAAGTAGTTCTCTGATCAGAGACTGTGGTAAACGTGCTTGTTTAAAATTTCTCTCCTGTTTGCATTTGTACTAATATTGTGGACTTATACTGTACCTATACAGTACTGCACTGAAAATGTCTTTAAAGACTCCTCTTCAACGAAGAAGCCTGGTATTTGACTGCAGCGTTTCTTTCATTTTTTTGAGTATCTCAGCTAGAAATATGTAGTGCTTCATGTATGGTACAGTAACTCAATTTGTACATTGCCTTTTCTAGCTAAAAACTGTTGTCAGTTCTGAGAGAGGTGGCTGAGGAAATAGCAGAGGCATTGGTTGAGATCTTTCAAGAGTCACTGGAGTCAGGAAAGGTTCCGGATGATTGGAAGGTGGCTGTTGTAACCCCCTTGTTCAAGAAAGGATCAAGGCAAAAGATGGAAAAGTGGATGTGGTCTATCTAGACTTTCAAAAGGCCTTTGATAAGGTGCCACACGGGAGGCTGCTGAGCAAGGTGAGGGCCCATGGTGTTCGAGGTGAGCTGCTGGGATGGATTGAGGATTGGCTGTCTAACAGAAGGCAGAGAGTTGGGATAAAAGGTTTTTTTTCAGAATGGCAGCCGGTGACGAGCGGTGTCCCGCAGGGTTCGGTGCTGGGGCCACAGCTGTTCGCATTATATATTAACGATTTGGATGAGGGAACCGGGGGCATTCTAGCGAAGTTTGCCGATGATACGAAGTTAGGTGGACAGGCAGGTAGTACTGAGGAAGTGGGGAGGCTGCAGAAGGATCTAGACAGTTTGGGAGAGTGGTCCAGGAAATGGCTGATGGAATTTAACGTGAGCAAGTACGAGTTCTTGCACTTTGGCAAAAAGAATAAAAGCATAGACTACTTTCTAAATGGTGAGAAAATTAATAAAGCCAAAATACAAAGGGATCTGGGAGTGCTAGTCGAGGATTCTCTAAAGGTAAACATGCAGGTTGAGTCCGTGATTAAGAAAGCGAATGCAATGTTGTCTCTTATCTCAAGAGGGTTGGAATATAAAAGCAGAGATGTACTACTAAGACTTTATAAAGGTCTGGTTAGGCCCCATTTGGAGTACTGTGTCTAGTTTTGGTCCCCACACCTCAGGAAGGACATACTGGCACTGGAACGTGTCCAGCGGAGATTCACACGGATGATCCCTGGAATGACAGGTCTAACATATGAGGAACGGCTGAGGATACTGGGATTGTATTCGTTGGAGTTTAGAAGATTAAGGGGAGACGTAGAGACGTACAAAATAATACATGGCGAGGAGACTAGGACCCGTGGACACAGCCTTAGAATTAGAGGGGGTCATTTCAGAACAGAAATGCGGAGACATTTCTTCAGCCAGAGAGTGGTGGGCCTGTGGAATTCATTGCCACGGAGTGCAGTGGAAGCCGGGACGCTAAATGTCTTCAAGGCCGAGATTGATAGATTCTTGTTGTCTAGAGGAATTAAGGGCTACGGGGAGAACGCTGGTAAGTGGAGCTGAAATGCGCATCAGTCATGATTGAATGGCGGAGTGGACTCGATGGGCCGAATGGCCTTACTTCCACTCCTATGTCTTATGGTCAGGAACTTAACCCTGGCTTTAACTCCGATACCTGAGGGGAAACAATGCTGCATTTTAAAGTTGTGATTTTCAGCTCAACTTTAAGTGAGGATACCCTGTAAACAGTGCAATAGTTACTTACCAACATAGTTATCGAACATTGCTGAAAATAAAGACATGTTGTTGAAGCATTTTGTCTTACACTCATCAGCAGTACTAATTGATGAAGCATTGGCATGGAGAAAACCATTGGGAACTGTCAGCTCCCTATGCAGCAGGATAGTTGAATAAAGTATAACGTTTGAACATATTCCTTGACACAGAAATAGACCATATCAAAGCTATTTTGACAGTGTCTATCTTTATCAGACCATTGTTCATTTGGTATCACACAAACTCAAATTTACAAAAGCGACTAGTTACGCTCAAGTATCCAATCTACCTCAAACTATCCTGCAACAGCACAGTAATTAAAAAATTTGAATGACACGTTATGCAAGCTGTCTTCACACTGCTACTATGCGGAGGTGATGCAAGTGATCGTTTCCATTAATGGGATGCTGCCATCAGTTCAAAATTATGTTCTGCCTACCATACAACTGAGTAATATTGTGAATGAAGTTTACTTCATTCTTATAGTTTTAGCTTTGACAAAGTGGTCTCTCACTGAAATACAAACATGTAATGCTGTAGATTTGGTTTCAACAATAAAATTAAAGTTTATTACACAAAAGAAATGAGGATAAAATAGGATAAATTAAACTTTACAGGCAATGCAACTTTAAAGATTTTAAAACATATACAACACGTTGCAGTCAACTAATCCCAATAGCACCCTTTACATTACTCTGGGGGAATTCTCTTCCCTATCACTTATAGAATTTGACTTAACAGAAACTTAAATTTGCAGTTCTGAGGATCTGATAGCCTCTTCCTTGAGTCTTCATATAACTGAGCATGGCATTTCTCAGTTTCAAATAACCCCTTCAGGTTTTGAAGCAAACACCGCTGTTCTGGAACTTCAAAACTAAACTCATTATTATACCAATGTATTTATTAACTATTCTAAACTATTTCCCAGTTTTAGAAGCAACTGTTTCACGTATGTAGCTTCCACCAAGACATCTTCAAAACTGCCACCAAAAAGGAATTCTTTTCATTCTGAGTGTTTCCCCAAGCTGAAAAGAATTCTACTCTAGAAACTTCTAAGTGAAGCCTAAGCACTACATTGACTGTTAATGAAACATTGTCAAGTTTATTAAAGTTTTTTAAAAAGTTACTTACAGTGGTCTTAGTCTGAGTGGCATATTCTGTCTCCATTTTGCTAAGGCGTGAGTTGGTGTCATTGAGGATTTCCTGAATGTTCTCTGTGTGTTTCTTCTGCAGTTCAAATTTCTCTTGCTCCAGTTCTGCTACAATATTGTGTAACTGTAATATATATATTTATTAATAAAGAATGTGCAAACAGATATCAACTGAATCTGATGACTGTTTTTAACAGCACCAAAAAACAGTTTTATGACTGTCCCCTATAATCTAATTATTGGATAGCTAATGCAGAAAACAACCTGTGGTCACTTGAGGATAGATGCAACCACACAAACAAATTACAACATGTCTGCATGTCTGCCAGGAATACAAAAAACAATTGAAGATACTGACAGTACTTTACAAGTCTGGTGAAGTTTGCAAGAGAAAATTTAGGACCAAAACATTGAGCATCTTTGAAACACTACAACAGGGATACTGGTATTTCTGTCACCATCCTGCATGAAATACATAGAACATAGAACAATACAGCACAGAACAGGCCCTTCGGCCCACGATGTTGTGCCGAACATTTGTCCTAGCTTAAGCACCCATCCATGTACCTATCCAATTGCCGCTTAAAGGTCACCAAAGATTCTGACTCTACCACTCCCACAGGCAGCGCATTCCATGCCCCCACCACTCTCTGGGTAAAGAACCCACCCCTGACATCTCCCCTATACGTTCCACCCTTTACCTTAAATTTATGTCCCCTTGTAACACTCTGTTGTACCCGGGGAAAAAGTTTCTGACTGTCTACTCTATCTATTCCTCTGATCATCTTATAAACCTCTATCAAGTCACCCCTCATCCTTCGCCGTTCAATGAGAAAAGGCCTAGCACTCTCAACCTATCCTCGTACGACTTATTCTCCATTCCAGGCAACATCTTGGTAAATCTTCTCTGCACCCTCTCCAAAGCTTCCACATCTTTCCTAAAGTGAGGCGACCAGAACTGCACACAGTACTCCAAATGTGGCCTAACCAAAGTCCTGTACAGTTGCAACATCACTTCACGACGTTTGAATTCAATCTGAAATAGAAATTAAAATATTTCTAATGACTACATTCAAAGTATTACATTAATCGGATTGAAGGAAATTTTACACATAACTGAACATAGGATCAGGAACAGGCCATTCAGTCATTCAAGCCTGTTCCACCATTTAATGAAATCATGGCTGACCTGCATCCTAAACTATATACCTGGTTTTTCACATATACAATTAAAGACTTGTGCCATGTACTATATAGGATATAACTGGTTTCTGCCTTATTCCTGTATGATATGTAGAAACTCTTCCAAAGTGCTTAGGCTCATAGGAGACGATGTTACAAGATCTTTGCTTGGATGCACTTAGAACATCTAGCAAAAGCAAATACCACATGGACAAATCAGCAAGTGTACATATACAGGAACCAATCTAATTTTCTGAATTTTTATTTAAGGAAACTTACTTATTGGCTTACAACTAGCCTCATCTCAGCTGAAAGTACAGCAGTTGACCTTCTGGGAGATTGTGGAATTGCACAAAATTACAATGTGCATTTCACATAATGCAGGATGGTCATGATTTAAGATAAAGCCCAAATATTCTGATTTGGATCAGAATGCCAATATCCAACTGAAATCAAAAAAATAGGTATCTACTTCCCTTTCTAGGCATTTTCTGGTGCGATCTCCCAGCCAGGAGTCTTCATAAAAATAGTGGCTCGACAAACCATACAGGCAGCAGCATACTGGATCATCACTGAAATGATGCCCCATTTTGTATAAAGACGCATCCATATGTCCAACAAGAGACAATCTAACCACGATCTCTTGTTATTCAATGCCATTACTGTCACCAAGTACCCCATTGTCAACACCCTAGTGGGTTACCAGTGACAAAAAACTGAACTGGACTCGCCATATAATTTTAGTGGCTACAACAGCAGATTCATACCCTAAATCTCCAAAGGCACAAATTAGGAGTGTGATGGAATACTCCACGCTTGCCTGGATGCATGTAATTCCAACAGCTGTCAAGAAGAGTAACACTATTCAGGACAAAGCAGCCAACTCGACTGACTCCCTGCACTACTGATGCTCAGTAGCAGCAGTGCGTACTTTCTGTAAGGTGCACTGCTGAAATTCACCGAGGCTCAATGCGATAGTTCCATTCTTGCGCGATCTTGCATTATAAGAAAATTGTGCAATAGCCACGCCATTTAAATTAACGGAGTCAGAATTGCATTGTAGGCTATACAAGTAAGGAAAGTTCATGTTCTAAACTCTTCAATCACATTAAATCCAATTCACATTGAAGAAACATGTGTAATAGCAGAACTGTCTGTACCTTCTAAACCCACATCCACTACCATATAAACACCGGAGGAAACATCAAAGAAGCACTTCGCAGGAGGCTCCCAAGCACGGATGATGTCGCCTAGCCAGGGGACGAAACGTTTGCAACAAAAACTTCCAGCTCGGCGAACAGAACCACAACAACGAGCACCCGAGCTACAAATCTTCGCACAAACTTTGAACCATATAGAAGGATAAGGGCTGTAGATACATGGGAGCACCATCACCTGCAAGTTCCCCTGCAAGCAATTCATCATACTGAGTTGGAAATGTCATTCCTTCAATGTCACTAGATCAAAATTCTGGAACACTCTCTTCTAGCAGTTTTGTGGATCTCCATTCAGCACACAGACTGCAAGGCACAGACTGCAAGGCACAGACTGCCTTTCCTGAAGAAGGGCTTATGCCCGAAACGTCGATTCTCCTGTTCCCTGGATGCTGCCTGACCTGCTGCGCTGTTCCAGCAACACATTTTCAGCTTTGATCTCCAGCATCTGCAGACCTCACTTTCTCCTCAAAGATTGAGGATAGGGTATGAGGTGAGTAAGAGGATAATTTGCCAAGTGGGTGAAGGGCTACAGGTTGCAGGGGACAGGTCGATTGAGAAGTACAGTTGGTGGGTATAAAATTGAGGGGGTAAGATAGCTCAGGTGTCAGGGCTACTCAGCTTGGGGTGAGGGCGAGTTGAAATTGGTGTTTGGAGGGATTTTAGGGTGCATTTATAGCTAGCCAAGATTTAGGGGCAGTTTTATCCTTCAATTATTTTTGTTCATTTATTAAGTGTGTCAGCATGCTCTGAAGAATCCAACCCAAATGCAGAGTTGAAGATTTTCCAGAGGTCCAGAACGCTGTGTAGTCAGTTTGTCTTGGTGGAGAGGAGGACTGTTCTCTTTCCTCAGAACTGGCAGATGAGACTACGGCACCAGATACTGTCAGTCTGGTCCAAAGTTCCCATCCAGGTCAACATCATTTCTGTGATCTCTGAGCAACTTTCAGGAAATAAAGTGTCTTTTGCTATCAAGATACCAGAAGATTAGTGTCAAATTTCAGTAGTAGACAGTAAGGTTAACTCCTGTCTACAGTAGCAGACAGTAAGGTAAACAATGTTTGTTTACAGGAGAGACTAGTGACAAATGAATGAAAGTTTGTACGAGAAGGTACAGATAGAGCAAGGGAAAAACACACTCGTGCATTTACTTAGCACCTTTAGGATGTCTCCATGATAATGGATGACCTTGAAATACTGTTATGCATGATAAAGAATTAAGCAGCTTATGCACAAAGTCCCACAAAAGGAGCATCATACACACATCCCATTAACAAATAAATTTAGAAAGTAAAGTGAGTAAATCTAATTTGCTCAAACCATTCCATCACTACAATTATTGATGTCCATATTACCAATAAAATCGTTCCTTTCTCTCATTCGCGTCCTTCCACTGACATGACCCCCTGACTTTCCTCCTTCAAGTTCAAGTATCCCCTGTGTATTGCATGCAACTCTCCCCCAACAAAATTAATCACTACTTCAGGGTCACCGTGAAGAACAACAATATTTCCTAGCTGCCTTTTCTTCTAAAACTCTTCTCTCCGACACCACAATGTAAGAAGCTTGCTGATTCCAAGTAACTAGGTTAGGTCAAGCCTTGAACTGACAACTTTCAATACCTTCTATCATAACTTATTTCACACATTTTCCATGACAGCCACCTCCTACTCTACTAATACTGTTCCAAATAAACTACTGGATACCCAATTGCACTTCCTTGTCCTCATGGTAGCTGACATTATAAATTATTTCTCTAGTCCCATACCCTTATTTAAAACAAAATCAATCCACTGCTCATGAATTCCATTCTTGATCCCTAAATCCTTGCAAATGACTATGCCCCTCCATCTTTTCTAAACCAGAACATTTGAATATGCTGGCACCTACCAAACTGTGCATATTTCCCATAACACATTACTTAATTTCTCTAATCAGGTTTCTGGTCTTGATACATAGCTTGAATGGTTTTAACTAAAGACAGAAATCAAACTCTAAATAATTGCAACCACAGCAAATCATCCCCGTTCTCTTTGCCGCCTTCAGCATGATTGACCCTTCATCCTCCTCCAACATCTCTTCACTGTCCTTCAATTCACTAGGACCATATTTGTTTTGTTCCACTCTTAGCTGTACAATTCTAGCTATCTGTATCTAAAATATGTAGAAAATACAAAAATAGGTTGGCAAATGAGTATAACATGGGCAAATGATAAGTTCACTTGAGAAAGGATAACAAAAGAAAAGAGTATTAATTAAATGGAGAAAAGCAGCAGAAAACTGAAACACAGAGGGACTTTGGGGTATTTGTGCATGAAACACAGAAAGCTATGCAATTAGTAATCAGGAAGGCTAATAGACTGCTGGCCCTTATTTCAAGGAGATTGGAATATAAGAATAGGAAAGGCTTACTGCAACAATACTAGGTCAACTACACAATGTCTTATAAGCAAATCTTAAACGGGTTAGGACTCTACTCATTGGAATTTCAAAGAACAAGAGGTGAACTCATTGAGAATTATGGTAGTCCTATGTAGATTGACAGAGTAAGTGCTGATAGGATGATTCCTCTTATGGGAGTGTAGGAAGAGCAGGCACAGCCTCAAAGTAAAGGACACCTTTTAAGACTGAGATGGAATACTTCCTTCTCTAAGGGTTGAGTGTCTTTGTAACACCTTGCCACAGAGAGCAGTGGGGACAGGGTCCTTGTGGACTTTTAATGCTGAGATATGCCATATTCCTCATCATTAGGGGAATCAAAAGTGATGAGGAAAGGGCAGGCAAGTGCACATGAGGAATGTCGGATCAGCTGTGATCTTATTGAATGGTGGAGCAGGCTCAAGGAGCCAAATGACATTATGCTGTTCCTACTTCTTAGGGTCTTATTACCTATAATGGCTTTTCCTTATACCTTTGCATCATTACTGCAAAGATTTCACAAGGGTCTATCTTTCACACTCCACTCCTCCCCTTTCTCAAACACAGAGCTTTCCTTCAAAACACTGTTCAAAAGCTTTCAAAAGCTTTCATCATATATAAGGTGTTAAGGCTCCCAATCTTTTTTTCCTCCACCTGTTTTAACCTCTCCTCTACGATTGTTGTCAGCTTGCTTTCCAATAAATATTTGACAAGGCACAATTCAAAGCAACCATCCAAATATTTGTCACCAATTCCATCCACCCTTTTGGCCAATTTCAGGTTAATTCAGATGGTTTGTCACTTTGGAATCACTTTCAATGGTCTACACAACAGTTTATTCAAACTCTCCTATCTGCATTCCAATTTCAAGTAAGGGTCATTCACCCATCACTTGATCACCTTCATTGTCTCCCAATTTTTCAAATCTCTAATTTAAAATTTCCATCCGCATTACTTCAAATTTCAGTGGGAAGAAATACCTGCAGAAGTTGTGGATTGAAAGAGATAACACACTTGCATTTTTCCCCTTGTATAAATATCATATCAAGCTGTAATTCATGGGTTATCTTACAGACTTCACAAAACCAAACACATTTGAAAATGATCAGAGTCTACATCAAGAGACACAGTGTCTCCCAATCACAGACCCAGAAACTTTATGCCTAAATCTGAGGTAAAAATATCAGAACAGTACATGGAAGTCAACTCAAATCTTCAAATGTTTTAAACCCCTTACCTTTCTCTCCCAATCATTTTTTAAAGAATCAGCACTCTGTTCAGTCATCTTCTGCAACTCAACAATTTGCTTCTCTTTACTTTCTCGAATAATCTGCAATTCACGAACCAGACTCTGAACTGTTAAAACATAGGATAAAGGATCAAATGTATTATTTAAAGCAATGCTGAAAGCTATACACCCCAGAGGTGACCTTTTAGACGCAGTATGAGTGCCTCTGGTTCCATTTTCTACTTGTTTTAATTAAACAGTATTACAAGGGAAAACCCTTCACTGAAAATATAGAACATATCAGCTCAGTACAGGCCCTTCGGCCTTCGATGTTGCGCTGACCTGTGAAACCAACCTAAAGTCCATCGAACCTACACAATTCCATTTTCATCCATATGTCTATCCAATGACCATTTATATGCCCTTAAAGTTGATAAGTCTACTACTGTTGCAGGTAAGCCATTCCATGCCCCTAACACTCTGAGTTAAGAAACTACCTCTGACATCTGTCCTATATCTATCACTCTTCAATTTAAAGCTATGTCCCCTCGAGCTAGCCATCATCATCCAAGAGAAAAGGCTCTCATTGTCCACCTTATCTAACCCTTTGATTATCTTATGTCTCCAGTAAGTCACCTCTCAACCTTCTTCTCTCTAACGAAAACAGCCTCAAGTCCCTCAGTCTTTCCTATAAGACATTCCCTCCTTACCAGGCAATATCAGAGTAAATCTCCTCTGAATCCTTTCCAAAGCTTCCACATCATTCCTAGAATGTGGTAACCAGAACTGTACGCAATACTCCAGGTGCGGCTGCACCAGAGTTTTGTACAGCTGCAGCACGACCTCCTGGCTCCGAAACTCAATCCCTCTACTAATAAAAGCTAACTTACCGTATGCCTTCTTAACAACCCTATCAACCTGAGTGTCAACTTTCAGGGATCTATGTACATGAACACCGATATTTCTCTACTCATCTACACTGCCAAGAATCTTGGCCCAGTATTCTTTATTCCTGTTGCTCCTTCCAAAGTGAATCACCTCATACTTTTCTGCATTAAACTCCATTTGCCACCTCTCAACCTAGCTCTGCAGTTTAGCTATGTCCCTTTGTAACCTACAACATCATTCAGCACTAACTACAACTCTACCAACCTTAGTGTCATCCGCAAATGTACCAACCTGCCCTCATCCTGGTTATTTATAAAAATGACAAACAGCAATGATCCCAAAGCAGATCCTTGCGATACACCACGAGTAGCTGACCTCCAGAATGAACATTTCCCATCAACCACCACCCTCTGTCTTCTTACAGCTAGCCAATTTCTGAACCAAACCGCTAAATCACACTCAATCCCATGCCTTTGTGTTTTGTGCAATAGCCTACCATGGGGAACCTTACCAAACGCCTTACTGAAATCCACATACACCACAATCGCTTTATCCTCATCCACCTGTTTGGTCATCTTCTCAAAGAACTTAATAAGGTTTGTGAGGCACATATGAAAGCAACAGTTAATTAATAATAGTTACTATATCTACTATTCTGTTAAGTTTCCCAGTTGAATTAAGTTATTTTAAATTCCACTCTCTTTGGCTGTATTTTAACTACGGTGTTTAAATAAATTGTGTTTCGCTTAATATCGAGTAATTTGACTCATCGCATTGCAACTAGAACAGGCACTTCACGCTTGCCTTTAAAAATAAGAAAAGTTAGGGTCAAGGCTACCTTCTTAAAATATTTTGAGGGGCTTTGGTCTGGTTCGTAACATTCCTCTTGCCACATGGTGGAATACATTGAGAGCAGAAATACATTAACATTTGAACATGCATTCTATTTTTGTCAAATACCTATGGTTTTTTTTTCAATGCTGTGTTGTCTTTTAAGTAAACTTACCTTTTACTTTAAATTTGATTTATAGGATTCAGCATCAACAAGTTCTACCAAATGAGCACCACTGTACTAAGTACATTTATAAATAGTTCAAAGTTTGAACAGATAAAAAACTAAGAACAAAAAGCAGGTAGGACAAGCCAATCAAAATCCAATTCAGAGGGCTTGGAGTTCAGCCCAACCTTAACTACCTTTGACTTGCAATGATAGCCAGTTCAGTTACTAGACAGTCAGTCATTGGGTAGAGGAACACTCAACCTGAGTAACAGCTGGTGAGGGACATATGCCATCAGATCATCCATATCACCCCTCAGGTGCAGATACTGAGGTTAAATAAAAAGGGAAGTGAGAGGAACAACATAAGAAAAAAGTTGGGTGATCCACTTGCTAGAAAGTTTGCTTTCAATTAATTTTAAAAATCATACAATACCAGATTATAGTCCAACAGGTTTATTTGGAAGTACTAGCTTTCAGAGGGCTGCTCCTTCATCAGGTAACTAGTGGGGCAGGATCATAAAAACCAGAATTTATAGCAAAAAATCACAGTATCATGCAATTAAAACAATATATTGAATAAACCTAGATTGTTGTTAAGTCTTCTAGAATGGATTGAAGGAATTTCTAAAATATTATATGGATTGACTGCCTCCACTGACTACATGAAGGTCGTATGCTTATTGAGCAAAAATAGAATGTATCTGCAAATACAATTCTCCAAATTCACCCCAGAGACGTTTATATATATGTGTGTGTATATGTGCGTGCGCAGATGCGTGTGTGAGTGAGTGAGTGCTTGGTAGAATGTATGCATGAGTGTGACGGCGTATAAGCCTGTGAGAGGGTGTGCACGTGGGTGTGGGGGGTGTATGTGCATGCACCTGAGAGGGAATGTGTGTATGAAAGAGGGTCTACATAAGTGTGAGAGCATGTAAAGGTGCATGTGTATGTGTGCTTGTGTGTGCGTTAGACAGAGCGTATAGTGTAGCGGGGCCACCGGCAGTGTGACATGAACTCAACATCCCGGTTGAGGCCATCCTCATGGGTGCTGAACTTAGCTATCAGCCTCTGCTCAGCCACTCTGCATTGTTGCATATCCCGAAGTCCGCCTTGGAGGATGGTCACCAGAAGATCCAATGCTGAATGTCACTAACCGCTGAAGTGTTCCCCGACTGGAAGGGAACATCCCTGACTGGCGACTGTTGTGTTGTAGCTTGTTCTTGCCAATGGGACAGTGGCCCAACAGGGACCTTGCATTCATGCAATACTACATGTGATTCCACTACACTAAACATTTTCTCTCTCACACACACAGACTCACACACGCAAGCAGACCCTCTCTCATACACACGCGCTCTCTCATCCCCTCTCACACACCCTCTCACAGGCTTATACTCCATCACACTCATGCACACACTCTACCAAGCACACAAACACAGTCTCTCATGCACTCACAAACACATGCAACATATATCAGCCTATGGGGTGAATTTGCATTTGCAGAATTGTATTTGCAAATACATTCTATTTTTGCTCAAAAAGCACACAAGCTGCAGGTAGTCAATGCAGACAGTCAATTCATATAACATTTTATAAATTCCTACTTTGGAAACAGAGCCAGTCTGACTCAAGATTGGGATACAGGCAGACTCTAACCTCATACCTTTAATACATTGTCTGAGCTGCGATATCACCTTTTAAAATTAAAACCTTAAGTTATTTCAAGAATGTGACTGAAAAGAAGTTCTGGGATTTACATATTAATATACTGAAAACTGCAACCCATTCTGAAAGATGAAAGACTTAACTATAAATTCTATAAATAACTATATAATAAAGACTTTGCTATAAATTCTGTGTCTTGTAATCCTGCCCCACTAGTCACATGATGAAGGAGCAGTGCTCTGAAAGCTAGTACTCCCAAATAAACCTGTTGGATTATAACCTGGTGCTGTGTGATTTTTAACATTGTCCACCCCAGTCCAACACCGGCACCTCCACATCATTTCAATTAATTTGACACTAACATATGCCAGGTAGTATTCCAAATTCTCTTTACATTGTCATTGTTATAGTAAAATAATGGAAATAATAATAACCAGGGACATGTATAATATTCAGGTGCTCATCAATCAGATTGAGAGCATGTTACAAATTCCACAGTCAGGCAACAAACACATTTAAGTTTGGAGCCAGATAATAATATATACACTCCTGTGAAGCACCATTTGGTATTTAATACATTAAAAACACAATATGAATGCAAAATTTTATGACTGCCATATAAGCCAAAGAAATAGTCAATGAAGGCCACAATAACGGTTTAAATTTTGTCATGGAATTTCTACCCTTACATCACCAGCACAATGCTGAAGTTTATTTCATGCCAAGTGTCCCTTTAATGAAGTGCAAAGATCAAAGCCAAGGTTCATCGTGGAGTACCAAAAATATATTTACATGAGAAGGAATTAAATTTTTATATGATTCATATTTTTTGAAGATATAACTGTGATTTGGCAGTACTTCAAAGATTCAACTTCATTAATCTTGCAACAAAATTTAGCTTTTCACTGAGGATCCTATTACTCATCAACAAGTTGAAGTTTGTTGATCAGCGTTAATCAGGTAAATTTTTAAAATATCACAATACAACTAAAACATAATGCAAGAGATTCAATTAACATTGTAACATGATACCTTCATCCAACAACACATTAAACAGAAGCAGAAGAGGAAATAAAAGTCACTTCCTGCTGGTTATTGGGAGTTTGACAATCAGGCTAACTGTTAATCTAGGGAATTGCAGCAATAGCTTTGTCGTAAATTATTTCAAACTGAGATTATTTGGACAACTCTCTCTCCTCTCCCACCTCTCTCAGCAACCCCTACAGACAGCTACAAGAGGAACCCACCCAGTGGCTGTAAAGTTTCAAGATCAGGGCAATAGAGCTCTGCCTTGTCAAATAGTAATACTAAATTATATAATGGGTGCAAGAATGTGATTCAAAATTAAAAATAAAATCTTAGTCAGCTGATGAAGGAATTGTTTAATGCCACCCAAATGTATGGCTGACTACTGCCCATAAAAGATCATAGGATTCACATAGAAAAGGGGACTGCCAATAATACCACACTGTGGAGTCATTCCTTTATGGCCAGACAGCCCCTGTCAGAACCACTCAATAAGACATTTTAAAAATATTCATTCTCAAGCTTAAACAGCCTATTTCCTTGCATTTCCACTCATGCATGAACATTTCAATTCAGGATTTAGAAAAAAATGTTGCTGCAAAAACAGCATGACGCTGTGGCAGCGGCAACTTTGACTTTGGATTACCTCTCTTTTCCAGCTTCTTATTCACCTCTTCTGCTTCCTTTTGCTTGTTTCTATACAGTGTCTTTAGCTCCTCAATCTCATTATTTTTCCGATCCAAAATCTGGAACAAGATGTTTAAAAATCTGAAAATCCAGCACAACCTTGTTTTAAGAGTTTTCCATCTCCAGTATATCTCTAATAGATTTATAAAAAATCAAATAGTTTAAAAATGTAAATATAAAACTTAAAACCTCCTTTGAAAAGAGCACTGTTAGAAGTGGTTTGGGCACTGGTACATTGACAGATGTGGTTTGGATATTAATTTTAGTAACATTACAAATAGGAGGTCAATCCAGCTAAAGATGCAAATGCCACGGTAAATAACAACCAGCTGTTAATACTAAATTTATTCAACCATCAGTATTGTTTTTAAAGAAATATATTGCATACAGCATGCAGAAAATCATACCACCAGATGCTGCAATATTTGAGCAAAAATCATAATTGAAAAGTGATTAAACCAGTTCATTATTCCGAAGTCAAAACATGCCCAAGTGCTTGAACTTGAATTCAAATTCTTCACTTCCAATGAAGGGGTTAGTCACAAGTATTCTCCAAATCATAGAATACTTACAGTATGGAAGCAGGGGATTCAGCCCATCGAGTCCACACCTCTGAACAGCATCCCACCCAGGTCCCCACCCCACTCTATCCCAGTAAATCTGCATTCCCCCCCATAGCTAACCCACCTAGCTTGCACATCCCTGTACACGATTGAAAATTTTAACATGGCTAATCCACCTAAAGCAGGAGGAAGTTGAAGCACCCAGAGGAAACCCACGCAGACAGGGAAAGAATGTGCAAACTCCACTCAGATAGTTGCCCAAGGGTGGAATTGAACCTGGGTCCCTGGGGCTGTGAGGCAGCAGTGCTCACCACTGAGCCACCATGCCACCTTTTCTCCATTAAAACCCAGTCCGGGTGATCCAAGATGGTGGCGATCTGAAAGGTCTACCCTGTTGAGCTCTGCACCATAACTCAGGCGAATTTGTGCTTTTACCCTCCCTACCCAAGTTATTTTGAAAACATTTAACAGTTAAACAGTCGTGGAATTGTTATAAATCTTTTTTAAGCAAGTGAAGATGACAAAAAGTAAAGATTCAATTAAATCCCAACACGGGACATTCACTGGCGGCATCAGGCACACCTGCAACCATGACTGCAACCGCAGCTTCAGCCTCCGCTGCAACTTCATTGGAATCACTTACCAACAGGCATGGACACAATTGATATGTGGAGCTTGTTCAAGGAGCAATTATTGAGTGTCCTTGATAAGTATGTACCTGTCAGGAGGGAGGAAAGGGTCATGTGAGGGAGCCGTGGTTGAATAAGGAATTGGAATCCCTTGCTAAATGGAAGAGGGCGGCCTATGTGAAGATGAGGCGTGAAGGTTCAATTGGGGCGATTGAGAGTTATAAGGTAGCCAGGAAGGACCTGAAGAGAGAGCTAAGAGCAGCAAGGAGGGGACATGAAAGGTCCTTAGTTGGTAGGATTAGGGAAAACCCTAAGGCTTTCTATAGGTATGTCAGGAATAAAAGAATGACGAGGGTAGGAATAGGTCCAGTCAAGGATAGTAGTGGGAAGTTGCGTGTGGAGGCTGAAGAGATTGGGGAGACACTGAATGAATACTTTTCGTCAGTATTCAATCAGGAACAGGACATTATTGTCAATGTGAATACTGAGTCACAATTAAGTAGAAGGAATGGCTTTGAGGTATGTAGGGAAGAGGTGTTGGAAATTCTAGAAAGGGTGAAAATAGATAAGTCCCCTGGGCCTGATGGCATTTATCCTAGGATTCTCTGGGAAGCAAGGGAGGAGATTGCAGAGCCATTGGCCTTGATTTTTATGTCCTCATTGTCTACAGGAATAGTGCCAGAAGACTGGAGGATAGCAAATGTGGTTCCCTTGTTCAAAAAGGGGAGTAGGGATAGCCCTAATAACTATAGGCCGGTGAGTCTCACTTCTGTTGTGGGCAAAACCTTAGAGAGAATTGTAAGGGATAGGATTTATGCACATCTAGATAGGAATAATGTGATCAAGGATAGTCAGCATGGTTTTGTGAAGGGCAAGTCGTGCCTCACAAACCTTATTGAATTCTTTGAAAAGGTGACGAAGGAGGATGATGAGGGG
>NC_057733.1:50352336-50355637 GCF_004010195.1 Chiloscyllium plagiosum | reverse complement strand
GAGTCAGCTATTACGAGGGGGCATAGCTTTAAATTAAGGGGTGGTAGGTATAGGACAGATGTTAGGGGTAGATTCTTTACTCAGCGAGTCGTATGTTCGTGAAATGCCCTGCCAGTAGCAGTGGTGGACTCTCCCTCTTTATGGGCATTTAAACGGGCATTGGATAAGCATATGGAGGATAGTGGGATAGTATAGGTTAGGTGGGCTTGGATCGGCGCAACATCGAGGGCCAAAGGGCCTGTACTGCACTGTATTTTTCTATGTTCTATGTGAAGCTCTGGGAAATGATTAAGGTGTCAATTGAAGAGTGTCGCACTAGGCTGGAATGGATTTCGACCATCCCACACAAGCACGAGCAGGAGCCTGAAGGGCTCAAAAGGCAAGTGGAGGAGGTCAAATGGTGGACCACAGCATCCAAGACTGTGGTCAAGTCCTCGAAGGAGTGGATCCAGACCCTGGAGAAACAGGTCCACGCCTTGATTGAGCAGGTTGACGACCTTGAAAGCAGAGGTAGGAGAAAGAATATCTGAGTGGTCGGATTGCAGACAGAGTGGGAGGTGTGCAGCCAAAAGTATTTTTTGAAGGCTGGTGGCTGCGATTTCTTGGTTGGGAGGCCAAGGTGGGCTGGGTGAAGGTTGACAGAGGTCACCTGGTTGCGGTGCGCAGATCCGGTTCAGACCAGCGCCTCTGACCGGTCCTAGTGCAATTCCAATGCTACAGGGACACCAAGAGATCCACAGGCTTCGATGTACCAAAGGATCCAGGATAATGTTCTTCCAGGACTTTTCTGTGGTCGTGATCCACAAAAGGAAGTCCGTTGATGAAGTTAAGAGAAGACTGAGGGACCTCAGTATTCAGTAAGATACCCGGTGGTGCTTCATTTTACACATGATGGGTCTGTCCACTCATTTGATTCTTCGAAAAATGCGAAAAACTTTCTGGACATTTTAAAATAGACTGGACGGTCTAAAGGATAGGGACAAAAACATTTTCTCTTTTATTTCCTCTTTGTGCTTCTCTCCTTTTCTAAAAGAAAGTGCTGTTGGATTTTCTTCCGATGTTAATTGGTAGAATGTTCACTTTTAACTTCTTTGCTAATATTACCTATTTTTTCATTCTTTTGCTTGAGTTTAGGGTGTGGATCAAGCTAGAAGGAGTTATGAAGGTGTATGTGGGATGGATAAACGCCCGCTGTGGGCAGGGGTAGAGTTCCCCATTTGTATTTTGTAGCTGGTTTAGTTTGTTGGTTTTTTTGTACATGTAGTTTTTGAAATGATTTGGAGACGCTGGTATTGGACTGGCGCGTACAAAGTTAAAAATCACACAACACCAAGTTATAGTCCAACAGATATATTTGGAAGCACTAGCTTTCAGGACGCTGCTCCTTCATCAGTTGATTGTGGAGAATAAGATTGTAAGACACAGAATTTATAGCAAAAGTTTACAGTGTGATGTAACTGAAATTATATATTGAAAACTCCTACACAAACATATACTCTCCTACAGACACACACACTCATGCTTACCCTCTCTCAATCGCCTACATATACGGTCTCACATTTGAACCAGAGGGGTACCAATATCCTGGAGGGGAAATTCGCTAAGGCTATTGGGGTGGGTTTAAACTAATCCAGCAGGGGGATGGGATTCAAAACTGTAGTTCGAGTATAGAAAAGGTTGAGAGAAGGGAGGTCCAAAATCAAGTTTCAGGGACGCAAGATGGCACTGGCAAGCAAGAAGTTGGTTTGAAGTGTGTCTACTTCAACGCCAGGAGCATCCGGAATAAGGTGGTGTTGTGGCCATTTCGGAGACATTGATAGAACAGTGACAGGAATAGTTGTTGAAGGTTCCAGGATTAAGATGTTTCACGAAGAACAGAGAAGATGGTAAAAGAGGGGGAGGTGTGGCATTGTTGGTCAAGGACGGTATTACAGTTGCAGAAAGAATGCTTGGGGACTCATCAGCTGAGATAGTATGGGCTGAAGTTAGAAACAGGAAAGGAGAGGTCACCCTGTTGGGAGTTTTCTATAGGCCTCCGAATAGTTCCAGAGATGTAGAGGAAAGGATAGCAAAGGTGATTCTCAATAGGAGTGAGAGAGACAGGGTAGCTGTCATGGGAGATTTCAACTTTCCAAATATTGACTGGGGGAACACTATAGTACGAGTACTATAGATGGGTCAGTTTTTGTCCAGTGTGTGCAGGAGGGCTTCCTGACACAGTATGTAGACAGGCCAACAAGGGGCAAAGCCACATTAGATTTGGTATTGGGTAATGAGCACGGCCAAGTGTTAGACTTGGAAGTAGGTAAGCACTTTGGTGATAGCGATCACAATTCTGTTATGTTTACTTTAGTGATAAAAAGGGATAGGTGTATGCCACTGGGCAAGTGTTACAGCTGGGGGAAAGGCAAGTACGATGCAATTAGGAAAGATTTAGGAAGCATAGGATGGGGAAGGAAACTGCAGGGGATAGGCACATTAGAAATGTGGAGCTTATTCAAGGAAAATCTACTATGTGTCCTAGATAAGTAAGTACCTGTCAGGCAAGGAGGAAGCTGTAGAGCACGGGAGCCGTAGTTTACAAAGAAAGTGGAATCTCTGGTCAAGAAGAAGAAGAAGGCTTACGTTAGGATGATTTGGAGATGCCGGTGTTGGACTGGGGTGTACAAAGTTAAAAATTACACAACACCAGGTTATAGTCCAACAGGTATAATTGGAAGCACACTAGCTTTCGGAGCATCGCTCCTTCATCAGGTGTTGCATGATTTTTAACTATGTTAGGATGAGATGTGAAGGCTCAGTTATGGCGCTTGAGGGTTTCAAGGTAGCCAGGAAAGACCTAAAGAGAGAGCTCAGAAGAGCCAGGAGGAGGCATGAGAAGTTGTTGACAGATAGGATCAGGGTAAACCCTAAGGCATTCTATAGGTATTTAAGGAATAAAAAAAATGACAAGAGTAAGTTTAGGGCCAATCAAGGATAGTAATGGGAAGTTGTGTGTGGAGTCAGAGGAGATAGGGGAAGCACTAAATGAATATTTTTCAACAGTATTCACTCTAGAAACAGTATTCACTCAAGATAATGACAATGTTGTCGAGGAGATTACTGAAATACAGGCTACTAGACGAGGTGGGATTGAGATTCACAAGGAAGAGGTATTAGAAATCCTGCAGAGTGTGAAGATAGATAAGTCCCCTGGGCTGGATGGGATTTATCCTAGGATCCTCTGGGAAGCCAGGGAGAAGATTGCCGAGCCTTTGGCATTGATCTTTAAATCGTCATTGTCTACAGGAATAGTGCCAGA
>NC_057733.1:50312728-50352230 GCF_004010195.1 Chiloscyllium plagiosum | reverse complement strand
ATAAGGTTCCCCACAGTGGGCTATTGTACAAAATGCGGAGGAATGGGATTGTGGGAGATATAGCAATTTGGATCAGTAGTTGGCTTGCTAAAAGAAGACAGAGGGT
Organism: Chiloscyllium plagiosum; assembly: GCF_004010195.1. NCBI lineage: Eukaryota > Metazoa > Chordata > Chondrichthyes > Orectolobiformes > Hemiscylliidae > Chiloscyllium > Chiloscyllium plagiosum. The sequence continues at coordinate 50,352,124 of NC_057733.1, read as the reverse complement.
GGTGGTTGGTGGGAAATGTTCATCCTGGAGTCCAGTTACCAGTGGTGTACCGCTAGGGTCGGTGTTGGGCCCACTGCTGTTCGTCATTTTTATAAACGACCTGGATGAGGGCGTATAAGGGCAGGTTAGTAAATTTGCAGACGACACTAAGGTTGGTGGAGTTGTGGATAGTGACGAAGGATGTTGTAGGTTACAGAGAAACATAGATAAGCTGCAGAGCTGGGCTGAGAGGTGGCAAATGGAGTTTAATGCGGACAAGTGTGAGGTGATTCACTTTGGTCAGAGTAACCGGAATGCAAAGTACTGGGCTAATGGTAAGATTCTTGGTAGTGTAGATGAGCAGAGAGATAGACAATAGGTGCAGGAGTAGGTCATTCTGCCCTTCGAGCCAGCACCACCATTCATTGCGATCAAGGCTGATCATCCTCAATCAGTATCCTGTTCCTGCCTTATCCCCATGAGCCTTGATTCCACTATCCTTAAAAGCTCTATCCAACTCTTTCTTGAAAGTATATAGAGACTTAGCCTCCACAGCCTTCTGGGACAGAGCATTCCATACACCCACCACTCTCTGGGTGAAGACGTTTCTCCTCAACTCAGTTCTCAATGGCCTAACACTTATTTTTAAACTGTGTCCTCTGGTTCGGGACTCACCCATCAACAGAAATATGTTTCCTGCCTCCAGAGTGTCCAATCCTTTAATAATCTTATACGTCTCAATCAGATCTCCTCGCAGCCTTCTAAACTCAAGGGTATACAAGCCCAGTCGCTCCAATCTTTCAACGTAAGACAGTCCCGCCATTCCGGGAATTGACTCGTGAACCTATGTTGCACTCCGTCAATAGCCAGAATGTCTTTCCTCAAATTTGGAGACCAAAACTGCACACAATATTCCAGGTGTGGTCTCACCAGGGCCCTGTACAGCTGCAGAAGAACCTCTTTGCTTCTATACTCGATTCCTCTTGTTATGAAGGCCAGCATGCTATTAGCTTTCTTCATTGCCTGCTGTACCTGCATGCTTGCTTTCATCAACTGGTGTACAAGAACACCTAGATCTCGTTGTACTGCCCCTTTACCTAACGACTCCATTTAGTCTACCTGCATGTTGAAACCCCCCATAACAACTGTAGTAATATCTTTGCGACAGGCCAATTTCAGCTCCTTATTCAACTTACACACTACATCCAGACTACTGTTTGGGGGCCTGTAGATAACTCCCATGAGGGTCTTTCTACCCTTAGAATTTCTCAGCTCTATCCATACTGACTCTACATCCCCTAATTCTAGGTCCTCCCACGCAAGGGACTGAATATCATTCCTTACCAACAGGGCCACCCCACCCCACCCCCTCTGCCCGTCAGTCTGTCCTTACGATAGCACGTATAGCCTTGAATATTCATTTCCCAGGCCCTGTCCACTTGAAGCCACGTCTCCGTTATCCCCACAACATCATAACTGCCAATTTCCAAATGAGCCTCAAGCTCATCCATCTTATTTCTAATGTTTCGTGCATTCATATATATTTTTAATTTGTTACTGCCCTACCCTTCCTATCAATCCCTATTTCACTCAACCTTATGGCATGATCCCTTTTTGAGTGTTCTGCTCCATTGATACCGTTGTCTTTCTTGACTTCTCTTGTTCGAACTGTCCCTTCAATTTCCTTCTTAAACTTCCAGTTTGTCCCTCCCCCCCTTGCTATTTAGTTGAAACGCAGCTGTATTGCAGTGGCAAACCTGCCTGCCAGAATGCTGGTTCCCCCACCTATTAAGGTGCAACCCGTCCCTTTTGTATAATTTAACCTTACCACAAAACATACCCCAGTGATCCAAGAATTTAAATCCTTGCTTCCTGCACCAGTTCCCCAGCCACACATTCAAGTCCATTATCTCCCTGTTCCTGGCCTCTCCAGCCCGAGGAACTGGAAGCAAACCAGAGATAACCACCCTGGACGTCCTGCTTTTCGGCTTTTTTCCGAATTCTCCGAAGTCCCGCTGTAGAATGTCCCTCCTCTTCTTCCCAACATCATTTGTGCCGACATGTACCACCACCTCTGGCTCTTCACCTTCGCCCTTGAGGATTTCCTGCACATTGTCTGCAATGTCCTTAATCCTGGCACCAGGAAGGCAACACACCATCCTCAAATCCCGCCTGTTGCCACAGAAACCCCATTCAGTTCCTCTCACTATGGAATCCCCTATTACCACGGCTCTGTGTGATGTCTGACTCCTCGGCTCTGCCTCCACGCCAACTTTTGATTGGCAGACCTGACCGCCTTGTGGACTGGCAGTGTCGTCTGTCTCTACTGTTTCCAAAAGATTCAGCCTGTTCCTGACAGGTACTTCCACTGGGGTCTCTTGCACTTGTCTCCTCTCTGCCTTCCTCACCGTCTTCTCTCTTCGACTCTCTTCTGGTATGGTCGGTGTAATAACCTCGCTGAAGGTCCTGTCCAGAAAGATCTCGTTCTCTCGGATGAGCCTGAGGTCATCGAGTTCTTTCTTCAGTGCTGCAATATGCTCTGTCAAAAACTGAATGAGTACACACTTTCCACAGTTATACGAGCCAGATACACCAGAGTCCTTGACCTCCCACATCATGCACGTAGCACACTAAATCAGCTTGGCAGTCATGTCTTCACCCTCTTCAACTGTGGCGCAATCACTTCACTCAACATCCATGTCGAAGACTCCTGAGCTAAAGACTCGCTCCTTTCTCAACAGAAACTTCCCTGGACCCCCTTTTTTTGGTGCAAGTCTGCTGACTTTTAAGTTAGGTTAAAGGAGGAGGGTGGGAGGGAGGCCCTACTGTGTAGGACCTGGGGTTTAGAACACACCTACTTAAATAACAGTCACTCACCTTCCCAACCGCCTCTGCGCTCCGACTTCACTTATGCCCAGTTCCTGCCGCTCTCTGCTGCAAAAAGACCGTTGGCTTCGAGGTAAATAACAGATCGATGTCCAGGTACACAGATCCTTAAAAGTTGCCACCCAGGTTGACAGGGTTGTTAAGAAGGCATGCAATGTTTTAGCTTTTATTAATAGAGGGATCGAGTTCTGGAACCATGAGATTATACTCTGATGTATAAAACTCTGGTGCGGCCACACTTGGAGTATTGTGTACAGTTCTGGTCACCCCATTATAAGAAGGATGTGGAAGCTTTGGAAAGGGTGCAGAGGAGATTTACTAGGATGTTACCTGGTATGGAGGGAAGGTCTTACAAGGAAAGGCTGAGGGCCTTGAGGCTGTTTTCGTTAGAGAGAAGAAGGTTGAGAGGTGACTTAATAGAAACATATAAGATAATCAGAGGGTTAGATAGGGTGGCCTTTTTCCAAGAATGGTGATGGCACGCATGAGGGGGCATAACTTTAAATTGAGCAGTGATAGATATAGGATAGATGTCAGAGGTAGTTTCTTTACTCAAGAGTAATAAGGGTATGGAATGCTTTGCCTGCAACAGTCGTCGATTTGCCAACTTTAAGTACATTTAAGTCATCATTGGACAAGCATATGGACATACATGGAATGGTGTCGGTTAGATGGGCTTCAAATTGTTATGACAGGTTGGCGCAACATCGAGGGCCGAAGGGCCTGTACTGCGCTGGTACTGTTCTATGTCCTACACCCTCTCACAGACTTATACCCCTTCACACTCACATACACACATTCTCTCAGAAACACTCATAAACGCTTCCCCCCGCCCCCAAACAACAAACACACACACACACACACACACAAGTCTGTGGGGTGAATTTGTACTAGCAGAATTACATTTTACTTTTCTCAAAAAACTGCATGAATCCATGTAAGGTTCTGTAAATTCATTTTTTAAGTTAGAATCAGTCTGACCATTGTGGCACAGACAGCTTCACAGGGAAGCTCACACCTTCAATACATTATCTGGGCCAACATGACACCAATTGTTAAAGTTCACTTGAGAATGTAACTTTTTAAAAAACTTTTGCGATTTACATATGAAAGAACTGAAACCAACATGGTCATTCTAAAAGATGAGACGTAACAAACAATCCAGGTCTTTTTCAATATATAATTTCAGTTACATCACACTGTAAACCTTTGCTATAAATTCTGCGCCTTACAATCTTATTCTCCACAACCACCTGAAGGAGCAGCACTCCGAAAGTTAGTGCTTCCAAATAAACCTGGGTAAAGACAATGACTGCAGATGCTGGAAACCAGATTCTGGAGGAGACTGGTGCAGGAAAATCAACGTTTCGGGCAAAAGCCCTTCATCAGGAATACAGGCAGAGTGCCTGAAGGGTGGAGAGATAAATGAGAGGAGAGTGAGGGTGGAGAGAAAGTAGCATAGAGTACAATAGGTGAATGGGGGTGGGGATGAAGATCAGGGAGGGGGATGTTGAACCTGTTGGACTATAACCTGGTGTTGTGTGATTTTTAACTTTAACATAAGTTGCAGCAGGTCACAGCTTGTCCATCTTGAATTCCATGCTCACACAGCGAGGAAGGAACTTTCTTTTGCAAAACAAAGGTTGTTTGAGCATGGTCATAGGCCGGGCAAATATCTGGCATATCTGACTCGGAGAAATAACATCCCCAATCTATTACCTCAATCAGGAATCTGGGATTTTTACTCGTGATTCTAAAAAGATCAAATTTTGGAGATTTTACTCCGAATTATATCAGTTGGAATGCTGTGAGGGCAAGTGGGCTAAGATAGAGTCCTTTTTTTAAGAACCTGGATCTTCCAGGCATGACCTCTGAACAGGCGTCTCTCCTTAATGCCCCTTTAACAGTGCAAGAAGTACAACAGGCGGTGAAGCAGATTCAAAGTGGAAAGGCACCCGGCCCTGATGGTCTACCCAGTGAATTCTACAAAGAATTTATAAATATATTGTCAGAGCCAATGCTAAACATGTGCAATAACTTGTACAGTGGTGGTTGCCTCCCGTCATCCATGAGAAAGGCTAATATCTCTCTCATGCTTAATAATGAGAAGACCCCGGAGGAGTGTGCTTTTTAAGAGGCTTATCTTGCTTCTAAATTCCGATTTTAAAATTTTGTCCAAGACTCTTGTATTAAGGCTGGAAACGGTGTTGCCTTCCGTTGTCAAAGAGGACCAGATAGGTTTTATATCGGGTCGCATACTCCAACAATGTTAGGAGGTTACTTAATATGGTCCAAGCATGTCAGCAGCAGTCAGTTCAGGTATTAGTGATCTCTTTAAATGCAGAGAAGGCATTTGATCAGGTTGAGTGGCCACTTTTTTTACACCCTGAAACGTGATGGCCAAGGTGAAGTCTTTATTAGGTGGGCAAGTGATCCTCTGGCTGTGATTCTGACCAATGGTGTAAGATCCAGTAATTTTAGTATCTGTAAGGAAAGTTGGCAAGATTGTCCCCTCTCACCTCTACTTTTTACGTTGGCGATTGAACCGATGGCAGAGGCTATCCATTGGGATCCTAACATGATTGTCCAAAAGTGGGATCAAAGGCACATAAGATCACATTATATGCGGATGACGTTCTCATCTTTTTGTCCAATCCAGTAGTTTCTGTATCCCATTTGATACAATGTATTAATTTATTTGGCTCCTTTTCAGGCTATAAGATTTATTTTTCAAATCAGAGGCTATGCCTATGGGGTGTATTGGGGAATACCTGGTGTTGAGGGCGAGTCACTGTTTCCCTTTAAGTGGTCACAGAGGGGGGTTTATTTAGGTATTTTTGTTACTTCCGTCTTCAATCAGTTATTTAAGGCTAATTTTGTCCACATGCTTGACAAGATTAAGCAAGATTTTCAAAGATGGCAAGCCCTTCCAATATCCTGGATAAGTCGAGTAGCCCTTATAAAAATGAATGTCCTTCCTCGTTTGCTATACCCTATGCGAATGCTTCCTTTGATATTTCCCAGGTAAACATTTCGGAGACTTAGTGGCTGGTTTAGCTCTATTACCTGGCACCACAGGCGGCCCCTTATTCAGCTCACCAAATTGCAATTGCCCAAACAGCTGGGGGGAGTGGCCCTCCCGGATGTTAAGAGATATCAATTCTGCTCCCTTTTATCTTTTGAGTTTGACTGGACTTGAGAGGACCCAGTGTCAATATAATTGGTTATTGAGGCCTCTCAGGCAAAGTGTCCTCTTATTAGCTTGTTGTTCTTAGATAAAATGAGGACAGTTGCGGAATACTGTCGTAACCCAATAATTATTAATACTATCAAAGCACGGGGGGCAATGTGGCAGAGTGAAGGTAATATATCGATAACTTCTTTTCTTACCCCAATAGTTGGTATGCCGGGGATAATGGACCTTGGGTTTATAATCTCAACAGCTAGGGGAGTTTGCTGTTTGGACGAATTATTTGAGGGTGAAATAATGATGTCCTTTGACCAAATAAGCTGCAAATATGAATTATCTACCAGAGACCTTTTTTGATTTTTCCAGATTAGGATTTTTATTCTAAAAAAAACTATGCTTTTGACCGACTCCTACAGATCCAACACAGAGAAGAGGGTGCTTCGAGCCAAGAGCACTTTCTCAGTTAATAGTCTAGCATCTGTTGTGGGCGATTCCTCAGATGATATTGAGCGACTATGTGAGGTCTGGGAGAGAGAGTTAGGAGTTGAGTTCTCCTCTGAGACATGGGAGGATATTTGTGAAAATGTGAGAAAGATTTCAATCTGTAATAGAACCCACACCATGTAGGTGAAGATTCTTCATAGGGTCGATTCAGCCCCAGATTATCTCTCAAAATTTAAGGTGCGAGTATCCTCAATGTGCCCCAAGTGTAAAATAAGTACTGGCACTCTCACTCATGTCTGTAGTCCTGCCACAAGCTTCGTACGTATTGGAGTGCTGTGACAGGAGTAATAGAGATGGACCCGATCTCTCTTCTCCTGGGCCTGCCTAATTTATCTTCTTTAGATACTCATGGGAGAAAACTTTTTAATATCCTTACTTTCTGCAGAACGAAAAACATTTTGATGTGTTGGTTGTCTGAAAAACCCCTGGTGGCATAAGCTAATCATGGAATATATCCCCCTGGACTTTCTCACAAATACGGTGCAACAAAAAAGTGAACATTTTTATAAGACATGGCAGCTCTTTTTGGATTACATATATTTGTTTGCCATTTTAATTAGGGCTTTTGTGTAGCCATGACAATCTGATTTAGTGAAGTTAGTACCTCAAGAGGAAGAATTTTGAATAAATGCGGGTGTAATATTCAATGCTCTCAAAGGTCAGGAGTTATTGTTTCATTGCGCTGAGCAGTGTTATTTATCGATTACTTCTACTGGGCTGTTTATCTTGCACATAATTAGATGTAGGCTTGCTCGCTGAGCTGAAAGGTTCATTTCCAGACATTTTGCTACCTTACTAGGTAACATCTTCAGTGGACCTCAGGCGAAGCAATGCTGAAAATTCCTGCTTTCTATTTATATGTTTGGGTTTCTTTGGGTTGATGATGTCATTTCCTGTGGTGAAGTCACTTCCTGTTCCTTTTCTCAGGGGGTGATAGATAGAGTCTAACTCGATGTGTTTGTTGATAGAGTTCCAGTTGGAATGCCATGCTTCTAGGAATTCTCATGCATGTCGTTGTTTGGCTTGTCCTGGGACAGATGTGTTGTCCCAGTCGAAGACATGATTATAGTTTTGTTTTGTTTGTGTTGTTGTTCTTTATATAGAGTAGTGTTGTTGGTTTACAGTTGTTGTAATTTTGTAATTTTATTTAAAAAAGCCTTTTCTTTCTCAATAAAAATATTTTTTAAAATGCCCATGCCTAAGTAAAATATTCAAGTTGAGTGTTTGACCATGAAACTGCTCATTGAAAATCAAACAGTTGTATTTATAAGTCTTGAAAAGAGACACTCTGGCAAACAGCAAACACTACAAAGAAAATACAAAAACTGCAGTAATTCATTGATCTTTTATCAAAAGACAAAGTAAATTAGATTGGATAATCTATTATGATAATTACTAGCCAATTAGTCTTAAATGATTAATCTATCTTTCAAACTGAACAAAGATTTACATGTAAAAACTTACAATACACCTCTTAAAGAATCTTGTGACAAAGTAAGCAAGGAGGCCTGAGTTCAAGTCCCACCTACTCCAGAGATGTGTTGTACTAAATATAGTATTTCAACAAAAACCTGCATTTATTGAGTGGCTTTAAAATATAAATACTCTTGTTTATTAAGTTTGTATGCTCATTTCCAATCTGACACTCTTCCCATTTGTAACAAGCTTGTGACTAGAAGATCTTTTTTTTTTCACCAGCATTCAGTTTAAATGGTATGTGACAACTACATACAAATATACAGGTAGTTCTTCTGTAACGCGGTAGTTGCGTCCTCGCAAAACCTCGGTTAATAGAAAGACGCTTAACAGAAATCATGGGACGTATGAAAAAAGTGGGGTATGGGGCAGACCAGCAAAATATATCACTCATGATCGCTCAAAAATCACCCAAAAGTCTAATGCAAAGTACAGCCTGAATGCAGGTTGATATCATATTTATTGATGAAACAAAAGTAAATTTAACACAGTACATTAAAAAATGTAAGAAAGCTGCTTTCTGTGCAGTACCTCTCACAGAAAGCTGCTCTGTCGGCAACTGACGTCAGCGCATGCGCAGAACGACAAGAAGAATGGCGCTGACACCACACATGCACAGCACTGTGGAGAGACTTCAGCGCAAACATCAGTGCATGTGCAGAATGGCACGAAAACTGGCACTGATATCGCGCGTGCGCAGAACAAAGTGCGCGAACCAATCCCAGCTGGAACCTCACTTTTGCCAACGTCCTCAAAAACACCTTTCTCTAATTCTTCAGCGACGTTATAGTCAAATCATGCTGTCAAAACACCCATTATCCAAAAACTATCTGGAGCTAATGCAAAAATGCTACAAGGTGACAGAGTCAATTTAATTGCCAAGAGAAATATTGATTGCAATTAATCATGAACATACCAAATGTGGCTTCGTCTCAAAATAAAGGTATACTGCAATTATTTTAATTAACTTATTCGGACATGGAATCATACAGCACAGAAACAGACCTTGTAGTCCAACTTATCCGTGCCAATCAGGCATCCCAATCTGACCTCGTCCCATTTGGCCCATATTCCTCCAAACCCTTCCTATTTATGTACCCATCCAAATGTCTTTTAAATGTTGTAATTGTACCTGCCTCCACTTTCTCTGGCAGCTTCTTCCATGCACGTACCACCCTCTGTGAAAAAGTTACCCCTCAGGTCCTTTTTAAATATTTCCCCTCTCACTCTAAATCTATGTACTCTAGTTTTCGTCTCGCCCATCCTGGGAAAAAGACTTCAGCTTTTCACTCTATCCATGTTCCTCATGATTTTATAAACCTCCATATGGTCACCCCTCAGTTTCCAACGCTCCAGAGAAGAAAGCCCCAGCTGATTCAGCCTCTTCCTATAGCTTAAACCCTCCAGTACTGGCAACATCCTTGTAAATTTTTTCTGTACCTTCTCAAATTTAACAGCATCTTTCCTGTAGAAGGGCAACCTGAATTATACGCCGTATTCCAAAAGTACCTTCACCAATATCCTGCACTACCACAACATGACATTTCAATTCCCATATTTAATGTTATGACCAATGAAAGCTAGCATGCCAAACGCCTTCTGTCTACCTGCGACTCCATTTTCAAGGATCTATACACCTACACCCTTAGATCTCTTTGTTCGGCTGGATGCAGAAAATGTTGCAGCTAAAAAGCTTGGGTTCTCTTTCTGCTGCCAGAATCACATGTGGGACAATCTGTTTTACTGACTTGGCCTCTGCCAAGAGTGTGTTTATGGGATGTTACTATATTGGAACAGTCGCTGTTTAGTAGTTAAATAATCTATTATTCTGTTAAATTTCCCAAAAGAGTGAGCTATACCAATTTTTCTTTCTTTTGTTTGTATTTTAACAAGGGGTAAGAATAAAGTATGCTTTGCTTAGAGCCAATGTAGTGTGACCAATTGAATTACACTTGCCTTTGAACAAAAGTTAGGGTGTAGGCTATCTTCTTGATATACTTGCAGGAGGTTTGGTGTGGTACATAGCAGAGTTATGTAATATTTTGATTAGTCATTTGCACAAACACATCTGGAATTTCTATGCGAAACTTATTTGAATATGGACTCAGGTCAAATGGACAAAACTCCTTTCATTCACAGGTATTTCTCTTTCTACAATTGTTAAAACAATTTGTCAACATTGGAAAGAACATTTTCATCAACTTTTTAGCCACGAATTTACAGCGGCAGCAATCGATCTCCAGGCTACCAGACAGTACCCCATTGAGGAATCTACACGTGAACCACTGTAGATGGGAGAACTACAAAAAGCAATCAAATACGGAAGAACCTCAATTATCCGAATGAGACGGGCGGGCACTATTTTGTTCCGATAATTGATTATTCGGTTAATTGATTCAATGCCTCTCCTCTTGGGCTCGGAGTTTTCTGTTAAGTCCGCTCCCCATTCAGGAGACGAGGCAGCAGCACACCGCGTGCGAGCCCACGCCCGCCCACAGTGCATCCCCAAACCTGTCCAACACCACCCATGCGTGCGTGCGCGCGCGCGCACACACACACAACCCTACCGCAACTTTTTGACAGCTTCCACCTTTGCCATGTACAGCACAATGTTGGAGAGATTATCTGGAGAAGAAGGATTTAGGGTACATCCATGTGTGGAACTCCAGGGAAAGTTTGGGGAGTGAGACGGCGGGCAGTCAGTCTTTTGGAGAAGGTGCCTGGGCTCCCATCAGTCCAGGACTGTTCTCGGCAGCATTTCAGTAAGCCGAGTTCACTTTTAATCACTGTAAACAAAAGACACGATCAGTGTTGGAAACATACCTTTGAGATCTCCTTCGGATAACCAGATATTCGGATAACTGATATTCGGATAATCGAGATTTCTCTGTGTATGGAAAACATCAATGCTCGGAGCCCTGATGATATTCCTGAAGACTTTGAAGTTGGTGGGCCTTTGCTTACACAATTACTCCACTCATTGCAGAGATCCCTCCTCCCAACATACCCCAAAAAGTTTCCTTCCTCTCCCCCCGCTCCCCCCAACGAGATCACCATTACTATTGCAATCCACACCTCCATAAATTCAAGGGTGTGGCAACTGTCACCATCTTCAAGGGAAATAATTCATGCAGTGGAAACATTTCCCTCTTTTTCACAGCAGAGAAAATCATGACATGCATTCTCCTGAACGGTCTACTTCCTGTGGCTGAAGAAATCCTTCCACAGACATCAATTGGCTTTCAACTTTCCAGGCGACCCACTGACATACTCTTAGCAGCCAAGCAATCCAAGAAAATTATTGGGAATGCCACCAGGAACTCATCATTGACCTGACTTAAACCATTGACTCAGTAAATAGCAAGGTTCTATATATTGCACTTCAGAGGTTTAGATGCTTTGAGATGATGAATGCAATTATCTTGAGTAAGAGATCTAACCTTCAACATTCAGGTCTATATCAAACAAGGCGAAGTGACAGCCTTCATAGTATGTACAATTTTCCTGATAGAAGCTATTGACCTCAAAGATCAACTGCCCAATGGCATATACTGAAGATTTCCTGGATGAAGAACTCTTTCATGTTGAAACTAAGCAATCTGTCATCTGACAAATACAGACTATAATTTACAATGACTGCATTGCCATTGCCAACTCTGAGCCAGATTTCCAATTCCAACTCTTCAACTCTGTTTTCATTAAACTCAGTTTGTCCTCAAATGTTCTCAAAACAACATTCCTACATCAATTGATACCTATTCACTGCTTCTCAAATATGTTAAAGGACGGACTCTGGAATACACTGAGTACTTCAAGTATCTTAGCAAGCACTTCTCAGAAGTCAATCATTGATGAGGAGATAAAACATCAAATCAGCTACACCAGCTCATCTTTCTATACATGCAGCAGGGAGTTGACAACAAAGACCTCCACATGAAAACAAAAGTCATATTGCATAGTGCAGTTTCATCATCAGTACTGCAGTGAAACTTGGACTCTCTGTATCAGTGACTCTACTGAGCACTAGAGAAACTTCACCAGCAACACCTTTGTCACATGTTTTGAATTCAGTTAGAGGACCATCAAACAAATGGCAATGTCATCCCTGAAGATATCTCCATAAGTACTCAGGCAAAAGTCCTACAAAATCAATGCAATAGAGTGGGTTCAGATAGCCAAAATGTGTTCCCCACCAGAGTGTGTTTCATGAATTCTCAAATGGTCAATGCTCCAGGAGAGACTTCAATAACACTCTGAAGCTCTCCTTGAAGCATGTCAACATTACCATTAATCACTCTGATGCGTTTGTTACCAATTATGCTGGTGACAATTTGTCCATCAAGTTCGATCATATTGCAACACATTTTAATCCAAAGACTGCAATGATGAGGGAGAGCAGTAGCAGAGGTAAAAGCTGTGGAAGCAAATCCTGTGCTCCAGATTCCACGACCTCATGGCACATCCTGCTTCACATGCCCAAATTTTTGCCTGTTCGGTCACATTAAGATCTACAGCAGAAACTTGCAACCCCGTGTAGACATTATTCTCAAACTGAGGGACAGATGATGATAGCAGTTGATATAATATATTCAGTCATCATTTACATGTATGTACACAAACTATTACAAAAACAAAATAAACAAAAAAATGAAGATGGCTTGGCCACATAAATAATTTTAAAATGCAGAAGTTTGATTGTGATCAGGGCAGGGGCGAAGAGAAGAAAGAGAGTCAAGTCATAAGCTACCTTTATGTGAAAAATACATTGTATGGGAGTCAATTTAAATATAGTAACACTTTAAATGTAATATCTCACAGCTTGTCATGTCATGGCAAACTACATTAGTTGTAGCCTTCAGAGAATGCAATGTTTTAACGTTTATGTGGCAAATCCTTAAAAATGTAGAGAAACAGGGTGCCATTTTAGTAACAAAACGATAGCTTAAATTGATCTCAAAAATACTATATATGAAGAAATACTTGAAGCAATGTACAAATTATTCAGCTACAAGGGCTCCGAGAAGGTACTTCATGTTCGGAAACACACGATTTTAATTCTCGGGTAAAGAAACTAAAATCTAACTCAAGAAAATTACAATACATGCCATCAAACTAAATGTATCACATACTTATGATGGTGACTAATACCAACACAACAGGTCGTCAGCAACTATTCGTTGGCTCTCAAAGAACAACAGATCCATGTCAGATGCCATATCACGTGCCCTTCACTGCTCCTTAGAATATCTTGACACCAAGAACAGCTATGTAAGAATCCTACTCATTGACTACAGTTCAGCTTTCAACACTATTATTCAACACTATTATTACTAAACTTAGTAATCTCGGAATAATCCCCACTCTCTGCAAGTGGATTCTCAGTTTCCTGACCCACCGGGTCACAATCAGTGAAGACTGGGGACAATATTTCATCCTCACTAACACTCAGCACTGGAGCCCCCCAGGAGTGCGTACTCAGTCCCCTACTGTACTCACTGTATACCCACGACTGTGTTACCAAATACTAAGGCTAATGTCAATTACAAAGTGGCTGATGACACCACCATAGCCAGTCAAATCTCAGATGGCGATGAAACAGACTACAGACGGGAGGTGGAAGATCTGGAAAATGGTGCACTGAGAACAACCTAGCTCTCAATGCCGGCAAAATCAAGGAATTCATTATTGACTTTCGGCAGGATGTTACTCATGCCCCCCCCTACACATTAACAGCACAGAGGTGGAATGAGTGGAGAGTGTCAAGCTCCTGGGAGTGGTCATCAACAACAAACTTTCTTGTACTCTTTATGTGGACGCACTGGTTACAAAGGCCCAACAACGCCTCTTCTTCTTCTTCAGGCAGCTGAGAAAATTTGGCATAACAGGGAATACCCTTGCCAACTTTTATAAATGCACCATTGAGGGCATTCTGTCTGGATGGATCACTACCTGGTATGGCAACTGTACCATTCAAGATCAGAGACGATTATAGAGAGTGGTGAACTCGACCCGGACAATCACAAAGGCCAACCTCTCACTTACAGAATCCATCTACCAGGCCTGCTGACAAGAAAAGGCTGCCAGCATTCTCAAAGACCCACCCACCCTGGCAATGCTTTTCTCCAACCTCTACCATCGAGGAGAAGGTACAGAAGCCTGAACACACGTACCAGCCAGTTTCAAAACAGTTTCTACCCTCCTGTTGTTAGAATACTGAATGGACTCACAAACTCTTAGCATTCACCTGTACCTGATGAAGGGCTTATGCTCGAAACGTTGATTCTCCTCCTCCTCGGATATTGCCTGACCTGCTGTGCTTTTCCAGTGCTATGCTCTCGACTCTGGTCACAATATCAGCCTGGCAATGTATATCTAATCTATATCCAAATTGCACTTAGTCATAGAGATGTACAGCATGGAAACAGACCCTTTGGTCCAACTCTTCCATTCCAATCAGATACCCCAAATTAATCTAGTCTCATTTGCTAGTATTTGGCCCATATCCTCCTAAACCCTTCCTATTTGTACATGCCCATCCAGACTTGCATTAGACAAGGTGCTACATAGGAAACAGAGCATTGCAGAACAATTCCTGATATCTCAAAGTAAAAAAATCGTGACATGGTATAGGGGGTGCTGTAAACTAGAGGTTGATGATCCATGAGTCACAGAATCATAGAGATTTTCAGCACGGAAACAGACCCTTCGGTCCAACTCGTCCATGCCAACCGGATATCCCAACCCAATCTAGTCCCACCTACCAGTACCTGGCCCATATCCCTCCAAACCCTTCTTATTCATATACCCATCCAGGCGTTTTTAAAATGTTGCAATCATACTAGCCTCCACCACTTCCTCTGGCAACTCATTCCATACACGTACCACCCTCTGAGTGAAAAGGTTGCCTCTTTGGTCTCTTTTATATCTTTCCCCTCTCACCCTAAACCTATGCCCTCTAGTTCTAGACTCCCCCACCCCAGGAAAAATACTTTGTCTATTTATCCTATCCATGTCCCTCATGATTTTATAAACCTCTATAAGATCACCCCTCAGCCTCCGACGCTCCAGGGAAAACAGCCCCAGCCTGTTCAGCCTCTCCCTGTAGCTCAGATCCTCCAACCCTGGCAACATCCTTGTAAATCTTTTCTGAACCCTTTCAAGTTTCACAAGATCCATCTGATAGGAAGGAGACCAGAATTGCACACAATATTCCTAAAGTGGCCTAACCAATGTCTTGTCCAGCCGCAACATGACCTCCCAACTCCTGTTCTCAATATTCTGAACAATAAAGGAAAGCATACCAAACACCTTTGTCACTATCCTATCTGGAGTAGAGCTGACAGCTCTTTTCAGATGGCACAAACTTAATGGGCTTTTATTGTGCTACAAATCTTTCTACATTTGTATGGAGTAATGTAAAAAGAGCCTGTCAATCTCGAAAGCATTTGTTGACCACTACGCTTTGCTCTTTACCCCTGGGCCACTTAATTTGCCTTGGATCCTGGAAGGTCTCACATTTCTGTCCATTCTGCCATAAGGGACCTCATTGAAGACCTTGCTCAAGTCCAGAGACTGTATGAAATGACATCCTCACCAATTAAATTAACTAACGATCAAGAAAGACTAGATCAATTAATTAACATAATTGTCAACTGGCTTTAGGTTTATCATAATTATAATTAATATGCAATGAGTCAAACAACTGTTGAAAACGTTCAAAGCAAATAGAACAGGATAGCAACATAAAGGGTTATGAATTTTCAGTAAATGAGTAATGATATGAACCAGACAAATCCCCCCCCCCACCCAAATATATCAAGGAGATAGCCTATTCCCTAACTTCTATCTTATTTAAAGGGAAGTGTAAGGTGCTGTGTTCCAGATATATTTAATTAGTCACACAACTAGGCTTTAAGCAAATCACACTTTATTTGTAACTTGCAGTTAAAATATAAACAAAAGGCACAAGAATTTGTTTAAATTTAACTCTATTGGAAAACTTAGCAGAATAATAGATTACTTAACTAACAGCAACTTTTCCAATATAGCAACATCCCATAAAAATACCCTTGGTAAAGGCAGATTCAGTAAAGTAGATTGCCTCACATGCAATATGTTTCCAGTCCAGGAGAAAAGAACTCCAAAAGAAAATTCTGGTAGCAGGACAGAGAATTCCAGCTTTTTGTTGTGGCCAAGAGAGATATAGCCACTTTCACAGCAAATTCAAAACCCCAACAACAACTGAAAGCTAAACTAAAACCCTAAATTCTGTGAGAGCCTGACTCCACCATTTATGTTGCTTCTGTTAATCCAACTTTTAAAAAAGCTGTTTATTGGCGTGGAAGACACAGGCCAAAATCTCTTTTCAAAAAAAAACTGGAAAAAATACATCTCTTATGGCCACAGTATCATCATGAGCTCTAATGTTTCTGAGTGATAAGGGTGAAGTAAACTCTCTAAAGTGGCAACAACGCAACTGAAACAACTGACTGATGAGGGTTTTCTTTGCCCTATAGAATCTTAGAATGGTTAAGCACACAAAACAGCTATTCAACCTTCATCTCTGTGCAAGCTCTTTGAAACAGCAAATCGCCTTGTCTCATCATTTGCCTTTTTTTGCTTCAAGTAACTATTCAATTCTCTTTCTTGGCTTTAATTGAATGTCGCTCCACCACTTTTTCCTCCTGTCATCATAACTGTGGTAAAAAATCTATGCTAATTATACTATGATCACTACCATCAAACTGCTCTGCCACTGATAACACCTTCCACCTATCCAGTGCAATTTCTGAAACTAAATCCACGCACTCTTCTTTGATTATGTTTGCTCCATGCTTCTAAACTTCTGTATTTTCAGAATTCTGTTATTTCTGCACTGTTTATATTGATTTCATTCAAGTTAATATTAAGGTATTTCAAATTCCCTGCTAATAATGCCTATTAGTTCTCCATTTCTCAAAAGTTTCCTTATACTGTATATTCACTGACCAATTTCCCCGCCTGTTTTTTTTGGTGGGGGGTCTATAGTTATGTTCCTTGTTTTAAAGCATATCATCTGTCCTCATAGCTGTGATTGCTCTTTTAAACAATAATCTTTCCACACCCCAACCTTTTCTCATCCTAACCAAAAACCCTCTTACCAGGTCTGTTCAGCTGCTTATTTCAGCCATATTTTAACATTAGCTTTGATATCCCGCTTCCAAGTAATCATCTTGTAGTGAATGGAACCAACTCAGCCAGGTGGACTTCATAGAATACGAATTTCCTGTTAGGCCCTAACTTTTTCTTATCTTAAAGGGCTAGTGGCAGGTATTGCATTCTAGATATAATTCGATTGGTCAAACTACCAGTCTTGAAGTAAAATGCACTTTATTCATACACCATAGTTAAAATACAGCAAAAGAAAGAAGAAATTGGAATAACTTAATTCTATTGAAAAACTTGACAGAACAATAGATTGTTTAACTACTAAACAGAAACTGTTCAAATAGGAACATCCCATAAAGACATTCTTGGCAAAGGCAAATTCAGTAAAATAGATGGTCTCAAGTGCAATTCTCTCGTCCATGAGGAAAAACAATGCAAAAGCACCTACTATCTGAAGCCCAAGTGGATTTCAAAAAGGCACTACAACTGGCTTTGTAATTAGAAAATGAAGCAAGAGGAATTTATGAGTTACAGGACATTAGATTAGATTTAGATTACATTACAGTGTGGAAACAGGCCCTTCGGCCCAACAAGTCCACACCGACCTGCCGAAGCGCAACCCACCCATACCCCTACATTTACCCCTTACCTAACACTACGGGCAATTTAGTATGGCCAATTCACCTGACCTGCACATCTTTGGACTGTGGGAGGAAACCGGAGCACCCGGAGGAAACCCACGCAGACACGGGGAGGACGTGCAAACTCCACACAGTCAGTCGCCTGAGGCGGGAATTGAACCCGGGTCTCTAGGCGCTGTGAGGCAGCAGTGCTAACCACTGGGCCATTTTGACATTCTGACAAAAGTGGACACCCTCGCCAGTCTGACTAAGCTTGAGTGAAGACCATTACATAGCCTCACTCAGGAAATACCCTGAACAACGAAACTGTAGATCAGCCCACAACAAAAATCCCAAAACAAAACTGAGCCTCAGCTAAAAGACTAAAATGTTCTTCAGCCATCGTAGTTGCTGCCAGTATGCGGATTCTAGACAGCAAATAAGTGCTACGAGGCCTGACTCGCGTAAAAGAACTCATTGGCTGGTATCCAGGAGACAGCACACCCTGGAAAGTCCACCTACATGTGGCTTGGAACAGTTAAATTATTTAGCAAAATCCACACACGAGCTACTGTGTAATAAAAACTTCTCATCTTTTTTAAAAGATTTTCTCCTCTCACCTTAAAAATATGCTCCCTCGTCTTAAAATCGCCCATCTTAGGGAAAAGGCACCTACCACTCATCTTACCTATACGAGTCATTATTTTATAAACCTCTACAAGGTCACCCCTCAACCTCTTATGCTTCAGTGAAAGATGTTGCAGCCTATCCAGCCTCTTGTAACGCTCCATTCCTGACAACATCCTGGTAATTCCCTTCTGAACCCTCTCCAGCTTAATAATATCATTCCAGTAACAGGGAGACCAGAACTGGACACAGTACTCCAGAAACAGCTTTACCAATGTTGTATACAACCTCAATACAAGATGTTGCCATGAAGTTACGTCTAGTGGCCAAGATTGGATAGCCACATTGGGGCAGTGCCCAGGATGCCAACATGGACAAAAGTTAACACCTGCATCTACAACACATTTGTGGGAATGCTCATGTAACTGGACTCAGTTACACATCAACTACGCCCACCCTTTTATGGGCTCAGCATTCTTAGTCAGTGTGGATACCCACTCAAAATGGTTGGACAAGCAGAGTTAATTCGTCAAACATGGGGACAACAATTGAAAAGCTGCGAGCATCTTTTGCAATACACAGGAGGCATTGGTCAGATAATGGGCCATCATTTACCAGCAGGGATTACAGTATTTCCTAAAGTTAGTTGGCATTCAGCATAGAAGGAAAGTTTCATACCATCCATCAGGTGCAAGAGGCAGGCTACGGTCCGGTACATGAGGTAACATTGGAGGAAATAGACCTGATGCAAAAACACCCCAGAAGAGGCTACAGTGAAAATAATGGGTCTACATCCCAGGATTTAGAAGAGAAGGGATTTAGTGATTGGAACAAGGTCGGCCACGTGAACTCATAGAATGAGGGCCCTGATTGGACCAGGTCAATAGCCCCAATCAGGGACTCCTGGCTGACAGATATAAACAGGAGTGTCAGGGGCTATGCTCACTCTAGAAGCTGGTTCTGAGATAGCTAGGTCAGTGTAATGTACTATACACATGTAAACAAAATGTGACTTGGTGGCGGTATACTGGCCTTTGTGGAGTTCTTTCACATCGTTGTCCTCAGTTCATCTTCCTTATTCACTAGATTCATTGCACTGAAGTATATAATACAAATCACTGAGCAACTACTTTACTGTTTATTTTCTATGCTACCTTCTCTGCCCTCTTTACTTGTTTATCAATTTTCCACTTTCCATTTCCAACTTTATTTCTCTCTCGTGATAAGGTACACAGTTGGCAAGAAGCGAGGTGTTGGTGCCATGGCAGAGACAATGGAAATGTGGAGTTGAACTATGGGCCACCGTTTAAAAATAAGATGTTGTCCAATTAAGATGAAGGGGAGGTAAATCAATTTTTTTTCTCAGAAGGTTGACAGTCATTGGAACTGTTCTCCTCAAAACATGGCAGAAGTTGAGTCTTTGAAGATTTTTAAGATTGAGATAAACAGTAGGTGGAGGATGAAAATAGGTAAGTAAGTGCAAGTAATCTGATCAACTATGATCTTATTGAATGGTAATGCAGACAGGAGGGGCCAAGCAGTCTACTGCTCCATATAATTCATATGTAAGTTCATCCAATATTGCCAGGAATTCAGCTCAGCCTCTGAAAGTAGTCACATATCCTGGAATAAGCACCATCCAGCACATATGTATTGTGAGAGTTGCTCAGCTCCAGAACTGGGGGAAGCTTCTCAGCAAGTGCAGTACTAAGAGGATGTTACTCATTTTTGTTGAAATTCTTCTGACTCTGAAACCAATAATTCTCGATGTTCCTGAATACTTATAATGTAATATGAGGTTCTGGAGTAGTGCAGAGTCCAGGCAGCAGCTGAAGTGTAGCAAAGCACATGGAAAAAGATCAATCATTTGTATGAAACATTTAAATTTCAAATAATGTGACAAATTCATACCAACAGAATCAGACCTGACAGATAATGGCCCAGATACAATAACAACATCCCTGGACATGTCCTGCTCCAACAGCAGGAAGATTCAGCAGAGGTGGTGGCACAGTGGTACAGTTGGGAGGTAGTTGCCTTTAACATGATTCCAGACCCAATGAAGTCTCATGGCTTCAGGTTAAACATGGGTACAGAGACCTCCTGCAGATTTCCACATACCATCTTCTCTCGGCTCATTCATGAGTATTCCTCCATGTTGAGCTACACTTGGCGGGAACAATGAGATGACAAGGGCATAAAATGTATTCTGGGTGGAGGATTTCAAAAACCATCACCAAGAGTGGATCGGCAGTTACACTACTTATCGAGGTGATGAGGTGCTCAAGAATATAGCTGCTAGACTATGTCTGCAGCAGGTGATGAGGGAACCAACAAGAGGGAAAAACATACTTGACCTCATCCTTACCAATTTGCTAGCTGTAATTGGATCTGTCCGTAACAATATCAGTAAGAGTGACCAATGCTCAATCCTTGTGGAGACAAATTCCTGCTTTCACATTAACAAAAGCCTCCACTGTGCTTTGTGGCAACACAACCATGCCAGTTGGGACAGACTTCAAACAGAACTGAGCTCATTCCTGATGAAGAGCTTATATCCGAAATGTCGATTCTCCTGGTCCTCAGATGCTGCCTGACTGGCTGTGCTTTTTCAGCACCACACTCTTCGACCCACATTCAACAGAATGGGGCATCAAGAATCCCTAGGAAGACCGGAATCAATGGATTAAGGGGCCAAACCCTCCACCGTTTAGAGTCAGACTTGGCACTTAGGAAGATGGTTTTAGTTGTGAAGGTCAGTCATGTCAGCTCCAGGACATCTTCAGCTGCATCATCATTGGCCTTTCCTCCATCATAAGATCAGAGGTGGGGATGTTTGCCAATGATTTCACAATAGAGGAGTAGGCAAGAAGAACATAGCAAGGCAGCATCAGGTGGTGGAGAAGTTGCTGTTTAGGGTGGTAAAATGGAGATAGGTGAAGACAGATAAAGGACACTGGTTGGTCAATGGAAGGAATGAATCCGGTTGGTGGAAGGGATGGGTGTAAGAGAGGGGGATGGGTTAGGAAAGGAGTAAGGGGAGGGGAAAGGAGGTTATTTGAATGCCCTTAAAATTGGCGAGTCCACTACTGTAGCAGGTAGGGAGGGCATTTCACACCCCTACTACTCTCTGAGCAAAGAAACTACCTTCTGGCATCTGTCCTATTTCTATTACTCCTCAATTTATGTCCCCTCGTGCTGGCCATCACCATCTGAGGAAAAGGCTCTCACTGTCCACCCTATCTAACCCTCTGATTATCTTATGTCTCCATTAAGTCACCTCTCAACCTTCTCTCTAACGAAAACAGCCTCAAGTCCCTCAGCCTTTCCTCGTAAGACCTTCCCTCCATACCAGGCAACATCCTACTAAATCTTCTCTAAACCCTTTCCAAAGCTTCCACATCCTTCTTATAATGTGGTGACCCCACAACTGCATGCAATACTCCAAGTGCGGCCACACCAGAGTTTTGTACCAGCTGTAACATGACTTCATGGCTCCGAAACTCAATGATGCAGTGTTGTTCCTCTAATTGTGGTTTAGCTCATTGTAGCAATGGAGGAGGCCAAGGATCGCCATGTTGGAAATGGAGTGGGAAGGGAATTAAAAAGGGCGGTGACTGGGAGATCAGTTTGGCCCCTGCGGGCCCGGCTGAAATGCTCGATGAATCATTCACTAAGTTTATGTTTGGTCTCCCCAATGTAGAGAAGACTACATCAGGAGGCTGGAAGAGAGGCAGGTGAACCTCTGTCTCACCTGGAAGGATTGTTTGAGGTCCTGGATGGAGGCAAGGGGCTGGTGTACCAGCAAGGTTTGCTTTTTTCCTGGTTGCAGGGAAGGTTCCTGGGTTTTGGGGCGGTTGGTGGACAGAGTGGCGCAAACCAAGGACTGTCAAAGGGGACGGTCCTTGCAGAAGGCAGAGAGAGGTGGAGAGGGGAAGATGTTCTTGGTGGTGAGGTCTAGTTGGAGTTGGCAGAAGTGTTTAAGGACGATGTGCTGGATGTGGTGGTAGGTGAGGACAAGGTAGGCTCTGTCTTTATTGCATTTGGAGGGGTGGTGTTTAGAGTAGTGGAACAGGAAATGGAGGTGGTGCGGTGGAAGGCTATCTGGATGACAGAGAGAGGAAAAGCACGTTGTTCGAAATAGGTAGAAAGCGGGGATGCTTGGGAGCGGAATATCACCTTGTCCAAGCAGATGGGGTGGAGGCGGAGGAATTGGGAGAACAGGATGGAGTTCTTACAGGATGCTGGGTAGTTATGGGAGTGTGTTGGTTTGTAGTAGATGTCTGTCTGGAGACTATCGCCGGAGACAGAAATGGAGAGGTCAAGAAAGGGGAGGGAGTTGTCCAAGATGGACTAAGTGAATTTGAGGGCAGGGTGGAAGTTGTCGGCGAAGTGGTTGAACTGCTCCAGTTCAGCCTGGGTGCAGGACACTGCACTAATGCAGTCATCGATGTAACGGCAGAAGGGTTAGGGCACAGTGCCGATGTATGTAGTGTAGAGGGACTATTTGACATAGCCGACAAAGAGGGAGGCGTAGCTTGGACTCAACTGGGTGCTCATGGCCACCCCATGGATTTGGGGTACTGGAAATGGTACTGAGCACAATGTTCAGTACCATTCCCAATTCCTCAAATACTGAAGAAGTCCATATTCAAATGCAACAAGATCTTGACAATATCCAGGCTTGGGCTAGCACGTGCAAGTAATAGTCATGCCACACTATCCACCTATCCAGGCAAAGATCATCTCCAATCAAAACCAATCTAATTACTGCCCCTTAACATTAAATGATGTTACTGTCATTGAATCCCTCACTATCAATATCATGGTGGTTACCATTGACCAGAAACTCAATTGGGCATGTTACCTAAAGAAAGTGGGTACAAGAGCAGGTCAGAGCTAGGAATACTACAGTGAGTAACTCCTCTCCTGACTTCCAGTGCCTGTCCACCATCTCCAAGGCCCAAGTCAGGAGTGTGATAGAATTTTCCCCACTTTCCTGAACAGGTGCAGCTCCAACAACTCTCAAGAAGTTTGACACCATCCAGGACAAAGCAGACCATTTCACTGGTACCACATCCCCAGACATGAACTTTCTCCACCACCAACACTCAGTAGCAGCAATGTGTACTATTTACAATTTGCATTGCAAAAAGTCAAAGATCCTTAGACAGCACCTCTCTCACCCATGACAACTTCCATCTCGAAAGACAAGGGCAGCAGAAATATGGGTACACCACCATCTGCAAGTTCCCCTCCAAGTCATTCACCACACTGACTTGGAAATTTATTGCCATTCCTTCACTGTCTCTGGGTCAAAATCCTGGAATTCTCTCCCTAACAGCATTGTGGATCAACCTACAATGTGGGCTGCAGTGGTTCATGGTGGCAGCTCACCACCACCTTTCCAAAGACAACTAGGAATTTGCAATACGATGCTGGCCAGCCAATGTCCCATGAATGAATGAAAAAAGGTTTTAAAACAATTGTATATCTTCCCATAATCTTATAATTTTACAAATAGTGACCATAATACTACAAATGAAACATTTTTAAGTTTAAAATGTCTAACAAATTCAATTTTTTCAGTTAATAAAGATAAATAAACTATGACCTGGTAATTCCACAAATAGTATAGAAAATATTGAAGTCATTCATCTATCCCCGCTTACATATAGAAACTGCTAAACTACGCCGGGAGCATCAAATGTATTTCACCTGTGCTGCACATCAGCAAAACATTAAAAAAAACTTACATCAGATTCATCTGTCCAAAATAATTTATGCTGTCACAAGCAAAAAAAAACTGATCAACCAATTACAACCTGCTCAAAGCTTAATGAGTTGAGGGTCAGAGTCCTGTCTTGCTTTACATTGATTCTCAACAGGCTAATCATACCAATCGTCATCTGTGGTAGGTACATGCAAATTATTTTGCTCCAAAATGCATCTGAGCAATTATTAGTATTCAACATTGAGCCCTTTGATGGGAAGATGGGAATCTGCTTTTAATGAAGAGACTTCTGTCTATTGTTACAGTGATTGAAGGAAACGTGACAATAACAGAGTTGTATTCCACAACTATAAGAAATAATCAGTTGTGGCATCTGTTCAGTGTGACATCCAAACAGGCAACCTCAAAACTAAACTATTCTATCAACTCTTTTAGACCTTGTTCTCATGAATTAAAAAGATGCAACAGTCCATACCAGGGTTTTAATAGCAAAGCCAGACTCAGATGAAGACTCTGTTTCATATTTTGTTTTCATAAAGGCAAAATTATCCTTTCAAAAATCCATCAATTTTATTTAGCATTTTATATCCTTATCACTCTTCCCCAGACTCTTTAAAATTAGGCCAATTTATCACAGCCATTAGTGCTAGACAGAATGATGTGATGCTTTAATGTGGTTTTACAGAAACTCATTATTTTAACAAAGCAACTACTTAGTATTCACAGCATCAAAAGTTAGTAAAAAAAAACCTTTGAATTAAGCCAAAATAGCCTGTATCTGTTTTAAAGAGGCATCAGTTCTTATTTTTCTTTTTCAAAACCTGCACTTGTTTTACCATTTTCTGCTTCATATGGATAACTTGTTCATTCATGCCAATCTTACCAGTTGCACTGCTACCTGTACAAGCCAGTCTAACCAGGTGCACAGCCAATATATGCCAGCATTGTCAGATGCATTACCAGCTATGTACACCAGAGTTACCAGATGCATGTGAATCCATACATAAGGAACCTGTTATAGTTATAGGTGAGGCAATTTCTCTATTACCCAAGGTAATTTTTGGCTTTGAAAGTAGATTAAAAATGACTTACATGACACAAAATGACAAAGTGGGTTGGGTGCCTGAAAGACCTTTAATCATTGCTACATGCAGACAATAAAGTTCACTGCAGTACAAATGTTGCTTGAAGATATATTTAATTCACAACTTAGAAAGGATTTATTAACTTCTGGAATAAAAACTAATAATGGAGTAACAAGGAGATAATTAAGGAGTGATTCCAAATCAGCACAGGGATGTTCCACGCCACCAATTATTCAGAATAAATATTAATATTAAGGAAAGCGGAGAACAAACTTGGAGAAAAATGGAAGATTTAAAAAAGTAATAGCTAAGCTTATTACACAATTTTTGGCCTATTGTGTTACATCTAGAGCATAGTAAAATTATCACGATAATTTCATTCAACATCAAATGTTATTTGTGACAAATGGATGTTTTGTGACCACTAATAATTGTATCTTGCAAATTACTGGAGTCTGATTGGTTAATGAATATAACTACGACTTCTTTGCAGAAAATTCAGAAAATATGACTAATCAGCAAGTTGAGAAGATTTGTAGCTCAGGTTGAGGTTTGGGATGGAGTTTTGCTCACTGAGATGGAAGGTTCATTCCCAGGCATTTCGTCACCATACTAGGTAACATCTGAGGATCAAAGAAATGGCAGAAGAGTTGAACTGGTACGTTAGATCTATCTTCACTGGGGAAGACACGAGCAACCTCCCAGATGTAATAGTGGCTGAAGGATCTGAACCGAAGGGAATTTATATTAGGCAGGAAATGGTGTTGGAGAGACTGTTAGGTCTGAAGGCTGATAAGTGCCCGGGACCTGATGGTCTGCATCCCAGGGTACTGAAGGAGGTGGCTCTAGAAATCGCGGATACATTGGTAATCATGTTCCAATGTTCTATAGATTCAGGATCAGTTCCTGCGGATTGGAAGGTGGCTAATGTTGTCCCACTTTTTAAGAAAGGAGGGAGAGAGAGAAAACAGAGAATTATAGATCAGTTAGTCTGTCCTCAGTGGTGGGAAAAATGCTGGAGTCAATTATAAAGGACAAAATTATGACACATCTGGATAGCAGTAACAGGATAGGTCAGAGTCAGCATGGATTTATGAAGGGGAAATCATGCTTGACTAATCTTCTGGAATTTTTTGAGGATGTAACTCTGAAGATGGACAAGGGAGATCCAGTGGATGTAGTATACCTGGACTTTCAGAAAGCCTTTGGGAGGTTAGTGAGCAAGATTAGGGCACATGGTATTAGGGGCAAAATATTGATTTGGATTGAAAATTGGTTGGCTGACAGGAAACAAAGAGTAGTGATAAACGGCTCCCTTTCGGAATGGCAGGCGGTGACAAGTGGGGTACCGCAGGGATCAGTGCTGGGACCGCAGCTTTTTACAATATACATTAATGATATAGATGAAGGTATTAAAAGTAATATTAGCAAATTTGCTGATGACACAAAGCTGGGTGGCAGGGTAAAATGTGAGGAGGATGTTAGGAGAATACAGGGTGACCTGGACAGGCTAGGTGAGTGGACGGATATATGGCAGATGCAGTTTAATGTGGATAAATGTGTGGTTATCCACTTTGGTGGCAAGAACCGGAAGGCAGATTACTACCTAAATGAAGTCAAGTTAGGTAAAGGGGCAGTACAGCGAGATCTAGGTGTTCTTGTACATCAGTCAATGAAAGCAAGCATGCAGGTACAGCAGGCAGTGAAGAAAGCTAATAGCATGCTGGCCTTCATAATAAGAGGAATTGAGTATAGAAGCAAAGAGGTCCTTCTGCAGCTGTACAGGGCCCTGGTGAGACCACACCTGGAATATTGTGTGCAGTTTTGGTCTCCAAATTTGAGGAAAGACATTCTGGCTATTGAGGGAGTGCAGCGTAGGTTCACGGGGTCAATTCCGGAATGGCGGGACTATCTTACGCTGAAAGATTGGAGCGGCTTGTATACGCTTGAGTTTAGAAGGCTGAGAGGGGATCTGATTGAGATGTATAAGATTATTAAAGGACTGGACACTCTGGAGGCAGGAAGCATGTTTCCACTGATGGGTGAGTCGAGAACCAGAGGACACAATTTAAAAATAAGGGGTAGGCCACTTAGAACAGAGTTGAGGAGAAACGTCTTCACCCAGAGAATGGTGGGTGTATGGATTGCTCTGTCCCAGAAGGCTGTGGAGGCCAAGTCTCTGGATACTTTCAAGAAAGAGTTGGATAGAGCTCTTAAGGATCGTGGAATCAAGGGTTATGTGGCTAAGGCAGGATTGAGGATGATTGAGGATGATCAGCCGTGATCATAATGAATGGTGGAACTGGCTCGAAGGGCAGAATGGCCTACTCCTGCACCTATTGTCTATTGTCTTCAGTGAGCTTCCGGACAAAGCACTGCTGGTGATTCCTGCTTTCTATTTATATGTTTGGGTTTTTTGGGGTTGGTGATGTCATTTCCCATAGTAATGTCATTTCCGGTTCTTTTTTTCAGGGGGTGGCAAATTGGGTCCAAGTCAATGTGTTTGGTGATAGAGTTCAGGTTGCTTCTAGGGATTCTCGCGGATGTCTCTGTTTGGCTTGTCCCAGTTGAAGTGGTGTCCTTCCTTATCTGTATGTAAGGATACTGGTGAGAGACGGTCATGTCGTTTTGTGGCTAGTTGGTGTTCATGTATCCTGGTGGCTAGCTTTCTGTCTGTTTGTCCAATGTAGTGTTTGTTACAGTTCTTGGACGATATTTTGTAAATGACATTAATTTTGCTTGTTGTCTGTATAGTTCATTAGCTGCTGTTTTAGTGTCTTGACGGGTTTGTGGGCGACCATGATGCCAAGGGATCTGAGTAGTCTGGCAGTCATTTCTGAGATGTCTTTGTTGTAGGGGAGAGTGGCTAGGGTTTCTGGACGTGTTTTGTCTGCTTATTCGGGTTTTGTCTGCTTATTCGAGAAAACACCAAAACCTTAGTAGAAGACTCACGCCACTCCATCCACTCCACCCAAGAATTCCTGAAGACCATCAAAGACATAAGATAGAAGAGGATGAAATAATGATCTCCTTTGGAGTAACAGCCCTGTTCACATCAACCTGGCCAGGGAAACGCTGACCACACTATTAGAAGAACCAAAGACACATACACCAAACACCACCAACTTCATCAGCAAGAACAGTATCGTCACGCCAGTGGACCTATGACTTACCACCCACTACACCTTCAACAACAAAACTTATAGACAAACAAACAGAACACCCATGGGATCTCCGATATCAGGGTTCTTAGCAGAAACTAATGCAGAGACTCGAACAAATAGCTCTGCCAACCAGCCAACCCAAACTTTGGGTCCGCTACATGGATGACATCTTTGTCATCACTAAACAAATTAGAGGAAACCTTCAAGATCATTAATAATATCCTCACTGGCATAAAATTCACTAAAGAGGAGGAAAAGAACAACAAACTGCCATTCCTAGATATCACAGTGGAGCGAACAGCCAATGGGGAATTTCAAACCAGCATTCATAGAAAATCACACATATGGACCAAATATTAAAATACGAAGCAATCACTCCAACATCCACAAACGAAGCTGCATCAGAACATTATTCCAACGAGCTATCACACAATGCAGCACAGAGGAACTACGCAGAGCAGAGGAAAATCACCAATATAGGGTGTTCAAAGAGAACGGGTACCCAATGTTCACAGTCCGCAGATTTCTCAACAGTTACAGTTACATTAAACATCTGTAAGCAGACATTTTGGACTCGTTCAAGGTCAAACCATTCAATTTTTGCACAACAAAGTAATTGGAAGCAGTGAACAAGAGAAAGTAACAAACATGAGGCTCAGTGGTTAGCACTGCTACCTCTCAGCACCAGGGACCTGGGTTCCATTCCAGCCTCGGGTGACTGTGTGGAGTTTGCACGTTCTCCCAGTGTCTGCATGGGTTTCCTCCAGGTGCTCCAGTTTCTTCCCACAATCCAAAGATGTGCAGATTAGGTGAACAGGACATGCTAAATTGCCCATAGTGTTCAGGGATGTGTAGGTTAGGTGCTTTAGTCAGGGGTGAATGTAGTGTAATGGGGAATGGGTTTGGATGAGATGCTCTTCAGAGGATCGGTGTGGTCTTTTTGGGCCAAAGGGGCTGTTTCCACACTGTAGGGATTCTATGATATCTATGTGTAGGTTAGGTGAATTGGCCGTGGTAAATTGTCCATAATACTCAGGGATGTGTGGGTTAGGTGCATTAGTCAGGAGTAAGTGTAGAGTAATAGGGTAGGGGAAATGGACCTGGGTGGGTTACTCTTCGGAGGATCAGTGTGGAGTGTGTGGGGCCAAATTACCTGTTTCCACAATGTGGGGATTTTACAATTCTATGAAATACAGAGTGTGAAATTAAACAATATCAGTTTTAAGTTAAAAGGAGGAAAAAGATCATTATAATACATACAAATAGTGACTGCGGTAAACAGTAAAATTTTCTGCCATTTGTGATCTTAGTAAGAATTTCCTTATTTTATGTATGGTTACCCATTAGCAGAGTGAGCAAGCAGCTTCAATTCTATCTAATTCATTCAGCAATGTATCACTACAGATGGTCAGAGATACAAATTTCCCTACATCTGGGGAAAAGACTGTCATACAGTCCATGACCTAACCAGCAAGTTAGAAATCAGAGTCACGGGATTAGCGTTTATTGGAGAGGAGTTCAGAAACCGAGTGAAATGATCTGCAATACCTACATCTCAGACTGGAAAATGACCTATCAGCAGACCTCTGTGGTACAGATTTGGAGATGCCAGTGTTGGACTGGGGTGTACAAAGTTAAAAATCACACAACACCAGGTTATAGTCCAACAGGTTTAATTGGAAGCACACTAGCTTTTGGAGCAACGCTCCTTCATCAGGTGATAGTGGAGGGCTTGATCGTAACACAGAATTTATAGCAAAAATTTACAGTGTGATGTAACTGAAATTATATATTGAAAAATTGATTGTCTGTTAAGCCTTTCATCTGTTAGAATACAGTGATAGTTTCACTTCTTTCATGTGTAAATCACAAAACCCTTTTTTTTAAAGTTGCATTCTCGGGTTAGCTGTTAACAATGGTGATAGCTAGACAATATGTTGAAGGTGTTAGCCCCCTGTGTTCTCTGTCAATGACCTGATGTTTAGATTGATTCTAATCTAAAAAAGTGAGATAACAGAGTTTTACATAAACTCATGCAGTTTTTGAGCAAAGTGCAATGTAACTGTGTGCACGTCTGTGTGTACCTGTGTCCATGTGTATATGAGAGTGTGTGTGTGTAGGAGTATCTGTGTGTGTGTATAATATAATGGTGGTCACCTGTAATGTGACATGAACCCAAGGTCCCGGTTGAGGCCCTCCCTATGGGTACTGAACTTGGCTATCAGCCTCTGTTCGGCCACTTTCCTCTGCTGCCTGTCCCGAAGTCCACCTTGGAGGATGGTCACCCGAAGGTCCAAGGCTGAATGTCCTGGACCACTGAAGTGTTCCCCAACTGGGAGGGAACCCTCCTGTCTGCTGATTGTTGTGCGGTGCCCATTCATCCGTTGTCGTAGCCTTTGCTCGGTTTCCCCAATGTACCATGCCTCCGGGCATCCTTGCCTGCAACGTATAAGATAGACAATGTTGGCTGAGTCACATGAGTACCTGCCATGTACAAAGTGGGAGGTGTTCCCACACGTAATAGTGGTATCTATGTCCACAATCTGACACGTCTTGCAGCATCCACCGTGATGGAGTATGGAGTTGTCCTGAGAGCCGGGCAGTTTGCTACGAACAATGATCTATTTGAAGTTTGGCGGTTGTTTAAACGCAAGTAGTGGAGGTGTGGGGAAGGTCTTGGTGAGGTGCTCATCCTCATTGATAATGTGTTGCAGATCACGAAGAACATGGCTTATTTTTCAGCCCCTGGAAAGTACTGAACAACGAAGGGTACCCTGTCAGCTGCAGCACGTATCTGTCTCCTAAGGAGGTCATTACGGTTCCTTGCTGTGGCACGTCGGAACTGACGGTCGATGAGTTGAGCATCGTACCCCATTCTTGTGAGGGCATCCTTGAGCACTTCCAGGTGTCCGTCACGTTCCTCCTCATCTAAGCAGATCCAGTGTATGCGTAGGGCTTGTCCATAGGGAATGGCTGTTTTAATATGTTTTGGGTGGAAGCTGGAGAAGTGTAGCATTGTGAGGTTGTCTGTGGGTTTGCGGTAGAATGTGGTGCTGAGGTGTCCGTCCTTGATGGAGACGCACGTGTCCAAGAATGAGACAGACAGTCGAGAGTAGTCCATGGTGAGTTTGATGGTGGGATGAAACTTGTTGATGTCACTGTGTAGTTTTATCAGTGACTCCTCGCCATGGGTCCAGAGGATCCGAAAGCTAGTGTGCTTCCAATTAAATTTGTTGGACTATAACCTGGTGTTTTTAACTCTGTGGTACGGTTACAACACTGCCACCTACCAGGCAGTATAGATATCTGCACAAAAAGCAGGGCATATCCAACCCAACCATTTGCTGCCTCATCAGTTTACTCTTGTTCATCAGCAAGGTGACAAAAGTTGTCATTGACAGAGCTATTAAACTGAGGTTACACTGGAATAAGCTGCTGATATTTAATTTAGGACCATTTGGCTCCACAACCACCCTGATGAAGGAGCAGCACTCCAAACGCTAGTGCTTCCAAATAAACCTGTTGGACTATAACCTGGTGTTGTGTGATATTTAACTTTGTACACCCCAGTCCAACAGCGGCATCTCCAAATCATTTGGCTCCTGACCTCCTTACAGTCTTGGAGTAAACATCATCAAGAGAGTTGAAATCCAGAGGTGAGGTCAGATTGACTGCTCTTAACATCAAGACAGAATTTGACTGAATGTGGTATCATGGAGACATAATAAAATTGAAATCAACTGGAATCAGGGAAAATGTTCCATTGGATGAAGTCATACTGAGTACAAGAAAGATGGTTGTGGTTGTTGGAGGCCAATTATCATAGCCCCAAAACATGGTTGCAGGAGTTTCTTAAGTCGATGCCCAGGCCAACAATCTTTAGCTGTTTAAAGAATGATTTCCCTTGACCATGACATCTAAAGGGATATGTTTCGTGAATATGCTCAATATCATTTGAACTTGAAAATACTGAAAAGGTCCTTGCTTAGGCTTAGGGCAATAAGTAGCAAGTACCCTGTAACAGTTTGGGGAAAGACTGCCTCCAACAAGACACAGTCCACCCACTTTGCCATTCAGTAGCATCACCACCATTGCATCCGCAATCACAGAGGTGCTGGGATTACCATTAACCAGAAATGTAACTAAACTAGATACATTTCGGCAAACAAGAATAAGTCAGAGATTGGAAATTCTGTGGCAAGTAATTGATCACTTGACTTCCCAGTTCCTGTCCACCACCTATAAGGCATACTTCTGAAGAGTGATGGAATATCTTCTTTTGGCTGGGTGAGTACAGCTCCACCAAAGTGTGATTGGTACCCCATCCACCACCTTAAACGCTCACTTGTGCCATCACCAACACATAGAGACAGCACGATACACTGCAGCATTTGTCTTTCAACAGCATCTTCCAAGGTTGTAAGTTTTATTAGCTAGAAGGATGACGTTGCATAGTACACACACGTTCAAGCACTTCAACATTTCAATTTGGAACAACGTCACTGGATCAAAATTCGGGAACAGCCTTCCAAACCATGGTGAATCAGCAGCTCACCAGCACCTTCTCAAGGCCAATAAGGAATGGACAACATATGTTTGCTTTGCCAATCACATCCCATGAAAGACCTATAAAAGCTGAGTGCTGCAATAAATATTTTTAGGAACAAAAAGATCAGAGGTGCCAACATTAAACTAAGTGGTAATGTTAGTTTTATATTCAAATAAGGATAGATATTATCATTCTGAATAAAAAATCATATATTCACTGACGTCCTTTCTGCTCCAGTCTCATCTCCTGATCTACTTAATCTTATGAAGCACTGAAATAATTCACAAAACCATTTTTCTTTTCTCAATAACCTGTTCAGAGATGTCAGTACACGCCTCTGGAACAATCCAAAGATAAGGACACTACCACTGTGCCACAAGACAGCACCACAAATTTTCACCATCAGCCTTGGTGGGATTTGAACCCATGCCACCACAAGCGCTGGATTACCAGCCCAGTGGCATTATCACTACATCATAACCTTCCCTTTATCCAGGCCTACAGACCCAAAAACAGTGACAGTATTGATGTGCCATAAATCCCTAGATTTAAAGAATTTGTCCCACCCTATAAAATATCATCCTTCTTTCTTCAAAGGGATTACAATCTAATCCCAAACAATCGCAGCCAACTCCATTCTCCATGTTCATTTGAATGAACACTGCAACAACAAATTGTAGGATTAAGTTACTGGAAATAGAACGTAGAACATAGAACAGTACAGCACAGTACAGGCTCTCCGACCCTCGATGCTGTGCCGACCTATTACCATACTTTAAGATTGAACTAATCTAAATACCCTTCATCTTTTCTGTCATCCATGTGCCTATCCAAAAGTCACATAAATGCCCCTAATGTGTCTCACTGTATGACCACTGCTGGGAATGCATTCCAAGCAACCACCACACTCTCTGTAAAGAACTTCTGACACCTCCCCTAAACCATCCTCCAATCACCTTAAAATTATGCCCCCTCGTGATATCCATTTCCGCCCTGGGAAAAAGTCTCTGGCTATCCACTCTATCTATGCCTATCATCATCTTGTGCACCGCTATCAAGTTGCCTCTCATCCTCTTCACTCCAATGAGAAAAGCCCTAGATCCCTCAACCTTACCTCATAAGACATGCTCTCCAGTCCAGGCAGCATCCTGCTAAATCTCTTCTGCACTCTCTCTAAAGGTTCCACATTCTTCTTGTAATGGAGGTGACCAGAACTAAACACAATATTCCAAGCGTGATCTAACTAGGGCTTTATAGAGCTGCAGTCCCCCTGCTAAGGAAAGCCAACACACCATATGGCTTCTTAACAACCCTAACAATTTGGGTGACAACTTTGAGGAATCTATGGACATGAACCGCAAGATCCCTCTGTGCTCCGCGCTGCCAATGCAAATTCGACATTCCAAAATGAATCACTTCACACTTTTACAGGTTGAACTCCATCTGCCACTTCTCAGCCCAGCCTCTGCAGCCTGTTAAAGTCCCATTGCAACCTAAAACAGCCTTCCACACTATCCACAACTCAACCAACCTTTGTGTCATCGGCAAACTTACTAACCCACTCTCATACAAGTCATTAAGTAAAATCACAAACAGCAGTGGTCCCAGAACAATTCCCTGCAGAACACCACTGGTCACCAAGCTCCATGCTGAATACTTTCCATCTACTTCTATTGGCCAGCCAATTCTGTATCCAGACAGCCTAATTTCCCTGTATCCCATGCCTCCTTACTTTCTGAATGAGACTACCATGGAGACTACCTTATCAAACACCTTGCTAAAATCTACATACACCACATCCATTGCTCGATCTTCATCAATGCGGTTTTTCATCCTCAAAGAATTCAATAAGGCTTATGAGGCATGACTTGCCCCTCACAAAGCCATGCTGACGATCTCTAATCAAACTATCCTTTTCTAAATATTCATAAATCCTGCCTCTCAGAATCCTCTCCAATAATCTGCCCACCATCAACGCAAGACTGACTGGTCTGTAATTCCCAGGGTTACCCCAATCCCTTTCTTGAACAAAGGAATAACAGTTGCCACCCTCAAATCATCTGACACTACACCAATGGACAAAGATCATCGCCAACGGCAGAGCAATACTTCCATCACTGCCTCAAGTAAGCTTGAGTACAGAGGAACCTCAATTATCCAAATAAGATGGGCAGGCACTATTTTGTTCGGATAACCGATTTTACCTTCAACAAGGGAAGCTATACTGATCTAACACTGTGCGCTATTGGAGAATTTGTTTAAATCTATAATTTTAATGGATCTGCCATTTAAACAAACTAATGTTTGCACCTGTAAATTACATGTTAAAATGAGAAGGACTAAACCCTTCCAATGAATTCCCAGCATTATGCAAGATACTGAACAGCTTCTACGATCACAAGATTATTTGTCGTTTGTGGGAACTCAGTCACACGATAGAAAGATAGAAGCACCGCCTCACGCATGCGGTTACGTTCTCAGCCTTTTTTTTTAATGAACAGCCTGGTGAAGTGACAGGAATACTGTAAAACACCTACTTTTCAAAGGGCTATGTAACAATCATGACCTAAAACATATCCAGTTGCTGATGCTTCAGCTTGTGGTTCTTTGTTTTTGCCAGGGTTTTCTTATGTTCTTCAGTACAGGTAAATCAAATACACTTACCTCTTTGATGTAACATTTTTGTGGGACCTCGAAATCTTCTTCGGATAATCTGAAATTCGGATAATTGATATTCGGATAAGCAAGGTTCCTCTCTATATCCCGTCTGGCCTAGGGAACTTATCTATCAGCATGTTCTTCAAAATTTCTAGCACATTCTCCTCCTTAACATCAACCTGTTTAAGCATATCAGTTTGTTTCATACTGCCCTCACAAACTACAAGGTGCCTCTCACTACTGAATATTGAAGCCAAGTAAGGACCTCCCCTATCTCCTCTGACTCCAGACACAAGTTCTTTCCACTAGCCCTGATTGGCCCTACCCTCACTCTGGCCATCTTCTTGTTCCTCACATAAGTCCAGAACACCTTGGGGTTTTGATTAATCCTAACCATCAAGGCCTTTTCATGCCCTCTTCTAGCTCTCCTAAGTCCATTCTTCAGTTCCTTCTTGGCCAACTTGTCATCCTCTGGAGCCTTGTTTGATCCTTGCTTCCTCAACCTTAAGTAAGCTTCCTTCTGCCTCTTGACTAGATATTCCACATCTCATGCCATCCAAGGTTCCTTCACCCTCCCATCCCCTCCTTGCCTCAACAGGATAATCCTATACAGCACTCGCAGCAAGTGCTCTCTAAACAACCTCCACATTTCTGTCATGCATCTCCCTGAGAATATCTGTTCCCAATTTATGCTCCACAGTTCCTGCCTAATAGCATTGGAATTCCTCCTGCCCCAATTAAATATTACCCCACACTGTCTGCTCCTATCCCTCTCCATGACTATACTAAAGGTCAGGGAGTTGTGATCACTATCACTGAAATGCTCTCCCACCCAGAAATCTGACACCTGACCTGGTTCGTTGCCAAGCACCAAATCCAATATGGTCTCCCCTCTAGTCAGCCTATGTACACATTGATCAGGAATCCTTTCTGGGCACACCTGACAAAATCTGCTCCATTCAAATGACTTGCACTAAGGAGGTTCCAATCAGTTTTGGGGAAGTTGAAGTCACCCATTACAATAATCCTATTACCTCTGCACCTTTCCAAAATCTGCCTCCCGATCTGCTCCTCTGTGTCTCTGTTGCTATTGGGGGTTCTATAGAAAACTCCCAATAAAGTGACTGTTTCTTTCCTATTTCTGACTCAGCAGACAAACCCTCTTTGATGACCTCCCTTTCTGCAGCTGTGATACTATCCCTGATTAGCCATGCCACTTCCCCACCTCTTTTACCTCCTTCCCCATTCCTTATGAAACATCTAAACCCCAGAACATCCAACAGCTATTCCTGCCCCTGTGATATCAGAGTCTCCGTAATGGCCACAACATCATGGCTCCAAGTACAGATCCACACTCTAGGATCTTTATTCCTGACACTTCTTGCGTTGAAATAGAAACACTTCAACCCATCACACTGACTGCAACTTTGTCCTGGCAACTGTCTGTCCTTCCTCTCAGACTCGCTGCATGCTATACCTGCCTGTTCACCAGCTACCCCATCCTCTGATCCACAGCTCCGGCTCCCATCCCCTTGCCAAATTAGTTTAAATCCTCCCAAAGAGCTCCGGCAAACCTCCTGGCCAGGACATTGGTACCTCTCCAGTTCAAGTGCAACCGTCCTCCTTGTGCAGGTCCCACCTTCCCCAGAAGTTATCCCAATGATCTACATATTTGAAGCCCTCCCTCCTACACCAGCTCTGCAAACACATGTTCAGCTGCACTTGCTCTCTGTTCCTAACCTCCCTAGCCAATGGCACCGTAGCAATCCTGAGATTAATCCTCTGTTTGACCTGCCTTTTAGCTTCCAACCTAACTCCCTATATTCAGTTTTCATGTCCTCCTCACTTTTCCTAGCTACGTCATTGTTACCAATCTGTACCACAACTTCTGGCTGCTCACCCTCCCCCTTAAGAATCCTGTAGACTCGATCAGAGACATCCCTGACCCTGGCACCCAGGAGGCAACATACCAAGAGTCTCGTTCACAAGCACAGAATCTCCTGTCTGTTCCTCTAACCATTGAATCTCCTATCACTATCGCTCTGCTATTCTCCCTCCTTCCGTTTTGAGCCACAGAGCCAGAGACCTGGCCATTTTGGCTTTCCCCTGGTAGGTCATCCCCCGCAATAGGGTCCAAAACGGTATACTTATTATTGAGGGGAATGGCCAGAGGGGATTCCTGTACTGTCTGCTGACACTGTTTCCCTCTCCTATAGTCACCCAACTACCTTTATCCAGTAATTTAGGTGCGACTACCTCCCTATAACTCCTCTCAATCACCCCCTCAGCTTCTGAATGATCCAAAGTTCAACCAGCTCCAGCTCCCTAATGCAGTCTGTGAGGAGCTTGAGTTGGGTGCACTTCTCGCAGATGAAGTCAGCAGGAGTAGTAGTGGTGACCCTTACTTCCCACATCCAGCAAGAGGAGCATGCAATTGCCCTAGCTTCCAACCCCTCTGCTCTAAATTGCCAAAAGAACTTTAAAAAACACCTTCCACATAGAGTATTTTCTATTTGCTTCGAGGAGCAGGACAGTTGGGAGACATGAACATGCAGTGTTTCAGGTTTAGCCACTGCCCAAATATATTAGTTTACTTACCCAGCAGTCCCCATGTCCACTTCTGCTCCAGTTCAGCCTTCACTTTACTGATCCATGAGGTAAGTATTTTATATTCAAACTTACCTTCCCGGCTGCCCCCAGCTCACGTTCTCTCAACTCCGCTGCTGAAAAATAGCTCTGATGTAGAGTCATCTAGAGTGAAAATGTTAACTTGCTCTCTCTCCATGGATGCTGTCTGACAACTGTGATCTCCAGCATTTATTATCTTCACTGTAATTATAAATCTGTGTAATTTGTGTAAATCTGGCCAGTGGTCGGAACCTTACCTGAAAAGGCACTGTAAAGGTTTACCCAGACATACGCATATGTAATAGCAGCCCTGAGGTAGCAATTACTGGTCGCCTAACTTGATTACATTTGATTGCACATATTTGTATTCAATAAGATTTCAAGGCTAGGAAGGTTAGTAAACAGCAAAGCAACATTCAGTCACATAGCTCTTGAAAATATTTTCTTCTTTCTCTTGGCTAAATGCAAAGCAATATTAAAATCTAACTATTCCAGGTTTAAAAAAACCTTGAAATTCTTGCTCAAACTCTATGTATCCTGTTGTGTTACAGACCCTCACCTGGCATATATTTAAGTCGACTGTTTAAGGTGCAAGGAGAAATTTTCAGTTTAAGAAAGAAGTTAGTTGTATAAAGGCCAGAACAGCTATTAAAGATCCTGCAGCAAATGTTGAAAATTTTAAGAAAATTTATAGCCATTATATCCTACACAAGTGATAAAAGGCAGGAAGTGGCAGCCATAGAATCGTACAATACGGAAACAGGCCCTTCAGTCCAACTAGTCCATGCTGACTATGTTCCCAAACTAAACTAGTCCCACTTGCCTACATTTGGCCCATATCCTTCCAAATCTTGCCTATTCACAAACTTAAAAATGTGTTGCTCGAAAAGCACAGCAGGTCAGGCAGCATGAAAGGAGAAGGAGAATCGACGTTTCGGGCATAAGCCTTCTTCAGGAATGAGGAGAGTGTGCCAAGCAGGCTAAGATAAAAGGTAGGGAGGAGGGACTTGGGGGAGGGGCTTTGGGAATGCGATAGGTGGAAGGAGGTTAAGGTGAGGGTGATAGGCCGGAGAGGGGGTGAGGGCGGAAAGGTCAGGAAGAAGATTGCAGGTCAAGAAGGCGGTGCTGAGTCTGAGGGTTGGGACTGAG
>NC_057733.1:50274735-50312400 GCF_004010195.1 Chiloscyllium plagiosum | reverse complement strand
GAAATATATCCTTGGTGGTGGGGTCTGTTTGGAGGTGGCAGAAATGACGAAGGATGATCCGATGTATCTGGAGGTTGGTGGGGTGGTAGGTGAAGACTAGTGGGGTTCTGTCCTGGTGGCAATTGGAGGGGCGGGGTTCAAGGGCAGAGGAGCGGGAAGTGGAGGAGATGAGGTGGAGAGCATCGTCCACCACGTCTGAGGGGAAATTGCGGTCTTTGAAGAAGGAGGTCATCTGGGTTGTTCGGTATTGGAATTGGTCCTCCTAGGAGCAGATGCGGCGAAGGCGAAGGAATTGGGAATATGGGATGGCATTTTTACAGGGGGCAGGGTGGGAAGAGGTGTAATCTAGGTAGCTGTGGGAGCAGTCAATTTATAGTATACGTCTGTGTTGAGTCGGTCGTCCAAGATAGAGATGGAGAGGTCTAGGAAGCGGAGGGAGGAATCTGAGACGGTCCAGGTAAATTTGAGGTCGGGGTGGAAGGTGTTAGTAAAGTGGATGAACTGTTCAACCTCCTCGTGGAAGCATGAGGTAGTGCTGATACAGTCATCAAAGTAGCGGAGGAAAAGGTGGGGAGTGTGGCCAGTGTAGCTGCGGAAGATGGACTGTTCCACATATCCAACGAAGAGGCAGGCATAGCTAGGGCCCATGCGGGTGCCCATGGCTACTCCTTTGGTTTGGAGGAAGTGGGAGGATTGGAAGGAGAAGCTGTTAAGAGTGAGGACCAGTTCAGTCAGTGGAAGGGGAGTGTCAGTGGAAGGGTACTGGTTGGTTCGATGGGAAAGGAAGAAGCGGAGGGCTTTGAGGTCTTCGTGATGGGGGATGGAGGTGTATAGGGACTGGATGTCCATGGTGAAGATAAGGCATTGGGGGCCAGGGAAGCGAAAATCATGGAGGGCGTGGGTAGTATCCCGAACATAGGTGGAGAGTTCTTCGACTAAGGGGAACAGGACCGTGTCAAGGTATGCAGAAATGAGTTCGGTGGGGCAGGAGTAGGCTGAGACAATGGGTCGGCCGGGGCAGTCAAGTTTGTGAATTTTGGGGAGGAGGTAGAAACGGGCGGTACGGGGTTGTGGGACTATGAGGTTGGAGGCGGTGGATGGGAGATTCCCGCCAGGACAGAACCCCACTAGTCCTCACCTACCACCCCACCAACCTCCAGATACATCGGATCATCCTTCGTCATTTCCGCCAACTCCAAACAGACCCCACCACCAAGGATATATTTCCCTCCCCACCCCTATCAGCGTTCCGGAAAGACCATTCCCTCCGCGACTCCCTTGTCAGATCCACACTCCCCACCAACCCAACCTCCACTCCCGGCCCTTCCCCTGCAACCGGAAAAAATGCAAAACTTGCGCCCACACTTCCCTCCAAGGCCCCAAGGGATCCTTCAATATCCATCAGAAATTCACCTGCACCTCCACACACATCATTTACTGCATCCGCTGCACCTGATGTGGCCTCCTATACAAGGGATGAATACAGATTCCTCATTTTCCCTCCCCCCACCTTTTCTCAGTCCCAACCCTCAGACTCAGCACCACCTTCTTGACCTGCAATCTTCTTCCTGACCTCTCCGCCCCCATCCTCTCTCCGGCCTATCACCTTCACCTTAACCTACTTCCACCTATCGCATTCCCATCACCCTCCCCCAAGTCCCTCCTCCCTACCTTTTATCTTAGCCTGCTTGGCAAACCCTCCTCATTCCTGAAGAAGGGCTTATATCCGAAATGTCGATTCTCCTTCTCCTTTCATGCTGCCTGACCTGCTGCGCTTTTCCAGCAACACATTTTTAAGCTCTGATCCCCAGCATCTGCAGTCCTCACTTTCTCCTATTCACAAACTTATCCAAATGTGATTTAAATGTTTTAACTCTACCTGTATTTACCACTCCCTGTGGCAGTTCTTTCCATACATGAAACACTCTCTCTGTAAAAAAGTTGCCTCTGATGTCCTTTTCAAAATTTTCTCCTCTCACCTTAAAAATATGCCCTCTAGTTTTGAACTCTCCTTATTATTCACCTTATGTATGCCTCTCATGATTTTATAAACCTTAAGGTCACCGCCTAAACCTCATACACTCTGGTGAAAAAGGTCCCAGCCTCTCCTTATAACTCAACCCACCATTCCTGGCAACATCCTGGTAAATCTTTTCTGAACCCTCTCCTTCCTATAGCAAAATGACCAGAAATGCACACAGTACTATATAAGAGGCCTCACCAACACCCTGTACAACCTCAACATGATATCCCAACCCCTATACACAAAAGGTCTGAACAATGAAGGAAGGCATGCTAAATGCCTTCTTAATCACCCTATCAAATTTCCAAGAATTAGTACAAGAATCGGTCTCTCTGTTACAACAGTACCCGGAACCATACCATTAATTGTATCAGTCCTGCCCTTTTTTGTTTTACCAACATGCAATACTTCACATATCTCCAAATTAAACTCCACCTGCCATCCTCAGCTTATTGACCTAATTGATAAGTAACCTTCTTCACCTTTGGAAAGGCACCAACAATATAAAGTAGGAAAGGCCGCTACAGGTTTTGACATGCAAGTGGTAATGCTTCTGAACATGATGCCCAATACCCTGACATCAAGCTCTCCTCTCCACCCCAGCCCAGGTTCACCCTTTGACCAAGAAGCAGGTCCTGGGCTGACTCCCCCAGCCAGTCCACAGCTAGGCCTGGGTGCCCGAAGGGATGGACAGCAGAATGGCGGCAACATCTGAGGAATGTCGGATGGAGAACAGGAGGCTTCTCCTAGCCCTCAGTGATGAGGTGGTTTCCAATGACCCATCATAGTGGCCCAGCATGACAGTTTCCTTCGGCAGAGGCATTCAGCCCAGCATGGCAGTCATGTCCCAGTATGACATTATTGTCCCAAAATGGCAGTGTCATTCCAGTTCTATCTTCAGGGTATAACCAGCTTTCCTTAATCAGCTTTCCTCAAGCCCAGCCACTAACTGAATCACAATGAACTTTGTCTTAATTTTACTTCTTTTTTTAATCATTATGTACAACTTCTGCATTAACAGAGGTGGCGTGGTGTGGTGACTTAGAAAGCTTTTCACTGTATTCTTCATGTAAAAGTACATGACAATAAATTTCTATTCTATTCTATTCTATTCTCTCTCAGAAAAGCCAAGTGGTTTCCTGGAGACAGCCATGCACTGAGTAAATCAAACAAAGTTTTTTTAGTCTTTCAGAGGAAAATCAGGCAATGCTGACCAGTATATTCATTGAAATTTTACTTTTTCCAGCTGTTTGGTTTACTGTGCAAAGCCTTTAAATTCTTTTTAGCAGTCACACGATCAGAATATACTGCAACTTCCGAAGTGCTGTGCAGTCATACACACATATCTTAGAAGGAAGAAAGACATTAGCTCAAACCGCTAACAGGAAAGATTACTATAATGACCCCACTCACAGGAAACAAGCAGATGGAGTTCCTTGAAATACAGGCGCAGAATCAGAAGTCCAAAGTATGTTGCCTTTAGAGAATCTCACAAGTGTACGACTGCATCACACTCTAACAATGATCCCATCAAACACAGTTGTGAAACTTATATTCATTCGGGCTTTTATGTAAATTCACTTGACCAAGAATTTAGGCTTCCACCTATGTTAGCTTAGTGAAAGTGAGAAAATATTCCATCCAAGGCTGATTGAACTCCCAACTTTCTTTTCTTCCTCCATTTTTTTATTAGTGTGATGGCAAAATATTACGTTCTTACAGAAGCAATACCCTACAGCAAGATAAATTATTTTTAAAAACTTCTCAGTTTACCTTTTGAACATCCATATC
This sequence comes from Chiloscyllium plagiosum, assembly GCF_004010195.1. Lineage (NCBI taxonomy): Eukaryota > Metazoa > Chordata > Chondrichthyes > Orectolobiformes > Hemiscylliidae > Chiloscyllium > Chiloscyllium plagiosum. The sequence goes on along the minus strand of NC_057733.1, from coordinate 50,308,586 downwards.
ATGCTTCTGCTGTAGTTTGAGCTTCTCCTCATGGAATTTTGCTTCCAGCATCTTTGTCTTCATTTCTATCTTTTGATTAAAAACAATTAAACAAAGCATGTTACTGAATCTGATTCCTACTTTAATTTAAAGAGAATGTCTAATCAAGCCATGGAATTTATCAGCACATGCTATCATTTTCTATGCAAAGTGTACTCATGATGAATTATACTCCAGATGTTCGAATAATACTTTAATATTTAATTTTGACAACATTTTACTTAATGTTTAATTCACAGAATTTATTTTAAAAAAACAAAAAATTTATCATGTTTCTCACGATGAACTTCTTTGACTTTTAAGCTATAAATTATTTCACAATTTGTGATAATTTTATAATTTGCTGCTTGTTTCTCTGTTAGTGCCAGTCATTGCACTTTTCTTCAGTTCTTGAAGGCAACATGTTAGGATAGCCTCAACTGCATTGAAAGTGAATTTTAAATAAAGAAACTTGTACTTGTGGTAGGGCAGTAGGTATATAAACATTCTGTGTTTTATAGGCACTATAAACATTATGAACTGCCATGACAATGTGCATTCCTGGGAGAACAAAAGTGCCCATTCACAATTCCTTATCTCCACAATGAAGTGCCATATGATGGTGAGAAAAAACAAGAATCATATTTTAGTTTGGATATTTAGGCCTTAGAGAGAATGCAGAGAATAATTATTGAGATGACACCTGAGGCAGAACACTTCAGTGTTAAGACGATGGAAATCAGGATTCTTCACTTCTCAGCAAAGCAGGCTGCGCAGAGTAAAATGGAGCAGATAGGAGGAAACTCCAAGTGCTGGCAGGAGGGTCAGTAACCAACGGTGACAGGTTTAAGATAATTATAGAGTGGGAAAATGGAAGGACTTTGTTAGACTATAAGATTTGATTCAGAAAAGGTCGTCAGAAAGATTTTGGATACTTTACAGAAATTTTTAAATGAGAATTGAATATATGCTGGAAGAGGCAAAGAATTGCATGGCAATGGAAAACAGCAGGAAAGTGGGACTGCATGGATAGTTCTTTGAAAAGACCCAGCTCAAACCTCCTTTTCTGTAAAATTGCATAATTCTATGACAAAGTAACTCGTAGGAGATTTAGCAGGTGTTCACAGATACTTTGCCCTCCAAATGATCATCCATCATCTTCACAGAAATGTTTGTTCATTTGCTGCTACATGCAATGGAGAGCAATGCACCAACCAAACTACGAAGGTACAACACCCTGCTACTACTTTACTAAGCCATAAGTAGTGCATTTCATCATTGAAACTACTTTAAATAGCAGCAGTGTTTAAAATCTTACAACTGGAGTGGAACTTACTTAGCATAATGCATCACGTATAGCAAAAGTGCCTGTGGCCTGTACTGTCATTTTAATCTGCAATGTGATAAACTTTTTTCCCTCCCTGACAAAAACTGATTTGATCGTCTTTATTAACTCATCTTCAACTGATGCTTTGCTAATTTAATTTTCAACTCTGCTGCAACATACTGCAACTTTGAGAATTTTCTGACAGTCATTTTTTTGTTTAGTTCATTCAATTCTCCTCTCATTACCAATTTCAATTATGCTTGTCTTGCACGTATTCATTTAAAAAAGAATAATCTATTTGAACTGTTTAGTTTCCTACATTATAAACATAGCTCAATGCATATGGGCACGTAGTCATCTAATGCTAAGGCTCCATCTGCTTTGAGAAAGTGAGGGCTGCAGATGCTAGAGATAAGAGTTGAGAGCATGATGCTGGAAAAGCACAGCAGGTCAGGCAGCATCCAAGGAGAGGGAGAATCGATGTTTCAGGCATAAGCCCTTCATCAGGAATGAGGCTTGTGGGCTGAGGTGCTGAGAAATAAATGGGAATGTGATAGGTAGATGAAGGTAGAGGTCACTGGGAATGTGATAGGTAGATGAAGGTGGGGGTGTGGAGGTGTTAGGTCAAAAAAAGAGGATGGAGCGGATAGGTGGGAAGGAAGATGGACAGGTCAAGAGGTGGGGATGAGGAAACTGGTGAAATCCAAATTGATCCCGTGTGGTTTCAGACTGCCGAGACGGAAGATGAGGCATTCTTCCTCCAGGCATTGAGTGGTTAGGGTTTGGTGATGGAGGAGGCCCAGGGCCTGCATGTCCTTGGTGGGAGGGGTGAGTTAAAATGTTCGGCCACGGGGCAGTGGGGTTGGTTGGTGCAGGTGTACCAAAGCTGACATTTAAATAGATGAATGCATCTCAGCTCTCCAATGGCCAAATTACTTGTGACATTGAGAATATGAAGGTCCAAAAGAAGAAATAGCTGATGGATAAAAATCTGACTTTAGGCACAACTGATAAAATCTCGAAATCTGTTTACTATTTTCCTTCTCCTCACAGTAATGTACACATTCAGTAACATTAGTTTTATGTCAAGAAACAGATTTACATAAAATGCTTACACTTGTATTCAAAATCACTTCCATAATTACTTGCATCATATTTTCCTTTTGCCTGGAATACCTATAAATCTATTATAATAGCATTAGTTCCATTTACAATGCAAGACTTTCCCAGACTATTCAGGTTATGTTTGCAGTCCATTTGAAGTCCATCTGTTCTGATCCTCTCTCAAAGGTTACAGTGGTTTTAATATGATTCATGGTTTGTAGGTGTCAGTGACGAAGTCAGCATTTATTGCTCATCCCCAACTGTCCATGTTCTACTATCTCCAATACTTCTGATGCATCAGAGTGGCTCACTAAGTCTTTTCAGATACAATGCTGTGGATTTAGAGCCATACAACAGCCAGATGAGCTAAGGATGGAACATTTCTTTCCCTGAAAGACTCTAGTGAAAAAAGCCTGTAAGTTCAGGGTCATTGTCAGTCAAAGAGAAGCCAGACCTTCTTCACTGACACCCCAGAATAAAACAGCATTGATCACTGTCTGTGGAGGCTAATATGCTAACATGCATCTTTCTAAGGTGAATTTTTAACTAATCATGTTTTTTAAGAAATTCATGGAATGTGGGTGTCACTGGCTAGGTCAGCACTTTTTACCCATTTATGACTGCCCTGAGAAAGGTCATAACTAGCTGCCTTCTTGAACAACTGCAGTACTTGGGGTGTAAGGACACCTATCATGCTGTCAGGGAGAGAGTTCAGGATTTTGATTGAGCAACAGTGAAAGAAAGGCAATATAGTTCCAAGTCAGGATGGAGCGTGGTTTGGATGGCAATTTGCAGATGTTCCCAAGCATCCACTGATTTTCTTTTAGGCCTCAGTAGATTTTTAGATGGTACAGACTGCTATCACTGTGCATGAGTGCTGACTGGAGCAAGTATTCAGGCAGTGGATGGAATGCTAATTATGTGGGTTTCTCCTGAATGGTTTCAAGTTGAATGTTGTTAGACCTGAAACCATCTTGGCAAGTGGGATATATTACATCATACTCCTGACACATAGCTTATAGATGGTGGACATGCTTTGGGGAGACAGGAGGCGAATTACTCTCATAGAATACCTAGCCTCTGACCTGCTCTTGCGGCCATTGTATTTATATAGGTAGTCCAGTTCAGATTCTGATCAAAGGTAGTTCCCAGGATGTCCACTGTGGTGGATTTAGTGTCTTGCATCTTCACGTGACTGCATTTCACACAACATTCATGAACCAAATTATATGCTAAAGATACTTTCTGTTACATTCCAACAAGGACCAGGTGGTCAAAATGATAACAGCTAAAGCTTTTTAAGGAGATGTTTACTTTACAGGAAGCAAGGTTAGACTAAGGTATTTCCCACTCAAATGGCCAATGACATCGATATGTCATGTGATCAGTGACTGTTAAATCGACAATCCAACATAATTACATAAATACACAATATCCCTCCTTCTTTATGTCAGGGGTTCCTGCAATGAAGACATCCACAATCATTTATACAACAGTCAGTAAGACATTCTGGAGGATCTTAATTCTGTAGGCACACCTCAGATGTCAGTTTATTTTTTTCCCATTGACTTTAACCCCTGGTGTCTTATGTGCACTAGGAACATCATTTATTGTCATCTTTTCCTGAGATGACTGAAAGTTCAGAGGTTTTGACAATGTTGTGGCATTCTCCACCAAGGCATTGTCTCCTTCAGATATTCCAGTTATTGTGCTGTCCTCAATTATATCCATGTCTCTATTTTTCTGTTAAAAATCATACAACACCAGGTTATAGTCCAACAGGTTTAATTGGAAGCACACTAGCTTTCGGAGCGACGCTCCTTCTATTTTTCCGCAAATTCATTCTGGTTACAAGGGTTGATATGCATGACTTCTCCATACTATATCATCTCTCATCTGTACAGTGTAAGAAACTGGTCCAGTCTGTGCTACAATGATGGCTGGTTCCCATTTTTCACCAGTGGTGTAATTTATCACAAACACTTCTTGATCTTTTTTTTGAAAAAGTGATATTTGGCCTTGGTCTCTTGTTGAAAAACCTGATTCTATTATTCCTGTAAACAACATCTTTTGTCACGGGTGGTTCAGCAAATCAAATGCTGAGAGCAATGGTGCTTTACCATGAGCAATGGCAGAGATCTTTGAATCATAGTGGGTTTTGTTCTGGTATGTTAATAAAATTGGCTGAGTCTTTTGGACAGTGATCCTTGTTCTCGAGTTATCCTTAAGGATTGTTTCATGGTCTGAACAAACCTTTCTACCAAACCATTTGTAGCAGGATGATAAGGAGCTGATTGGCTACGTCAAATTCACTTCTTCTTCAGATAGGTCGGTAAACTCCTGTGATATATACTGTGGATTATTATCACTAATGAGTTGATCCGGATAACCAAACCCCACAAAAATCTCCCCTAGTCTTCCAATGGTTTTCTCTGAGGACGTCATCTTCATGATGGCAGACTTAGGCCCATTTAGTATGTGCATCAACCACTATGAAAAACTTCTACCCTTCAAAAGTAGTCAATATGGATTAGCTGCATTGGCCTTTCTGATCATCCCATGGGTGTGATAATGCAAATGGAGGTAGTTCGAGAACTTTTGCACATATTTCGGCCTTCTCCTTAATTTCAGAGTCAAGCCCGAGCCACCAAAAATAGCTTTGGCTGCCTCCTTCATCTGACAATGTTACAGAGACCTTCATCCAGTTGGTTTAAAACATTTTTCTTTAGCTGTGATGGATTGATGATCATCATTCCCCATTGGAGACATTCTGCTGGTATGGATAGTTCTAGCTTCTGTGTGGTACAGTGCTTCATTTCTGTGCCACAATCATCAAAACAACCCCAAAGTACCATGTCCATCACATTCAACAGTAGTGGATTATTTCCACTTTACTCTCAACTTGTTCTGTGTTACTGGAGTATTCTCTATTAGTTTAAAGTAGAAAATGTCAATATAAGGACGGTTTGTAATCGACTTCTTTGACACAGGTAGTCGAGAAACTGGATTGTCAATACTTAACTGCATATGTGTGCGCAAATAGCAAACACACATACCTCTGCATACAGCCTGCTGATACAGAAGGCATCCCTGTATGAGGCCCAAATATTGTGGTCAACTGTGGCACCTTCTCAAAGGCTTTTTGGAAATTTGAATAGATCATATCCACTGGCTCTCCTTTGTCCAACTTACTTATTACTTCCTCAAAGATTCTAACAGTTTCATAAAGTATGACTTGCCCTTGACGAAGTCAAGTTGACTCATCTCTATTTTATCATGTAGTTCCATGTACTCTGCCAACCCATCCTCAATAACAGACTCTAAAATCTTGCCATTAACTGAGGTTAACCAGCCTATGATTTCCTGTCTTCTGCCTCCCTTCCTTCTTAACAGGTGTGTTATTTTAGCCATTTTCCAGTCCTTTGGGGCCCTTCCTGACTTCAGTGATTTCTGAAAGATCACGACCAATGCCTCCACAATCTCCACAGCTATCTCATTCTGAATCTTGGGATATAGTCTGATCAGGTGATTTATCCACCTTCAGACTCTTAGCTTCCCCAGCACCTTATTTTTAGTGATGACCACTACATTCACCTCTGAACCCTGACTCTCTTGAGGTTCTGGTATGCTGATGTCTTCCACGATGAAGAGTGACACAAAGTACCTATTCAGTTCCTCCACCATTTCTTTGTTCCCAATTATTACTTCTCCAGCCTCATTTTCCAAAGGTCCAATGTCTACTCTTGTCTCTTTTTAACGTGTCTAAAAAAAACTTGTAATCTTTTTTTATATTCCTAGCTAGTTTGCCCTTAAATTTCATCTCCCTTCTTATTACTTTTTTGGTTGTCCTCTATTCATTTATAAAGGCTACCCTATCCTCTGGCTTCCCACGGCACGGTGGCACAATGGTTAGCACTGTTGCCTCACAGCGCCAGAGACTCGGGTTCAATTTCCACCTCAGGCGACTGTGTGGAGTTTGCACATTCTCCCCGTGTCTGCGTGGGGTTCCTCCGGGTGCTCCGGTTTCCTCCCACAGTCCAAAAATGTGCAGGTTAGGTGAATTGGCCACGCTAAATTGCCCATAGTGTTAGGTGAAGGGGTAAATATAGGGGAATGGGTCTGGGTTGGTTGCACTTCGGCGGGTCGGTGTGGACTTGTTGGGCCAAAGGGCCTGTTTCCACACTGTAAGTAATCTAATCTGATCAATCTCACCATATTGTAGGCTTTTTCTTTTGCTTTTATGCTGTCACTGACTTTCCTTGTCAGCCATGGTTGCCTCATCCTCCCCTTAACATATTTCTTCTTTCTTGGGATGAATGTCTGCTGTAGCTCCCAAATAATCCCCAGAAACCCTTGCCTTTGCTGCTCTGCCATCTTCTCTGAGCACCCCTCCTAATCAACTCTGGCCAACTCCTCCATCACATCTTTGTAGTCATCTATATCAATTGTAATGCCATTACATCTAATTCTGGCTTCTCCTCTCATATGAAGCTTATCAAATTATGGTCACTGTCACCTAGGGGTTCCTTGGCCTTAAGCTCCCTCATCAAGTCAACCTCCTTACACATCACAAATCCAGAACTGCCTGTTCCCCAGTGGCTATATTACCAAGCTGCTTCAAAAGCCATCAAATACACGTCACAAATTCCTTTTCTCAGAATCACTACCAATTTGATTTTCCCAGTCATATTAAAGTCCTCCATGATTATTGTAATAGTGCTTTTCTTTACATTTTTTTTCCCATTTCCAGATTTCCTGCTGCTCATCGTGACTCACACCTGCCTCTGTTAATATTTCATTCTCAGTCAAGTCTTTCAGCCCTCACCCTCAACAATTTATCCTTCGAATTCTCCCACTTCATTCACACCAAAGAGGTATCATGGGCACTTGTGGGTCCCAGCTATGCCTGCCTCTTCGTCGGGTACATGGAACAGTCTACCTTCCACAGCTACACCGACACCATTACCTACCTTTTCTTCCACTACAACGCCATCTTGTGCTCCCACGAGGAGGTTAAACACTTCATCAACTTCATGAACACCTTCTACCCTGACACCAAGTTCACCTGGACTATCTCGGAGACCTCCCTCCCCTTCCTGGACCTCTCCAGCTCCATTTCCAGTGACCGACTTAACATGGACATTTACTTCAAATCTATCTGGACTGTACCTCCTCCCAATCTCCACATCCTGAAAAAACGCAATCCCTTATTCCCAATTCCTCTGCCTCTGCCACATCGGATCCTAGGAGGTCCAATTCCACTCCAGAACATCCCAAATGGCCTCCTACTTCAAGGACCACAATTTCCCCTCCACATGGTCAACAATGTCCACCCAGCCCATCTCCTCCACTTCCCGCACCTCTGCCTGTGAACCCCACCCCTCCAATCACAACAAGGACAGAACCTCCCAGTCCTCACCTTCCACCCCACCAACCTCCAGATATAATGCATCATCCCCCACCATTTCTGCCACCTACAGTCAGACCCCACCCCTTTTAGCATTCTGCAGAGACTATTACTTCCACAAATTCCTCGTTAGGTCTACGCCTCTCCACCAACCCACCGTCCACTCCTGTCACTTTCCCTTGCCACTGCAAGAAGTGTAAAACCTGCTCCTGCATCTCCTCCCTCACCTCCATCCAAGGTCCCACAGGATCCTACCACAGTTGGCAGAGATTTTCCTGCACCTTCAAACACCTCATTTACTGTGTCCATTGCTCTCGATGTGGTCTCCTCTACATTGGGGACACAGGACACCAACTTACAGAACGTTTCAGCGAACATCTCCGAGACACATGCACCAATCAACCCTATTGCCCTGTGGCCGAACACTTCAACTCCCCCTCCCACTCTGCTAAGGACATGCAAGTTCTGGGCTGCCTCCACCACTAAGTTCTAGCCACGCAACACTTGGAGGAAGAACACCTCATCTTCCGACTTGGGACCCTCCAACCATACGGTATCAGTGTCAATTTCACCAGTTTCCTCATCTCCTCTCCCCCCACGTTATCCCACATCCAACACTCCAACTCAGCACCGCCCTCTTGAACTGTCCTCCCTGCCCATCTTCCTTCCCACCTATCTGTTCCACCCTCCACTCCGACCAATCACCACCATCCCCCACCTTCATGTACCTTTTGCATTCCCAGCTACTTTTCCCCCATCCCTACCCCCTTCCCATTTATCTCTCAGACCCTTTGCTCTCTCCTCCCTGCCAACATTCCTGATGAAGAGCTTACATTCGAAACATCGACTCTCCTGCTCCTCAGATGCTGCCTGACCGGCTGTACTTTTCCAGCACCACACTTTTTGATTTTTTTCAGCCCTGATCCTACTATTGATTTCTGCTTTAGTCACCGTACAAGGTCTAATCATTTATGCCCTCAATATTAAATCACAAATGCTCTTATTGCATTGAAGCACAAACAGGGAAATCACTGGTACGTACTCATAGTACAAAGTGTAGTATGCACAGCTACAAAAGTAAATGACTGCATTCAAGGTTCAAGGAAGAAATACAGAAGAGTTTGAAAACACAAAAATGATGTCAAGTGTCCATTACAAGACTCGCTGAATCTAAGGTTCAGATACAGTTATGAGCAAATCTTGATCTATTGCCAAAGTGAGCTAGTCGCTTGCTTTACAATACCCAAGCTGGTTAGATTTATGAAGGATAGGAACAAAACTTTCATTTTGTCAGGTCTGCCCGTGGAGAATATCTAGCTGCAAGATACTGTCAAATGGCAGGAACAAAGGATAAGGCAAAGATTATTGATTTTCTACCTATTACAAACGTATTCTAGGTCTTGTGCAAAAGTGGAGAAATTAAACTTATAAAAGACAGATTTCAACCAATTGTGAGAAAATATCAAAAACAAGTTGACTTGAAATCACGTAGTCTCAAAAAGTGCCGCCTGTAATAACCAGCATTGTCAGTTACTCTAGATCACTGTGCATAAGTCTATCTTTGGAACTTCTAAAAATGGAAATGACTATGTATAAAATTTGAGGAAGCATGCATCGTCACCATTTGAAATGGGGAGAAAAATAATGCTGGTAATTTATGTCAAATTAACGTAGCACAGTTTATTGAAAAAATTCCATGAAAATACCCTTGCATATCTGGATTTCCAGAAGGCATCCAACAAGGTGCGGCACAAAAGGCTAATGTATAAGATAAAGGTGCACAGCATTGCGGTTAATGTATTAGCATGGATAGAGAATTGGTAACAGAAAGCAAAGAATGGGGATAAATGGGTGTTTTTCTGATTGGCGATCAGAGGCTAGTGGTGTGCCCCAGGGATTAGCGTTGGGACTGCAATTATTTACAATTTATATAGATGATTTGGAGTTGGGTACCAAGTGTAGTGTGTCAAGGTTCACAGGTGACACTGAGATGAGCGATAGAGCAAAGTCTGCAGAGGAACATAGATAAAGTGAGTGAGCAAGTGTCTGGCAGATAGAATACAATGTTGATAAATGTGAGTCCATCCATTTTGGCAGGAATAACAGCAAACTGTTAAATAATGAAAAATTACAGCATGCTGCTGTGCACAGGGACCTGGGTGGGCTTGTGTATGAATAACAAGTTAGTTTGCACGGGTAGCAGCTAATTAAGAAGGTAAATGCAATACTGTCCTACACTGCACGAGGGATGGAGTTAAAACAGGGAGATTATGCTGCAGCTGTATAGAGTGCTGGTAAGGCCACACCAGGAGCACTGCATGCAGTTTTGTTCTCCTTATTTGAAAGGGATATACTGGCAAAGGAGGGAGTGCATTGGAGATTCACTAAGTTGATTCCAGAGTTGAGGGTTGGCTTATCAGGAGAAATGAGTAGACTGGCACTATACTCATTTGAATTTAGAAGAAACATTAAATTTAAAGGGTTATAGATTAGAAGCAGGGAAAATGTTTCCACTGACGGGTGAAATTTGAACTTGGGGGCATAGCCTCAAAATAAGAGGGAGCAGATTTAGGACTGAATTGAGAGGGAACTTCTTCATTCAAAACGTTGTGAATCTGTGCAATTCCTTGCTCAGTGAAGAAGTTGAGGCTACCCCATTGAAAGTTTTTAAGGCAAAAATAGATAAATGTTTGAACAATAAAGGAATTTAGGGTTATAGTAAGCTGGTGGGTAATTGGACATCTCTCCACCCCCGAGGCTTCCAGCCTAATTCCTGATGAAGGGCTCCTACCCAAAACGTTAATTTCCCTGCTCTTCGGATGCTGCTTGATCTGCTGTGCTTTTCCAGCACCACTGCAATCTTGACTGTAATTTTCAGCATCAGCAGTCCTCACTTTTGCCTCGGCAGGTAAGTGGAACTGAGTTCACGAGCAGATCAGCTATGATAGTATTGAATGACGAAGGAGGTTCAAAAGGCCAGGTGGCCTACTCCTGCTCCTAGTTTTTATGTTATGTATCTGCTGCCCTTGTGCTTCTAAGATGGAAGTGGTCATGGGTTTGGAAGTACTGTTTGGGCAACTTTGGTGAATTTCTGCAGTTCAACTTGTAGATATTACACACTGCTACTATTGAGCTTGAGAGGTGGAGAAAGTGGATGTTTGGGGATGTGGTGCCAATCAGGGGACTGCTTTAAACTGGATGGTGTCAAGCTTCTTGAGTATTGTTGGAGCTGCACTCATCGGAGTATTCCATCACACTCTTGACTTGTGCCTTGTAGATGATGGACAAACTTTGAGGAGTCAGGAGATGAGTTACTTGCTGCAGTATTCCTAGCTTCTTACCTGCTGTTGTAGCCAACATGTTTATGTGGCTAGTCCAGTTGACTTTCTGGTCAATGGTGACCTCCAGAATGTTGATAGTGGGGGATTCAGTGATGGTAACACCATTGAATGTCAAGGGGTGGTGGTTAGATTGTCTCTTCTTGGTGTTAGTCATAACTTGGCATTTGTGTAATGCAAAATTACTTGCCAGTTATCAGCCCAAGTCTGTTCAGATCTTGTTGCATTTGAACATGGACTGCTTCAGTATCTAAGGAGTCACAAATGGTGCTGAACATTGTACAATCAGCAAACATCCCCATCTTATGATGGAGGGAAGATCAGAGATGTCCTGGGGTTGAGATGACTGACCTTCAACAATCAGTGCCACTTTTCTTTGTGCCTGATATGATGCCAACCACTGGAGAGTTTGCCCCCTGATACCCATTGATTCCAATTTTGCTAAGGCTCCTTGATGCCACACAGTAGAAATGCAGCCTTGATGTCAAGGACTGTCACTAACATTTCACCTCTAGAATTCAGTTCTTTTGTCTATGTTTGAACCAAGGCTGTAATGAGGTCAGGAGCTGAGTGTACCTGGTGGATCCCAAACTGGGCATTACTGAGCAGGTTATTGATAAGCAGGTGCTGCTTAATAGTACGACTGATGACTACTTCCATCACTTTACCAATGATTGAGAGTAGACTGATGGTGCAGTGATTGGCCAGGTTTGATTTGTCCTGCTTTTTATGTACAGGATATACCTGTGTAATTTTCCACATTGTTCGGTAGATGCCAGTGTTGTCACTGTACTGGAGTAGCTTGGCTTGGAGAGCAGCAAGATCTGGAGCACAAGTCTTCAGTACTATTGCAGGAATGTTGTCAGGGCCTATAGGCTTTACAGTATCCAGTATCTCCAACCATTTCTTGACGTCATGTGGAGTGAATCGAATTGGCTGAAGACTAGTATCTGTCATGCTAGGGACCACTGGATGAGGTCAAGAAGGATCATCTATTTGGCACTTCTGGATAAAGATCAGCCTTATCTTTTGCATTGATGTGCTGGGCTCTTCCATCCTTGAGAGACTGGGGATATTTGTGGAGCAGCCTCCTCCAGTATGTTTTTTTAACATTCCACCACCATTCACGACTGTGGGCGGCACGGTGGCACAGTGGTTAGCACTGCTGCCTCACAGCGCCAGAGACCCGGGTTCAATTCCCGCCTCAGGCGACTGACTGTGTGGAGTTTGCACGTTCTCCCCGTGTCTGCGTGGGTTTCCTCCGGGTGCTCCAGTTTCCTCCCACAGTCCAAAGATGTGCAGGTCAGGTGAATTGGCCATGCTAAATTGCCCATAGTGTTAGGTAAGGGGTAAATGTAGGGGTATAGGTGGGTTGCGCTTCGGCGGGGCGGTGTGGACTTGTTGGGCCAAAGGGCCTGTTTCCACACTGTAAGTAATCTAATCTAATTACTATAGGATATGGCAGGATGGCAGAGCTTAGACCTGATCAATGGGGAAGATACTAAATGAATATTTTACATCAGTATTTACTGTGGAAAAGGATATGGAAGATATAGACTATAGGCAAATAGATGGTGACATCTTGCAAAATGTCCAGATTACAGAGGAGGAAGTGCTGGATGTCTTGAAATAGTTAAAGGTGGATAAATCCCCAGGACCTGATCAGGTGTACCCGAGAACTCTGTGGGAAGCTAGGGAAGTGATTGCTGGGCCTCTTGCTGAGATATTTGTATCATCGATAGTCACAGGTGAGGTGCTGGAAGACTGGAGATTGGCAAATGTGGTGGCACTGTTTAAGAAGAGCGGTAAAGACAAGACAGGGAACTATAGACCAGTGAACCTGACCTTGGTGGTGGGCAAGTTGTTGGATGGAATCCTGAGGGACAGGATGTACATGTATTTGGAAAGGCAAGGACTGATTCGGGATAGTCAATATGGCTTTGTGCGTGGGAAATCATGTCTCACAAACTTGACTGAGCTTTTTGAAGAAGTAACAAAGAGGATTGATGAGGGCAGAGCAGTAGACGTGATCTATATGGACTTCAGTAAGGCATTCGACAAGGTTCCCCATGGGAGACTGGTTAGCAAGGTTAGATCTCATGGAATACAGGGAGAATTCGCCAATTGGATACATAACTCTCGCTCTCTTCTTACATGGGGCAGGGTAACAGATTTGGTCCCATTCACAGAAATCATTCCAAACTCTATAGAATTTTGGAAGATATTCACAAATGCATTGACTATATCTACAGTCACCTCCTTCAACTCTGAGATACAAACTATCATATCCTGGCAATTTATCAACCTTCAGCCCCATTTACTCCTCCAAAACAATCTTCTTACTGATGTTAATTGTCTTTAAGTTTGGTACAATCTTTAACCTTTCTAATTAACCGTAAATGATGGAACCATCCCTTCAAAATTTTCTTACTAGTTGGAATGCATTAATCATGTGTATTCTAAAAAGTCCCATTACTTCATCACTATTAGCCTCAACAGGTTAAATTTGCCAATTTATTTTAGCCAGCTCTATTTCAATGCCCTCATAATTGTCCTTATTAAAGTTTAAATAAGTAGTCACAGACTCATACATAATGAAAGTAAAATTCAATTTTATTATGGTTGCTGCCAGTTAGAGACACCTTCACGTCATTGCACAATACCAGGTCTAGTATAACCTGTTCCCTGCTTGGCTCCAGATTGTGCTGTGTCAGATATACCCCATTTCAGAAATTACTCCAAAAATATTCGATGAACTAATCATCTAGACAATCTTTGTCCATCTTACTTTTCCAGTCTAAACGTGGAGTAAAATCTCATCTGATTATCACAATACTTTTCTGACAAGCCCCCATTACGTTTTTCTTGATGTTTCCTACGACCATGGGGTCAGTGTTCAGAATTTGAACAGCACTCTCACAAGTGGCGCATTTGATCGCAAGCATCTTTTTCCTTCTGCAGTCGCACTTGTTTTCACGTACACCAAAGTCTCACGGTTGCAGTATAGTTATCTGACAAGTTAGCAAGTGACACAAAGTTTAGCTTGTAACTAGCTTCACAAGTGTTGGTAGAAGACTTATTGTTCTAGACGTTCACCATGTCTGATTTACTCTGTGTATACATCAAACTTCCACACATCGTTGCAACACACATTGTATCACCTGCCTGATCATTTGCGCCTAACCATAAGGTACCCATAAGTAAAATATGTATTTTTGCGGAGAAATATTTTGCTGACTACAAATGCAAGCATAGCATAATATGCAAAAACATGATTTTGGAGCCCTGAAAAATTTTACATCAACTTATACATGGTGATCTATGATATTAGACTTCCTTGCATCCTTGATCTTTTTCATCAGCCCTGATAATCCGCCTACACTTCAGCTACATGTGCATGCATGTTAGTGTGGGTGGGAGATGACTTTTAAATGACTGAGAAAACTTTAAGCTAACTCATTTAAACCATTACGTTACAAGTAATGTACTTAACCACTTCAGAGCCTGCAGCTCATCAACTGTCATTCAAGAACGCTCAAAGATCTCTTTTCCACATTTCAAGCTGTTCCAAGAGTACCAGATTAAAAGCCAATACGCATTCCATTAACTAGATAATGCTCTGAAATGGCTAATAAAAAAAGAAATTTAGAATCTGTTATGATGGTTGCGGAGAACTTTAGAAATAAAATTACCAATTCAATGGAAGTTTGGAGTAACAATATAAATGATTTGAAACCAAATCCCTTACCTGTTCACTTGCAGACGATACATGGCATGTTTAGTGCAAACATGAAGGGATAGGAAAATAAAACGTTTAAGCTTACAAGAGTAGTATTATCTAGAAAGAGAACTACATTCCAAGTTGTCATTACCTCTGGAACTTGAATTCAATTCCAACTTATTGTGATGCCTCTTTTTATAATTATTTAGATTTTACATGAAAATTCTGTCTAGTCTGAACCAAGCCCCTTATAAGCATGTGCTCATAGCACTAAACTGCCTACACAGTGGCACTAAATTGGATTACCTAATGTACAAAAGACCCTAGGAATAAGTGAAGAGGATTTGAAAGTATTCAGTTTGGAGCAGTAGGATGAGTTCTTCATCCGCTGTTGGTGTTGTATCATATTGCTCGGGCAGTGCTCTATGTGTTTTATTCTCCAACCAATCTTTACGTACCCACATTTAGAATGTTCAATGCTTGCAGACTGGAAACAGAATGTTATTTGCATGGACTGACATCTATCATGTTGACAAGAAAGCACACAAACTACAAAATACGTATTTTAACTTTAACATCCAAACCTGAAATGAAGTAACTTGCATAAAAATTAAAACTGTTGACTTTTAATCAGTTATTATATGCTGTTCATATAAGTTTTCATGTCTGTCACAGACCTCAGAGTTCTTCAAAATTATGTTTTTAATAAGAAGTAACAAATGCACAACAGATGTGAGACAAAGCAATTTACTGCTCGGGAGAATTTATTAATATAAGAAAAGAACGATGGAAAACCACTAATGCTTGTATTGCAAATTTCATAGATTTGTTTGATGGCGTGCAATTTATTTGCTTGTACTGGGTACCTTAGATAAAACACAAAAAAAATCTATTCTGCAAGAATTTGGCTTTCCTACTGATGTAGTGGCTTAGCAATTAGTGGCAGTGTGCTAACTGAGAACTAACAGAGTTTTACTTCAGATTCCTGGGTTTACATGGAGAAAGCTGTTTAGTTCTGAAATAGCTCCACGGAGGCAGGACCCAATCAACAAGTCACCTTTTATTTATAGATACACAGTACATGGACAGAGACTATCCTTAGTTTGTTCAGAGACTATCCTTAGAATGAGGAGGCTCTCTGAAACTCCTGTTAATACCTGTCAGCCAGGATACTATGATTGGGCAAGGTTAAGGGATGCCATCTTTACTAAGATCCATTTGGTCCTCATTCCAATCACTACATCCCTCTCCCTCTTCTTATAGCTTTTTCTGGAGGTTTTCGCATCAGGTCCAGGTCCTCCGACTTCGAAATGGGCTGCATGTACTGGACCACTGCCCATCTCTTGCGCCCAGAGAATCTCCAAAGAAATTCCTCGACTTCTTCAGGCAGTACTGGTATTGAGGCTGTGACATCGGCTATATCCATCTCAAACTGCGAGGTTTCTTCAATGCTAAATGGAGGGGGAGAACCCATCGTTTCTGACAGCCTTTCTGACTGTTCTGAGGGGCGTGGATATGTTCTGCTATGTTTTCTCCATGTTTTCTCAGGAGTGCCTCAGTTATATGAACTTTGTATGTCACGTGGGGTGGGGAGGGAAACGGAGGACACCAGATCTCATGTCGACCTCACCTCGTACCCAAACAGGGCCATTTCCATGGTTTCTACCAAACTTTATCCACTGAAGTAAACCGTCTCGCTCGCTTAGAGGAGGCATATGACTGGCATCAGCATTCCTGATGCCATTTTACCTCACCACCTCCGGCCACCATGTCCAGGAATATCAGGTTTAATCTAGTATGGAGTCTTGTCCCTGTCAGCAACTCTGCTGGAGCTATCCCTGTACTTGTGCGATGGGTGGTCCTATAATCAAAAAGTTTGGTATCGAGTGAAGCTGTTGGCCGTTTCTTCTAGCCTGGCTTCAAAGTTTGGACTGCTTTTTCTGTTAGACCATTGGACATTGGATGGTATCAATCATGCAGAATGCCATTCAACTTTAGGGAGTATTCAAATTCCCTGCTGATAAATCTCTGACAAATACTTCAGGGGGTCTACATATTGCAAACGTGTTTGCATCTTTTCAATCAACACCCCAGAGTCTGCCTAAAAAAAGGCACACTCTTTGCAAATACTGGGGCCAGTCTTCGAAGGAAGGATCCAACTAGTCAAACTTCATAAATAAAGGCATGATGCCAGAAATGCTTATCCCAACTCAGAGATGACAGGTGTGAGTGAATTTTCTCTCGTCACTATTGAAATAACTCCAAGGAAGCAGCTATCCCATCACCACGTTATTTTTTATTTACACGTGCACTGTTCATGCACTCTGACTAGCTTGTTCAAAGCCAGTCCCTAGAAAGAGGAGACTCTCTGAGATTCCTGTTTATATCTGTCAGCTAGGGATCCCTCTTTGTCCCAGGTTAACAAACCTAATCAAGGAACTCATACACTATGAAATCCACCCGGCCCTCATTCCAATCACTGCAAGCTCCTAATTTTACTAATCCCCTGTTCATTTAGACATCAACTTTAACACAAACAGCAGGCCATATAATCATGAATGCAGAGTTGTATTTGTTCAGCGCACAGAACACATTGTCAAATCCCATAAATAACATAGGAAAAACTTGTTAACTTTTGGCATTTCACAGCACAATAGAGTCTGCAAAACCAAAGAAACATTGTTTCAATAACCAGGCACTGAAAGCACTACGGAACATGAGTTAAGAATGGAGGATGTAATCTATGGAGTAGAAAGCCAAGTAGAAGATTGTTTAAGTAATACCTTGATCTGGTATCATAATCTCCTGTCATGTAATATTACAAAAGACTGTCACAAGCTAACACAAATTCACTTTTACGAACTACACAGACACCAGATAACACAACAGTGAGAGTGCTTGACGGTATTTATTTAATGCTGCATTCTAATATTTCCATGCTGTAGAATATAATAATATTTTAATAAGTAATATCAAATTCTCATCATAATGAAATCTTGGATTCTAATCTTCAGGCAGGTATTTTATTGGCTGGAGCCAGCATTGTGGGATTTGACATTCAGCTAACTTTCAGTTACTAATGCAGTTTTTCAAATTTCTGCTCTAAAACACATCAGCTGACATGCTGAATGAATACCCTGAAACATGCAGCATGTTGGAATGGATGAAGTAGTTGCTTCTCAAAGCAGTTGTATATCTGACCAAAAAAGCATCCCTCAACAAGAAAAGGGAGATCTGCCAGAAACTGCACAAAGCCAAACAGGCAATGAAGCAGCAGATGCACAACTGCAGGGCTATTTTAATAGGTCACAACATGACCAGGTAAAGGGCACTAGTAATTAACAAATAGCCATCACTGACATATTATACTTAAAATAGAAGCATTCTGCAATTAAACGAAAAGAACGAACACTGGAATATAACAAACTGACAGTATTCAGAGAGTATATAATGGCTTAAATACATGCTCTGCAGTTGCATTGTACATTTTACAGTACTAATGATTTGTAACCTTCTGCAGGTGATTGTTGGAACAGATTAAAAAGATTTTGTTGAGAGAGTAAACAAGAATTTATAGCAGAAAGTACGTAGAATAAGCTTCATTTTAAACTGGTATGTCTATTTGACCAGGAAAATTAAGAAATGAGGCATGCTGTTCTTTAATTAGAATATGTCCTCTAATAATGTAAGGCCCACCAGACTTTGCTTTTATGTCTCCCAATCTGTCAATATATTCAGAATTATCTTTTGTTCACTTGTGAAGCCTTTTCAAAACACCAAGTTACACTACATACAGAAAATAACAATGATCTGAGATCTTGGACTTGATTAGCCAGTAGGGCTGTAATTCATAAATCTGATGAGATCTGAACTGTAGCTTCAAGAGGACAGCTTCTGCTGCAACATTTGAATGAATAAAAAAAAAGACAATACAAGTAATGGACACAAACTGCTCATCCAATTAATTAGCTTTGCAATATCTCATACATTTCTATTAAGCATCTATCATGCCATCACTAAGCAAAATCAGCTAAACATTTGTCTTTAGTGCAACACCAGACAGAAGCCACTAACCTGAAACAGTAATTTCAGGCAATCTGCACTGTTGCACATCTTGTTATTGCTATTTGCTAAATGCAAGTAAGCAGGGGCTAATTAAGGCTCTTCAACTTCCATCCCAGTTCATTTGCAGTAATTTAGGGGTCAATGGGAAATTCTGGTCAATGGTTTTGTTGTATACACTTGCTGAGGAATTACTGGTACCTCTAACTTAATTACTGAACCCTTATATTTTATTTTCTTGTCTAACCTATCCATTTATTTTACAATACATTTAATCGAACTGCTTTTCTGTTCATTTACATCCTGACATTCACTTTGGCAGGGCCTCAAATCAAAGGCTTATTTCAACAAAGTAGCTACTTCAGTTCATTGAGTGCACAGGTAAAAGGAGGGCCAGGTCAGCTATGATACCTGACCTGAAAAAAATTGCTAAAACTGTCAGCAAATTGCATATCAATAGTGAACTAAAAACAAAGTGCCGGAGAAACTCAGTAGGTTTAGCAGCATCTGAAAGACAGAACAGAGTGCAATGCCTCTTCTTTAGAGCACATCAATTGGGATCAATTCAATAAGTGATGGCAACATAACAATGAACAATAAACTCCAAGTGGAGAGGAGAGGAAAAAGGATGGAGAAAAATATGTAAAACAAAGCTAAGTAAAAATGAGCATCAAAAGCTGTTGTAATGTTAACTCAATTTCAAACCAATGAAAAATTCAAAATCTAAAATGAGTTTTGTTCTGGGAGGCTGGAATTTGTTCAGACCAACTAGCAGTCCAAAAGTTAAAGCACAAACTAGCACATCCCCTGGTTGGAGTGGAACTCAAAACACTCTTTCCCCCAAAGGAAGGAAATTGGGGTACAAGCCATGCAGACACCGATCATGCATCTGCTAGCTTCTTCGTGAATAGCATCAGCCTTGTCACTATCTGTTAAGAATACTGAAGAGGATATAGGAAAAAAAAACTGCATGTACTCCCAGATGCACTGACATTAACCAAGCTGCTCTATTAGTACTTTTTGAAATCTACTACTTTTAGCATGCATTAAGATTCATGATATGGTGATAATTGTGAAACACACAATGCCCAGACACATTGGCAGCAAGATTGGCAACATTCAAGTTTTCTAGTTGATGTTATCATATTTTTTTCCCAAAGGTTCATTCAAGGAATGTAACTGAAACATTTGTGTGGTATGGTAATCTAAATACTGTCAGTTTGATTATTGCCTTGATCCTCTTTCCCAAAATAGAAACAAAACGACAAACCTTTGTAATGCAAACCCCAATCACGATTCTATCTCATGTATGTATTAGCTCTAAAATGACCACAGCTATCCAAGTAACGTTTGGAGCGATCAAAGAAACCATAACTGATTTAATGAGCCATTTGCAGTTTCACTGTACCGTCTACCGTACTGGACATGCATGGCTTAATCTTTGAGACAAGCATGTGCTACTAGCAGGATCAACCAGGTAGCTGAACCCAAAAGACTGTCCACCGACCGACTGGCGCCCGCGCCGATTCAGTATTTCAAATGGCAGGTCAAAACTCCAAAATCACAAACTTTTTCCTTGTGGGTCAGCCAAGGTCAACACTGTTTGTGGAGAAAGTGAGGTCTGCAGACGCTGGAGATCAAAGCTGAAACTTTATTGCTGGAACAGCACAGCAGGTCAGGCAGCATCTAGGGAACAGAAGATTCGACCTTTCGGGCTCATGCCCTTCTTCAAGAATGAGCAGAGAGTGTTCAGCAGGAGAAGATAAAAGGTAGGGAGGAGGGACTTGGAGGAGGGGCGTTGGAAATGTGATAGGTGGAAAGAGGTCAAGGTGAGGGTGATAGGTCGGAGTAGGATGGAGGCGGAGAGGTCAAGAAGAAGACTGCAGGTCAGGAAGGCGGTGCCGGGCTGGAGGGATTCGGCTGAGACAAGGTGGGGGGAGGGGGGATGAAGAAACTGGTGAAGTCCAAGTTCATCCCCTGTGGTTGGAGGGTTCCCAGTCGGAAGATAAGACCCTCCTCTATGGCAACACTGTTTGTGCCATAGACCTAAGTGTGTCAGATTCCACAAACATGTTCACTAAAGCAGGTAAAAGAAGGAGGGTGTCAGATGTGTACACATCTGGAGGAACCATTCAGCTGAGATATCTATTTTCTAAGCCAGGAGTAAGTGAGTTTAACTCTTTCCAATCCATCCCAACTGTGTGGTCTAATTAACAAATGTGAAACAATTCTCAATAAACATCCTAGATGGGTGCAGTCACAGTAGAATACAAAGAGATTGACACCATCCAGGACAAAGTAATCAGTTTGAAGAATGCACATGACAGTGAACTCATATCCACCCATTTCATTGCCAGCAGCTTATGGTTGCATTATTTGAAATGCATAATTTGCATTACATTAACATATCAAGATTACTTTGGCAGTAAACCCCTTCATAATCCATTGATAATGACAGACAACAAACACATTGAACTGTCAGGAATTATGTGTCTTGCTAGAAATCAATCCCCAGTTCATATGTACATGGTTTAAACATGGAGAGGGAGCAAGAGTTCAAGACAAAAAGTGTATTTGATTGTGAGAAGTGCAGACAGGCGTTTCTGTGGCCACAGACGTGACTCCAGGATGGTGCACTGCCTCCCTGACAGAAAGGGAGAACTGCAGATGCTGGAGATCAGAGTCAGAGAGTGTGGTGCAGTAAATGGCTGCAAGACATCCTGAATGGGGGAGGGTGATAAGTCAGATGTTGTGGTATACATTGGTACCAATTATTTATGTAGAATGAAGGATGAGGTCTTGATTCAAGTTTTCAAGTTGTTGAAATGCAGGATCTCTCTAAGATCGTAATCTCTGGATTACTCCCATTGCCACATGCCAGTGAGAATAAAAATAGGAGAACAGGACAGATGAATGTATAGCTCAGGGGTCTGTGCAAGAAGAAGGGTTTTAGATTCCTGTCTCACTTGGACGGTACATGTACCACCACGTCCAGAAACAATTAGACAGTTTAATCTGAACCAGAATGGGACTAACATCCGTGAATGTGAGCTTGCTAGTGTTGCTGCAAAGAGTTTAAATTGTTTGGAGGGAGGAAGGGTCACAATATTAGTACAATCGGGACACAGCATAACATTGTCGGAGGAGTTGTTGACAGTGAGGAAGCATTTGCTAGTGTTGCTGCAAAGAGTTTAAATTGTTTGGAGGGAGGAAGGGTCACAATATTAGTACAATCGGGACACAGCATAACATTGTAAAGGATCCAGGTCAGGGAGAGAGCAGCCACGTTGCAATTCAAGGGAGTAAAGTAAGGCTCAATGGCCTTCAATTCCAGGAGTATTACAGGCAAGACAAATGAGCTAAGGGCATGGACAGTCATTTGAAATTGCAATATTGTTGCCATCACAGACATGTGGTTGAGGGAGGGACAACTAAACATACCAGGGTAAATGATTTTTAAGCAAGATAAGGGAAGGATATAAAAGAGGTGATATTGCATGATTAATTAAAGGAGTCAGTTACTGCAGTAGGGAGGGATAATATCTTAGAAGAGACTTCAAAATGAGACTTTGTGGGTACAGTTTAGATCTATAAAGGGGACAGTCACATTGATGGGAATGTATTAGAGATCCCCATACAGTCAGCAGGTAATCACCGAGCAGATACACCAGCAATTACTTTCCTAAAGTTACAGCACCTGGACTGCAGCGGTTTTAAAAGGCAATTCATCACCATTCTCTCAAGGGCAACTAGGGATGAGCAGTCAATGCTGGCACAGCCAGGGATGTCCACTCCCTATGAGTGAACAAAAAAACTCATAGAAGTGTGTTAAAAACAATAATAGGGTCATATATTAATGAACTTCAACTTACCCAACACTAATTGGGATACTCATAGTATAAAGGCCTTAAAGGGACAGATACCTTGGAATGTATTCAGGAGATTTTTTTTTTTAAACATGTAGAAAGTCCAACAAGGCACAGCTCTGTGCTGAACGTAATTCTGGGGAATGAAGCTGGACAGGTGGCCGATGTGGCAGGTGGGAGCATTTTAAGGGTAGTAACTACAACACAATATGATTTAACTTTGCTATGAAAAAGGACATAGTTGGTCTGCAAAAAAGGATTTTGGACTGAGGAAAGGCAGATGTTATTTAATAAGGCAAGATCTGGCAGTGGAGGTGGAAAACTATGTGAGAGACTGGAGGCCAGTGTTCAGTGACATCCATCAAGGGTCAGTGCTAGGGTATTATTTGTGATTTATATATAAATGATACAGATGAGAATGTGGGAGGAATGCTAAGTAAGTTTGTTGATGACACAAAGGTTGGCCAAGTGAGGAAGGAGGTTTTAGGATACAGGAAGTTAGACTGGTTGGTCAGATGGGTAGATGGAATTCAAACCTGAAAAAATGTGAAATGATGCACTTTGGAAGTAAGAGGACAAGGGAGTACTCAATGAATGACAGAACATCGGAAGCTGAAAGGAACAGAGGAATCCTGGGGTGCCTGTTCACAGATCCCTGAAGGTGGCAGGACATGTCAATAGGGTGGTTAAGGCAGCATACAGGACACTTGCCTTTATCAGTCATGGCAGAGAACAGAGAGTAGGGAGGTCATACTATGTATCACACTATGGTGACTGCACAGGGGTGGGTGCAGAGGTGATTCACCAGGTTGTTGCCTAGGTCTGAGCATTTTTACCTATCAAAAGAAGTTGGATAAGACCAAATTGTTTGAGGGAAAGAATTTTAAGGTGAAGGGCAGAAGGTTTAGTGGAGACTAAAAGAACTGTTTTCACCCAGAAGGTGGTGGGGATCTGGAATGCCATGATGAGATGGTAGTAGAGGTGGAAAATCTCACAACCTTTAAAAAGAATGTGAATGACCACTTGAAATGTCATAACATTCAAGATATAGGACAAGTGCTGGAAAGTGGTATTAGTGTAAATAGGTGGGTACAGACTTGTTGGGCCAAAGTGTCTCTATGTTGTATGACTCTATGAACCCCTGAGCAGCTGTGCAGTTAGAGGGAATGTTGGGAATTACTTACATTTATATGAGAAACATGGACCTCTCAGCTTTGATTGTTAAATTATGACATTACTTAACCTCTTAATGTGTTCATTCTGTGAAACATATTTTACCCAATGCATAATTTCATATTTACTGGAAAGCCAGATGCTGATCACAGGTGTCCTTGGATAATCAGAAACAGAACTTTTAGCTACCCTACATTATGGTTACTACAGTTCAAAAATAATTCATGCTTTCAAACATTGCTTTGGGTAGAACAAAGTGACCCATGCTAGGAGGCTGAAGGAAGAAGTTCCCTCTGTTTGTCCATTTCTCTGAGATCCCTTTGCTGACTTCTTCCCAATGACCTCAGCCAATATAGGCTTTGATATAGGCCTTCCATTGTTCTCTGCAGTTGTATCTTTGACAGGAGACTCGCCACAACAACTGTAACCTGAGATTAAACAATCTTATCACATTACCTGTGATGAACCTACTCTAACTTCAGTTATTTATCCCTCACAAGAATGGAATTGTTGCCAAATTTCAGTGTATATGATGTGACAGAATGCTTTTCTTTCTTGTTGATTATCCTTAATGTGTTTCCACTTGGATTTACTCCAAAATCACATTATGTAACTTGTGCTAGATAATTCAAATATGTCAATTACAAAACTAAAATACATATATGAAGAGTGGAAAGCAAGATTCGGAACAAAACCTAAGAATTAATATGAAATTCATAAACCATTTGAGATCAACTTCTGTGATCTAATGAATTTTAAATGTTATAATATTACTCACAACCATCCATATTTTTGTATTTTATTCTTTAAAACTGTCAAATTAAGCATTTGAATTTACTGCCAAATATTTGTTCAGAATCTGGAAGAACAATTTTGTTACTGATGGCCATATCTGACGAAAAACATGACAGCAATTCAGAAAACTTACACTGGTGAGTCACTGAACAAGTGAAGAGAGTACTAATATTTGAATATCTGGAATTCACACAGTGACAATGTCTAAATGTGAAATAGGTGAAGTTGAGACAGCATCACAAGGGAAACACAGTGGGAGGAGGTAGGCTGGAGAGGCAGTTAGATTCACTGAGGAGCATGTAGGAGACACAGAATGTGATGATTAGTAGATGTAGAGAGGTGGTTACACCGCAGGTTCAGTTATAGTGAACCAGTTATAGTCTAACCAGTCCATGTTGACCATGTTCCCAAACTAAACGAGTTGTACCTGCCTGTGCCTAGTGCATATCCATATCTTTCTTATTCATGAATTGATCCAAATGTCTTTTAAATTTTGTAACCATACCTGCATCCACCACTTTCCCTGATAGTTCAATCCACACACAAACCACTCTGTGTAAAAACTTTGTCCCTCTTGTCTTTTTCAAATCTTTCTCCCCTCACCTTAAAAATATGTCCCCTAGTTTTGAACTCCCCCACCCTAGGGAAAAGACCCATGTCATTGACTTTATATATATCCCTTAGCATTTTATAAACCTCAATAAGGTCACCCCTCAACCTACTATGCTCCAGTGAAAGAAATTCCAGTCTATTTTTATACTTCAATCCCTGCATTCCAGCAACATCCTGACAAATCTCTCCTGAACTCTCTCCAGTTTAATAATAGTTGAAACTTTATTGCTGGAACAGCACAGCAGGTCAGGCAGCATCCAGGGAACAGGAGATTCGACGTTTCGGGCACAGGCCCTTCTTCAGGAATGGCCTGTGCCCGAAACGTCGAATCTCCTGTTCCCTGGATGCTGCCTGACCTGCTGTGCTGTTCCAGCAATAAAGTTTCAACTTTGATCTCCAGCATCTGCAGACCTCACTTTCTCCCAGTTTAATAATAGCCTTCCCATAACTGGGTAACCAGAACTGCACCACAGTACTCCAGAAAACGTTCTGTACAACCTGAACATGACATCCCAACTCATAGACTTTATGATCTGAGCAATGTAGGTAAATGTGCTAAACACCTTCTTAACCATCCTGTCCACCTGTGATGTAAATTTCAAAGAATTTTGTACCTTAACCTCTCAGTCTCTGTTCAACAAATTTACCTAGGACTCGATCATTAATTGTATAAGTTCTATCATTGTTTGTATTGCCAAAACGCAAGAACTCACGTTTATTAAAATTAACTGCCACTCTTCAGCCTGTTGAACCAGATAGTCAGATAGATGGGCAACTGTCAAGAGAGGTAGGAAGGTAGTCCAAAAGTCTCCTGTAGATATTACCCGCTCAAACAGATATACCGTTTACGTTTTTTTTGGGAGGGGCGCAGGATCGTCTCTCAGAGGAAAGCAGAAGTGGCAGCCAGATCTTGGGCACCAAGAATGAATTCTTACGTTAAGCAGGGCTTGTTAAGGTTCAAAAGAGCAATTATTATAGGAGATTCTGCAGCCATGAGCAAGAATTCAGGTTAGTATGTTACCTCTCTGCTGCCAGGGTCAAGAATGTGTCAAAAAGATTGCAACTTCATGTCAAAGGGCAGACAAAGAAGCCAGAAGTTGTTGTAAACATTGTTAAGAACAACATAGTGAGAGAAAGGGTTGAGACTTTTCAAAATGAATGAAGGAAGTTAAGTAGAAGGTTAAAAATCAGAACTTCATAAGGTAGAAATCTGTGGATTTACTCCCAGTGCCACATGGTAGTGCAGGTCTATATACTGCATGTTGTGTGTATGCGAGGGTGTGTGCGTGCACACACGCATCCTAAGTATTACTCAGGATAGAAAGACAGATGAGAATGGGTCACAATTTAAAAAGAGCAAGTTATGTAAGGCAGGCAATAGTAAGTCAGTACAAAGACACTCTGAAGAATTAAAGTGCACTTATTCGAATACAAGGAGTCTTACACAAACTCAGGGTATGTATGGGAACATGGGATGGAGACATCATTGCTATTACAGAAACCTGGCTGAGGGAGGGACAGAATTGACACAATGTTCCAGGGTTTAGATACTATAGAAAGAATAGAAAAGGAGACAATACAGGAGGTAGGTGGGGGAGTGGTGTTCTAGATCAAGGAAAACATTATTGCTGTATTTACAGAGAATATTTCTGGGGATCATCCAGTGAAGCAATAAAGATGGAACTCAAAAAGACGACGACGGTGGTAACCTTGGTGGGATTGCACTATAGCCCCCTTCAACAGTCAGTGGGAAACTGAGGAGCAAATCTGTGGACAGATCTCACAATAATGCCACTGTAACAGTAGGGCATTTTAACTTTCCAAGAATACACCAGGATTGCCATAGTGTTAAGGGCTTGGATAGTGAAGAATTTCTTGAATGTGTTCATGACAACCTTCTTGAACCTACTTCAGAAGGAGCAAACTTGACCTACTCTTGGGAAATAAAGCAGGGCAAGTGACACAAGTATTCAGTGGAGGAGCACATTGGGATCAGTGACCATAATTCAATTAGCTTTAAAATATTCATGGAGATCTTTCCATTAAGTGCATAAGTCTTGCCCTTATTTGCCTTCCCAAAATGCAGCACCTCACATTTATCTAGATTAAACTCCATCTGTCACTCCTTAGACCATTTGCCCATCTGATCAAGATCCCATTGTACTCTGAGGTAACCTTACTCGCTGTCCACTACACCTCCAATTTTGGTGTCATCTGCAAACTTACTAACTACACCTCCTATGTTCACATCCAAATCATTTATATAAACAACAAAAAGTAGTGGACCCAGCACTGTTCCTTGTGGCACACCACTTGTCATAGGCCTCCTGTCTGAAAGGCAACCCTCCACCACTACCCTCTGTCTTCTGCCTTCGAGCCAGTTCTGTATCCAAATGGCTAGTTCTCCCGGTATTCCATGAGATTTAATCTTGCTAATCCATCTACCATGAGCAACCTTGTCGAACGCCTTACTGAAGCCATTATAGATCATGTCCACCACTCTGTCCTCATCAATCCTCTTCATTACTTCTTCAAAAAACCTCAATCAAGTTCATGAGGCATGTTTGCCCACACACAAAGCCATGTTGACTATCCTTAATCAGAACCTCCCCTTCCACATACATGTAAATCCTGTCCCTCAGGATTCCTTCCAACAGGTTGCCCACCACCAATGTCAGGCTCACCAGTCTACAGTTCCCTGACTTTTCCTGGGGAGTGTTGCGAACAAAGAGACCTTGGAGTGCAGATTCATAGTTCCTTGAAAATGGAGTTGCAGGTAGATAGGGTAGTGAAGAAGGCACTTGGTATGCTTTCCTTTATTGATCAAAGCATTGATTATAGGAGTTGGGAGGTCATGTTGCACCTGTACAGGATATTGGTTGGGCCACTTTTGGAAAATTGTGTTCAATTATGGTCTCCCTTCTATCGGAATGATGTTGTGAAACTTGAAAGGATTCAGAAACGATTTACAAGGATGTTGCCAGGGTTGGAGAGGTTAAGCTATCGGGAGAGGCTGAACAGGCTGGGGCTATTTTCCTTGGAGTATCAGAGGCTGAGGGGTGACCTTATTGAGGTTTACAAAATAAGCGGCATGGATAGGATAAATAGACAAGGTCATTTCCCTGGGATAGAGGAGTCCAGAACTAGGGTGCATAGGTTTAAGGTGAGAGGGGGAAGATTTAAAAAGGACTTAAGGGGCAACCTTTTCACGCAGAGGGTGGTGTGTGTATGGAATGAGCTGCCAGAGGAAGTGGTTGAGGCTGGTACAATTACAGCATTTAAAAGGCATTTGGATGGCTATATGAATAGGGAGGGTTAGAGGGTTATGTGCCAAGTGCTGGCAAATAGGACTAGATTAGGTTAGGATATCTGGTTGGCAAGGACGAGTTGGACCGAAAGGTCTGTTTCCACGTTGTACATCTCTACAGCCCTGTGAGAAGGCTAAGTCTTGTTTAAAAGTTAAAGTTCTTAACAGGAATAAGGCAAATTTTGAAGGTATGAGACAGGAACTTTCAAAACTTGATTGGAGTAGACTGTTCACAGGTAAAGGACAACTGACAAATGGGAGGCTTTCAAAAGTGTGATAACGAGCGTTCAGAAGCATTATGTTCCTGCTAGAATGAAGGATAAGGCTGGGAAGAGTAGGGAACAATGGACAAATATTGAGGCTCTCATCGCACCATGGGGCAGCACGGTGGCTCAGTGGTTGGCACTGCTGCCTCACAGCACCAGGGACCTGGGTTCAATTCCTGCCTCGGGCGACTGTCTGTGTGGAGTTTGCACATTCTCCCCGTGTCTGCATGGGTTTCCTCTGAGTGCTCCGGTTTCCTCCTACAGTCCAAAGATGTGCAGGCCAGGTGAATTGACCATGCTAAATTGCCCATAGTGTTAAGTGCATTAGTCAAGGGTAAATATAAGGTAGGGGAATGGGTCTGGGTGGGTTACTCTTCGGAGGGTCAGTGTGGAATTGTTGGGCCAAAGGGCCTGTTTCCACACTGTAGGGAATCTAATCTCATAGCTAATTTACTATAATTCTATGAAGATATTATGAGCACAGTGGACAACAGGGACCCAGTAGATGTGGTGCATTTAGATTTCCAAAAGGCATTCAACAAAGTGTCACACAAAAAGCTGCTGAATAAGATAAAGATGCATGCCATTATAGGCAATGTATTATCATGGATAGAGGATTGGTTAACTAACAGGAAGCAATGGGTCGGGATAAATTAGTGCTTTTCTGGTTGGCAATCAGTGACAAGCGATGTGCTTCAGGGATTAGTGTTGGGACCGCAATTATTCACAACTTCCATAGACGGTTGGAGTTGGGGACCACGTGTAGTGTGTCAAAGTTTGCAGATGACACGAAGATGAGTGGTCAAGCAAAGGACTACGAAACTTAGCAAAGGGACATAGATAGTTTAAGTGAGTCAGCAAAGGTCTGGCAGATGGAGTACAATGTTAATAAATGTGAAATCATCCATTTTGATAGGAATAACAACAAAAAGGACTATTATTTGAATGGTAAAATATTACAGCAAGCTGCTGTGCTGAGGAACCTATGTGTTCTTATGCATGTATCACAGAAGGTTGGTCTGCAAGTGCAACAGGTAATTAAGGAGGCAAATGGAATTTTATCCTTCATTGTTAAAGGAATTGAGTTTAAAAGCAGGGAGAGTATGTTGCAGCTGTATAGGGTGCTGATGAGACTGCATCTGGAGTACTGCATGCAGTTTTAGTCTCCTTACTTGAGAAAGTATGTACTTGCACTAGAAGGGGGTGCAGAGGTGATTCACTAGGTCAATTCTGGAATTGAGGGGATTGACTAATGAGGAGAGACTGAGTAGACTGGGATTATATCCATTGGAATTTAGAAGAATAAGGGGAATCTTATCGAAGCAAATAAAATTATAAAGGAAGTAGATAGAAGTAGAAACAATATTTCCAATGGCCAGATAACAAGGGCAAGAGGACATAGACTATAAAATAGGGGGAGCAGATTTAATATTGAATTAAGACGGAACTTCTTCACCCAGGGGATTGAGAATCTATGGAATTCCCCGCCCAGTAAAGTAGTTGAGGCTTCCTCAACAAATGCTTTCAAAGCTAAGACAGAGGGTGGGTAGGTGACGCTGAGGCCACGAAAAGATCGGCCATGATCTTATTGAATAGCGGAGCAGGCTCGAGGGGCCAGATGGCCTACTCCTGCTCCTAGTTCTTATGTTCTTATATAAGGAGGAGGCATATATTAGGTATAGATAGCTGGGATGTGAATCTCTTCAAAACTATAAGGGGCGTAAGAGCATTCTTGACAGCAAAATCAGGAGGGCAAAAAGGGAAAATGAGACAGCCTTGGCAGATAAGATTGTGATAACCCAGAGATTAAACAAGCACATTAAGAGCAATAGAGACAAAATAGAGCCCTTTCACGATTAACAATGTCATCCACGTGTAGAACCACAAGAGATGGGAGGGATACCTAAAAGCATATTTTGCATCAGTTTTTACTGTGAAGAAAGAAATGGCAGCTAGGAACTCAGGGAAATAAAGAGTGAAGTCTTGAAAACAGTCCATATTACAGAAGAGGTGGTGCTGGAGTTCTTAAAAACATAAAGGTAGGTAAATCTCCAGGATCCGATCAATTGTGTCTCAGGGCATTGTAGGAAGTTAGGGAAGAAATTGTGCGGCCCCTAACAGAGATATTGCCATTATCTACAGCCAAGGGTGAGGTGCCAGAGGACTGGATGGCAGCTAATGTTGGGTTTTCATTTAAGAAAGCTGTGAGGTGAAGTCTGGAACTGTAGACAGTTGCGTCTGACATCAGTGGTGGGTAAGTTGTTGGAGGGGATTCTGAGAGATAGGATTTACATCCAGTTGGAGAGGCAAGGGCTGATATAGAGATATTTAGCACAGTTTTATGCATGGGAAATCATGTCTCTCAAACTTGTTTGAGTTCTTTGAGGACGTAAACAAAAAGATTAATAAGGGCAAGGTGGTAGACGTTATCTGCATGGACTCCAATAAAGCCTTTGACAAGCTTCTGCATGATAGACTGATCAGTAAAATTAGATCACAGATCATTCAGGGAGAGCTAGCCAACTGGATACAAAACTGGCTTGACAGTAAAAGTTGGAGGGTGGTGGTTGAGGGTTGTTTTTGGGACTGGAAGCCTATGATCACCGGTGTTCTGCAGTGATCAGTGCTCGGTCCACTGTTGTTTGTCATTATATAAACGGTTTGATGAGAATTTAGGAAGCATGGTAGTAAGTTTGTGGATGAAGCCAAAATTGGTGGTATAGTTGACAGGGAAGGTTATCTAAGATTACAAAGGGATCTTGATTAATTGGGTTAATGGTTTGAGGAGTGGTAGGTGGAGTTTAATTTGGAAAGATGCATTTGGGTAAACAAACAAGGCTAGGATTTATACAGTTAATAGCAAGGCCCTCAGTAGTGTTGTTGAACAGAGACCAAGGGGTTGAGATACATAGTTCTTTGAAAGTTACGTCACAGCTAGACAGGATGGTTAAGAAGCTTAGCACGCTGCCTTCATTACTCAGACCATTGTGTTTAGGAGTTGGGATGTCATTTTGGTGTTGTACAGGAAGTTAGTGAGACCATTTTTGGAGTACTGTTTACAGTTCTGGTTGCACTACTTTAGGAAGCATATTATTAAATTGCAGTGGGTTCAGAAAAGATTTCTCAGGATGTTACAGGCATTGGAAGGTTTGATTATAAGGATTGGCTGGATAGGGTGGGACCTTTTTCACTGAAGCACAGGTGGTTATGGGGTGACCTTATAGAGGTTTTTTAAATCATGACAGGCTTAGATAAGGTGAATAGCAGAGGTCTTTTCCCTAGGGTGGGGAGTTCAAAACTAGGGGGCATAGTTTTAAGGTGAGAAGAGAAAGATTTAAAAGGGACCTAGAGGGGCAACATTTTCACACAGAGGATGGTTAAGTATTTGGAATGAACTGCTAGAGGAAGTTGTGGCTGCAAGTACAGATACAAAATTTAAAAGACCTTTGGAAAGAAAAGGTTTAAAGGGATATGGGCCAAACACAGGCAGATGGAATGAGTTTAGATGGGTAAACTTGGTAAGCATGGACAAGTTTCTGTGCTGTATGACTCTCTCAGATGAACCCATTTCCCTTCTTACGTATGTGTAAGCAGATATATTGTTTTCTTCTATATTAACTCCATTCTGGAATCGTCCACTGATTGTAAAATGAGCAAGAGAGAACAACTCTATTTCATAACAATTAGAGTACTGCCCAAATCTGCCCCTAGCTCAAAACTCAACTGAACATGAAAATAAAGAGTAGGTTCTTCACTTTATAACAGCTAGAATAAGCCCAAAAACTCAAAATTAAGCATCTCCCAGAAATATCACTTTGCACATTCTTACAACCAAAGTCATCACCCTGTACCAACAATATTCAAACACATCCATGTCACCTTCCTGCTCCTAGTTTGTCTAGTTCTATCTGTTCTTCCCTAAAGGGTTACTGGATATTGTTTGCACGTTTGAACTACAGTAAGCATTACAGCATCATGTATATTCTTACCTCTTTTTCATGCATTTGAATCAGAGTCTGTTCATTGCAGGATGTGCTAACATTTCCGAGGTTTGCTTTAGGCAAAATCTACAGAAGGAAAATAAAAGTAAAACAAGGCGCTCAGTGATCAAACAGAAAGCATTGGAGAAAAGCCTTCAAGAAACACATTTTCTGATTATGAGTCGCTTTATTTTCCATACCCATAGTCATTTGGGAATCTAACACCTACCGGAGACAGAGGTATTGGTTGCTCTCTAAGATATCTGGGGTTTACAATCTGAGAAAACAAAAATAAGAATTATTATTGATCATGGAGGTCTTATTTTTTCTTTTAACTTTCAAACACAAAAACACAAAACAGGTGACTTGAAAAAACTGATCACCTAAATATATTTCTCTAAATCAATCAAGCCTGCATTCAGAATTGTTTAGTTTTACCATATTGATGTTACTTGAGCCCTGGCTACACAACACTGCCAACTTTTTTTAAAATGAGGAGGCGTGCTATAAATCCAAGTCACCTCGTTTATGTCTAATCCTGAAATGTAAATTGATCAGGTAACATTGAACAAAGTCAGGATAGTTTCAATCCTCGGAGTTTTAAATCATGGGATTGGACAATTTGTTGTGTTAGTCCAGCACAGAGAGATCTGAAGATGAACATAGCATACCTTTCAGTTCAACAGATAGAAATTGCATAACCCCTTGAGGTTGTGGTCTAGTGCTAAACTGCGTCATATTCTTCCATACTGGGCCATATGGAAATGGCACAGTGTAGATGTGGAACTGAGAGAAAAAGTCAGTTCTATTTGCTCCACCAAAAATCCTGCCTGGAAAATTAAAACACTATCAAATGGTAATCTTTAAGAAGTAAT